>NW_026775482.1:0-600000 GCF_963259705.1 Myotis daubentonii | reverse complement strand
AAAACTATTCTCGTGATTCAAAGGCTTTAGACACCAATTCTGAGCTCTGTAAACATGAACTCGTAATAATTGAAAGCACAGTCCCGTGAAAACGCCACCCGAAGTACCCGGACTTGTAAACATTACCAGTATTTTCGTCATTTCACAGCTTTCCACTGGAAACCTCCGTGTTTAATTCGACAGTAAATGTAGTAAGAATCTATTTACGTGTACTTGAGATGTTTATTACACGTTCTTAATCATTTCTGGGAACTCTCATTGTGTATTTTAACAGTTTTACCACAATTAGACAGTTTGCTTAGAAGTATTTACTGGAACCGCCACCATTTTAACTGATTCACACAAAAAAAACGCCAAAGCCAATCCTCCTAAATTGTAAACAAAAACACTATTCTCGTCATTCAAAGGCTTTAGACACCAATTCTGAGCTCTGTAAACATGAACTCTTAATATTTGAAAGCACAGTCCCGTGAAAACGCCACCCGAAGTACCCGGACTTGTAAACATTACCAGTATTTTCGTCATTTCAAAGCTTTCCACTGGAAACCTCCGTGATTGAATTCGACAGTAAATGTAGCAAGAATCTATTTACGTGTTCTTGAGGGGTTTATTACACGTTCTTAATCATTTCTGGGAACTCTCATTGTGTATTTTAACAGTTTTACCACAATTAGACAGTTTGCTTAGAAGTATTTCCTGGAACCGTCACCATTTTGACTGATTCACACAAAAAAAACGCCAAAGCCAATCCTCCTAAATTGTAAACACAAAAACTATTCTCGTGATTCAAAGGCTTTAGACACCAATTCTGAGCTCTGTAAACATGAACTCTTAATATTTGAAAGCACAGTCCCGTGAAAACGCCACCAGAAGTACCCGTACTTGTAAACATTACCAGTATTTTCGTCATTTCACAGCATTCCACTGGAAACCTCCGTGTTTAATTCGACAGTAAATGTAGTAAGAATCTATTTACGTGTACTTGAGGGGTTTATTACACGTTCTTAATCATTTCTGGGAACTCTCATTGTGTATTTTAACAGTTTTACCACAATTAGACAGTTTGCTTAGAAGTATTTACTGGAACCGCCACCATTTTGACTGATTCACGCAAAAAAAACGCCAAAGCCTATCCTCCTAAATTGCAAACACAAAAACTATTCTCGTGATTCAAAGGCTTTAGACACCAATTCTGAGCTCTGTAAACATGAAATCTTAATATTTGAAAGCACAGTCCCGTGAAAACGCCACCAGAAGTACCCGTACTTGTAAACATTACCAGTATTTTCGTCATTTCACAGCTTTCCACTGGAAACCTCCGTGTTTAATTCGACAGTAAATGTAGTAAGAATCTATTTACGTGTACTTGAGGGGTTTATTACACGTTCTTAATCATTTCTGGGAACTCTCATTGTGTATTTTAACAGTTTTACCACAATTAGACAGTTTGCTTAGAAGTATTTACTGGAACCGCCACCATTTTGACTGATTCACACAAAAAAAACGCCAAAGCCAATCCTCCTAAATTGTAAACACAAAAACTATTCTCGTGATTCAAAGGCTTTAGACACCAATTCTGAGCTCTGTAAACATGAACTCTTAATATTTGAAAGCACAGTCCCGTGAAAACGCCACCAGAAGTACCCGGACTTGTAAACATTATCAGTATTTTCGTCATTTCACACCTTTCCACTGGAAACCTCCGTGATTGAATTCGACAGTAAATGTAGTAAGAATCTATTTACGTGTACTTGAGATGTTTAATACACGTTCTTAATCATTTCTGGGAACTCTCATTGTGTATTTTAACAGTTTTACCACAATTAGACAGTTTGCTTAGAAGTATTTACTGGAACCGCCACCATTTTAACTGATTCACACAAAAAAAACGCCAAAGCCAATCCTCCTAAATTGTAAACAAAAACACTATTCTCGTCATTCAAAGGCTTTAGACACCAATTCTGAGCTCTGTAAACATGAACTCTTAATATTTGAAAGCACAGTCCCGTGAAAACGCCACCCGAAGTACCCGGACTTGTAAACATTACCAGTATTTTCGTCATTTCAAAGCTTTCCACTGGAAACCTCCGTGATTGAATTCGACAGTAAATGTAGCAAGAATCTATTTACGTGTTCTTGAGGGGTTTATTACACGTTCTTAATCATTTCTGGGAACTCTCATTGTGTATTTTAACAGTTTTACCACAATTAGACAGTTTGCTTAGAAGTATTTCCTGGAACCGTCACCATTTTGACTGATTCACACAAAAAAAACGCCAAAGCCAATCCTCCTAAATTGTAAACACAAAAACTATTCTCGTGATTCAAAGGCTTTAGACACCAATTCTGAGCTCTGTAAACATGAACTCTTAATATTTGAAAGCACAGTCCCGTGAAAACGCCACCAGAAGTACCCGTACTTGTAAACATTACCAGTATTTTCTTCATTTCACAGCTTTCCACTGGAAACCTCCGTGTTTAATTCGACAGTAAATGTAGTAAGAATCTATTTACGTGTACTTGAGATGTTTATTACACGTTCTTAATCATTTCTGGGAACTCTCATTGTGTATTTTAACAGTTTTACCACAATTAGACAGTTTGCTTAGAAGTATTTACTGGAACCGCCACCATTTTGACTGATTCACACAAAAAAAACGCCAAAGCCAATCCTCCTAAATTGTAAACACAAAAACTATTCTCGTGATTCAAAGGCTTTAGACACCAATTCTGAGCTCTGTAAACATGAACTCTTAATATTTGAAAGCACAGTCCCGTGAAAACGCCACCAGAAGTACCCGTACTTGTAAACATTACCAGTATTTTCGTCATTTCACAGCATTCCACTGGAAACCTCCGTGTTTAATTCGACAGTAAATGTAGTAAGAATCTATTTACGTGTACTTGAGGGGTTTATTACACGTTCTTAATCATTTCTGGGAACTCTCATTGTGTATTTTAACAGTTTTACCACAATTAGACAGTTTGCTTAGAAGTATTTACTGGAACCGCCACCATTTTGACTGATTCACGCAAAAAAAACGCCAAAGCCTATCCTCCTAAATTGTAAACACAAAAACTATTCTCGTGATTCAAAGGCTTTAGACACCAATTCTGAGCTCTGTAAACATGAACTCTTAATATTTGAAAGCACAGTCCCGTGAAAACGCCACCAGAAGTACCCGGACTTGTAAACATTACCAGTATTTTCGTCATTTCACACCTTTCCACTGGAAACCTCCGTGATTGAATTCGACAGTAAATGTAGGAAGAATCTATTTACGTGTACTTGAGATGTTTATTACACGTTCTTAATCATTTCTGGGAACTCTCATTGTGTATTTTAACAGTTTTACCACAATTAGACAGTTTGCTTAGAAGTATTTACTGGAACCGCCACCATTTTAATTGATTCACACAAAAAAAAACGCCAAAGCCAATCCTCCTAAATTGTAAACACAAAAACTATTCTCGTGATTCAAAGGCTTTAGACACCAATTCTGAGCTCTGTAAACATGAACTCGTAATAATTGAAAGCACAGTCCCGTGAAAACGCCACCCGAAGTACCCGGACTTGTAAACATTACCAGTATTTTCGTCATTTCACAGCTTTCCACTGGAAACCTCCGTGTTTAATTCGACAGTAAATGTAGTAAGAATCTATTTACGTGTACTTGAGGGGTTTATTACACGTTCTTAATCATTTCTGGGAACTCTCATTGTGTATTTTAACAGTTTTACCACAATTAGACAGTTTGCTTAGAAGTATTTACTGGAACCGCGACCATTTTAACTGATTCACACAAAAAAAAGCCAAAGCCAATCCTCCTAAATTGTAAACACAAAAACTATTCTCGTGATTCAAAGGCTTTACACAACAATTCTTAGCTCTGTAAACATGAACTCTTAATATTTGAAAGCACAGTCCCGTGAAAACGCCACCCGAAGTACCCGGACTTGTAAACATTACCAGTATTTTCGTCATTTCACAGCTTTCCACTGGAAACCTCCGTGATTGAATTCGACAGTAAATGTAGTAAGAATCTATTTACGTGTACTTGAGGGGTTTATTACACGTTCTTAATCATTTCTGGGAACTCTCATTGTGTATTTTAACAGTTTTACCACAATTAGACAGTTTGCTTAGAAGTATTTACTGGAACCGCCACCATTTTAACTGATTCACACAAAAAAAACGCCAAAGCCAATCCTCCTAAATTGTAAACACAAAAAATTTCTCGTGATTCAAAGGCTTTAGACACCAATTCTTAGCTCTGTAAACATGAACTCTTAATATTTGAAAGCACAGTCCCGTGAAAACGCCACCAGAAGTACCCGGACTTGTAAACATTACCAGTATTTTCGTCATTTCACAGCTTTCCACTAGAAACCTCCGTGTTGAATTCGACAGTAAATGTAGTAAGAATCTATTTACGTGTTCTTGAGATGTTTATTACACGTTCTTAATCATTTCTGGGAACTCTCATTGTATATTTTAACAGTTTTACCACAATTAGACAGTTTGCTTAGAAGTATTTACTGGAACCGCCACCATTTTGACTGATTCACACAAAAAAAACGCCAAAGCCATTCCTCCTAAATTGTAAACACAAAAACTATTCTCGTGATTCAAAGGCTTTAGACACCAATTCTTAGCTCTGTAAACATGAACTCTTAATATTTGAAAGCACAGTCCCGTGAAAACGCCACCAGAAGTACCCGTACTTGTAAACATTACCAGTATTTTCGTCATTTCACAGCTTTCCACTGGAAACCTCCGTGTTGAATTCGACAGTAAATGTAGTAAGAATCTATTTACGTGTACTTGAGGGGTTTATTACACGTTCTTAATCATTTCTGGGAACTCTCATTGTGTATTTTAACAGTTTTACCACAATTAGACAGTTTGCTTAGAAGTATTTACTGGAACCGCCACCATTTTAACTGATTCACACAAAAAAAACGCCAAAGCCAATCCTCCTAAATTGTAAACACAAAAACTATTCTCGTGATTCAAAGGCTTTAGACACCAATTCTGAGCTCTGTAAACATGAACTCTTAATATTTGAAAGCACAGTCCCGTGAAAACGCCACCAGAAGTACCCGTACTTGTAAACATTACCAGTATTTTCTTCATTTCACAGCTTTCCACTGGAAACCTCCGTGTTTAATTCGACAGTAAATGTAGTAAGAATCTATTTACGTGTACTTGAGATGTTTATTACACGTTCTGAATCATTTCTGGGAACTCTCATTGTGTATTTTAACAGTTTTACCACAATTAGACAGTTTGCTTAGAAGTATTTACTGGAACCGCCACCATTTTGACTGATTCACACAAAAAAAACGCCAAAGCCAATCCTCCTAAATTGTAAACACAAAAACTATTCTCGTGATTCAAAGGCTTTAGACACCAATTCTTAGCTCTGTAAACATGAACTCTTAATATTTGAAAGCACAGTCCCGTGAAAACGCCACCAGAAGTACCCGTACTTGTAAACATTACCAGTATTTTCGTCATTTCACAGCATTCCACTGGAAACCTCCGTGTTGAATTCGACAGTAAATGTAGTAGGAATCTATTTACGTGTACTTGAGGGGTTTATTACACGTTCTTAATCATTTCTGGGAACTCTCATTGTGTATTTTAACAGTTTTACCACAATTAGACAGTTTGCTTAGAAGTATTTACTGGAACCGCCACCATTTTGACTGATTCACGCAAAAAAAACGCCAAAGCCTATCCTCCTAAATTGTAAACACAAAAACTATTCTCGTGATTCAAAGTCTTTAGACACCAATTCTTAGCTCTGTAAACATGAACTCTTAATATTTGAAAGCACAGTCCCGTGAAAACGCCACCAGAAGTACCCGTACTTGTAAACATTACCAGTATTTTCGTCATTTCACAGCTTTCCACTGGAAACCTCCGTGTTTAATTCGACAGTAAATGTAGTAAGAATCTATTTACGTGTACTTGAGGGGTTTATTACACGTTCTTAATCATTTCTGGGAACTCTCATTGTGTATTTTAACAGTTTTACCACAATTAGACAGTTTGCTTAGAAGTATTTACTGGAACCGCCACCATTTTGACTGATTCACACAAAAAAAACGCCAAAGCCAATCCTCCTAAATTGTAAACACAAAAACTATTCTCGTGATTCAAAGGCTTTAGACACCAATTCTGAGCTCTGTAAACATGAACTCTTAATATTTGAAAGCACAGTCCCGTGAAAACGCCACCAGAAGTACCCGGACTTGTAAACATTACCAGTATTTTCGTCATTTCACACCTTTCCACTGGAAACCTCCGTGATTGAATTCGACAGTAAATGTAGTAAGAATCTATTTACGTGTACTTGAGATGTTTATTACACGTTCTTAATCATTTCTGGGAACTCTCATTGTGTATTTTAACAGTTTTACCACAATTAGACAGTTTGCTTAGAAGTATTTACTGGAACCGCCACCATTTTAATTGATTCACACAAAAAAAAACGCCAAAGCCAATCCTCCTAAATTGTAAACACAAAAACTATTCTCGTGATTCAAAGGCTTTAGACACCAATTCTGAGCTCTGTAAACATGAACTCGTAATAATTGAAAGCACAGTCCCGTGAAAACGCCACCCGAAGTACCCGGACTTGTAAACATTACCAGTATTTTCGTCATTTCACAGCTTTCCACTGGAAACCTCCGTGTTTAATTCGACAGTAAATGTAGTAAGAATCTATTTACGTGTACTTGAGGGGTTTATTACACGTTCTTAATCATTTCTGGGAACTCTCATTGTGTATTTTAACAGTTTTACCACAATTAGACAGTTTGCTTAGAAGTATTTACTGGAACCGCGACCATTTTAACTGATTCACACAAAAAAAAGCCAAAGCCAATCCTCCTAAATTGTAAACACAAAAACTATTCTCGTGATTCAAAGGCTTTACACAACAATTCTTAGCTCTGTAAACATGAACTCTTAATATTTGAAAGCACAGTCCCGTGAAAACGCCACCCGAAGTACCCGGACTTGTAAACATTACCAGTATTTTCGTCATTTCACAGCTTTCCACTGGAAACCTCCGTGATTGAATTCGACAGTAAATGTAGTAAGAATCTATTTACGTGTACTTGAGGGGTTTATTACACGTTCTTAATCATTTCTGGGAACTCTCATTGTGTATTTTAACAGTTTTACCACAATTAGACAGTTTGCTTAGAAGTATTTACTGGAACCGCCACCATTTTAACTGATTCACACAAAAAAAACGCCAAAGCCAATCCTCCTAAATTGTAAACACAAAAAATTTCTCGTGATTCAAAGGCTTTAGACACCAATTCTTAGCTCTGTAAACATGAACTCTTAATATTTGAAAGCACAGTCCCGTGAAAACGCCACCAGAAGTACCCGGACTTGTAAACATTACCAGTATTTTCGTCATTTCACAGCTTTCCACTAGAAACCTCCGTGTTGAATTCGACAGTAAATGTAGTAAGAATCTATTTACGTGTTCTTGAGATGTTTATTACACGTTCTTAATCATTTCTGGGAACTCTCATTGTATATTTTAACAGTTTTACCACAATTAGACAGTTTGCTTAGAAGTATTTACTGGAACCGCCACCATTTTGACTGATTCACACAAAAAAAACGCCAAAGCCATTCCTCCTAAATTGTAAACACAAAAACTATTCTCGTGATTCAAAGGCTTTAGACACCAATTCTTAGCTCTGTAAACATGAACTCTTAATATTTGAAAGCACAGTCCCGTGAAAACGCCACCAGAAGTACCCGTACTTGTAAACATTACCAGTATTTTCGTCATTTCACAGCTTTCCACTGGAAACCTCCGTGTTGAATTCGACAGTAAATGTAGTAAGAATCTATTTACGTGTACTTGAGGGGTTTATTACACGTTCTTAATCATTTCTGGGAACTCTCATTGTGTATTTTAACAGTTTTACCACAATTAGACAGTTTGCTTAGAAGTATTTACTGGAACCGCCACCATTTTAACTGATTCACACAAAAAAAACGCCAAAGCCAATCCTCCTAAATTGTAAACACAAAAACTATTCTCGTGATTCAAAGGCTTTAGACACCAATTCTGAGCTCTGTAAACATGAACTCTTAATATTTGAAAGCACAGTCCCGTGAAAACGCCACCAGAAGTACCCGTACTTGTAAACATTACCAGTATTTTCTTCATTTCACAGCTTTCCACTGGAAACCTCCGTGTTTAATTCGACAGTAAATGTAGTAAGAATCTATTTACGTGTACTTGAGATGTTTATTACACGTTCTGAATCATTTCTGGGAACTCTCATTGTGTATTTTAACAGTTTTACCACAATTAGACAGTTTGCTTAGAAGTATTTACTGGAACCGCCACCATTTTGACTGATTCACACAAAAAAAACGCCAAAGCCAATCCTCCTAAATTGTAAACACAAAAACTATTCTCGTGATTCAAAGGCTTTAGACACCAATTCTTAGCTCTGTAAACATGAACTCTTAATATTTGAAAGCACAGTCCCGTGAAAACGCCACCAGAAGTACCCGTACTTGTAAACATTACCAGTATTTTCGTCATTTCACAGCATTCCACTGGAAACCTCCGTGTTGAATTCGACAGTAAATGTAGTAGGAATCTATTTACGTGTACTTGAGGGGTTTATTACACGTTCTTAATCATTTCTGGGAACTCTCATTGTGTATTTTAACAGTTTTACCACAATTAGACAGTTTGCTTAGAAGTATTTACTGGAACCGCCACCATTTTGACTGATTCACGCAAAAAAAACGCCAAAGCCTATCCTCCTAAATTGTAAACACAAAAACTATTCTCGTGATTCAAAGTCTTTAGACACCAATTCTTAGCTCTGTAAACATGAACTCTTAATATTTGAAAGCACAGTCCCGTGAAAACGCCACCAGAAGTACCCGTACTTGTAAACATTACCAGTATTTTCGTCATTTCACAGCTTTCCACTGGAAACCTCCGTGTTTAATTCGACAGTAAATGTAGTAAGAATCTATTTACGTGTACTTGAGGGGTTTATTACACGTTCTTAATCATTTCTGGGAACTCTCATTGTGTATTTTAACAGTTTTACCACAATTAGACAGTTTGCTTAGAAGTATTTACTGGAACCGCCACCATTTTGACTGATTCACACAAAAAAAACGCCAAAGCCAATCCTCCTAAATTGTAAACACAAAAACTATTCTCGTGATTCAAAGGCTTTAGACACCAATTCTGAGCTCTGTAAACATGAACTCTTAATATTTGAAAGCACAGTCCCGTGAAAACGCCACCAGAAGTACCCGGACTTGTAAACATTACCAGTATTTTCGTCATTTCACACCTTTCCACTGGAAACCTCCGTGATTGAATTCGACAGTAAATGTAGTAAGAATCTATTTACGTGTACTTGAGATGTTTATTACACGTTCTTAATCATTTCTGGGAACTCTCATTGTGTATTTTAACAGTTTTACCACAATTAGACAGTTTGCTTAGAAGTATTTACTGGAACCGCCACCATTTTAACTGATTCACACAAAAAAAACGCCAAAGCCAATCCTCCTAAATTGTAAACAAAAACACTATTCTCGTCATTCAAAGGCTTTAGACACCAATTCTGAGCTCTGTAAACATGAACTCTTAATATTTGAAAGCACAGTCCCGTGAAAACGCCACCAGAAGTACCCGTACTTGTAAACATTACCAGTATTTTCTTCATTTCACAGCTTTCCACTGGAAACCTCCGTGTTTAATTCGACAGTAAATGTAGTAAGAATCTATTTACGTGTACTTGAGATGTTTATTACACGTTCTTAATCATTTCTGGGAACTCTCATTGTGTATTTTAACAGTTTTACCACAATTAGACAGTTTGCTTAGAAGTATTTACTGGAACCGCCACCATTTTGACTGATTCACGCAAAAAAAACGCCAAAGCCAATCCTCCTAAATTGTAAACACAAAAACTATTCTCGTGATTCAAAGGCTTTAGACACCAATTCTTAGCTCTGTAAACATGAACTCTTAATATTTGAAAGCACAGTCCCGTGAAAACGCCACCAGAAGTACCCGTACTTGTAAACATTACCAGTATTTTCGTCATTTCACAGCATTCCACTGGAAACCTCCGTGTTTAATTCGACAGTAAATGTAGTAAGAATCTATTTACGTGTACTTGAGGGGTTTATTACACGTTCTTAATCATTTCTGGGAACTCTCATTGTGTATTTTAACAGTTTTACCACAATTAGACAGTTTGCTTAGAAGTATTTACTGGAACCACCACCATTTTGACTGATTCACGCAAAAAAAACGCCAAAGCCTATCCTCCTAAATTGTAAACACAAAAACTATTCTCGTGATTCAAAGGCTTTAGACACCAATTCTGAGCTCTGTAAACATGAACTCTTAATATTTGAAAGCACAGTCCCGTGAAAACGCCACCAGAAGTACCCGGACTTGTAAACATTACCAGTATTTTCGTCATTTCACACCTTTCCACTGGAAACCTCCGTGATTGAATTCGACAGTAAATGTAGTAAGAATCTATTTACGTGTACTTGAGATGTTTATTACACGTTCTTAATCATTTCTGGGAACTCTCATTGTGTATTTTAACAGTTTTACCACAATTAGACAGTTTGCTTAGAAGTATTTACTGGAACCGCCACCATTTTAATTGATTCACACAAAAAAAACGCCAAAGCCAATCCTCCTAAATTGTAAACACAAAAACTATTCTCGTGATTCAAAGGCTTTAGACACCAATTCTGAGCTCTGTAAACATGAACTCTTAATATTTGAAAGCACAGTCCCGTGAAAACGCCACCAGAAGTACCCGTACTTGTAAACATTACCAGTATTTTCGTCATTTCACAGCTTTCCACTGGAAACCTCCGTGTTTAATTCGACAGTAAATGTAGTAAGAATCTATTTACGTGTACTTGAGATGTTTATTACACGTTCTTAATCATTTCTGGGAACTCTCATTGTGTATTTTAACAGTTTTACCACAATTAGACAGTTTGCTTAGAAGTATTTACTGGAACCGCGACCATTTTAACTGATTCACACAAAAAAAACGCCAAAGCCAATCCTCCTAAATTGTAAACACAAAAACTATTCTCGTGATTCAAAGGCTTTAGACACCAATTCTGAGCTCTGTAAACATGAACTCGTAATAATTGAAAGCACAGTCCCGTGAAAACGCCACCCGAAGTACCCGGACTTGTAAACATTACCAGTATTTTCGTCATTTCACAGCTTTCCACTGGAAACCTCCGTGTTTAATTCGACAGTAAATGTAGTAAGAATCTATTTACGTGTACTTGAGGGGTTTATTACACGTTCTTAATCATTTCTGGGAACTCTCATTGTGTATTTTAACAGTTTTACCACAATTAGACAGTTTGCTTAGAAGTATTTACTGGAACCGCGACCATTTTAACTGATTCACACAAAAAAAAGCCAAAGCCAATCCTCCTAAATTGTAAACACAAAAACTATTCTCGTGATTCAAAGGCTTTACACAACAATTCTTAGCTCTGTAAACATGAACTCTTAATATTTGAAAGCACAGTCCCGTGAAAACGCCACCCGAAGTACCCGGACTTGTAAACATTACCAGTATTTTCGTCATTTCACAGCTTTCCACTGGAAACCTCCGTGATTGAATTCGACAGTAAATGTAGTAAGAATCTATTTACGTGTACTTGAGGGGTTTATTACACGTTCTTAATCATTTCTGGGAACTCTCATTGTGTATTTTAACAGTTTTACCACAATTAGACAGTTTGCTTAGAAGTATTTACTGGAACCGCCACCATTTTAACTGATTCACACAAAAAAAAACGCCAAAGCCAATCCTTCTAAATTGTAAACACAAAAAATTTCTCGTGATTCAAAGGCTTTAGACACCAATTCTTAGCTCTGTAAACATAAACTCTTAATATTTGAAAGCACAGTCCCGTGAAAACGCCACCAGAAGTACCCGGACTTGTAAACATTACCAGTATTTTCATCATTTCACAGCTTTCCACTGGAAACCTCCGTGTTGAATTCGACAGTAAATGTAGTAAGAATCTATTTACGTGTTCTTGAGATGTTTATTACACGTTCTTAATCATTTCTGGGAACTCTCATTGTATATTTTAACAGTTTTACCACAATTAGACAGTTTGCTTAGAAGTATTTACTGGAACCGCCACCATTTTGACTGATTCACACAAAAAAAACGCCAAAGCCAATCCTCCTAAATTGTAAACAAAAACACTATTCTCGTCATTCAAAGGCTTTAGACACCAATTCTGAGCTCTGTAAACATGAACTCTTAATATTTGAAAGCACAGTCCCGTGAAAACGCCACCAGAAGTACCCGTACTTGTAAACATTACCAGTATTTTCGTCATTTCACAGCTTTCCACTGGAAACCTCCGTGTTTAATTCGACAGTAAATGTAGTAAGAATCTATTTACGTGTACTTGAGGGGTTTATTACACGTTCTTAATCATTTCTGGGAACTCTCATTGTGTATTTTAACAGTTTTACCACAATTAGACAGTTTGCTTAGAAGTATTTACTGGAACCGCCACCATTTTGACTGATTCACACAAAAAAAACGCCAAAGCCAATCCTCCTAAATTGTAAACACAAAAACTATTCTCGTGATTCAAAGGCTTTAGACACCAATTCTGAGCTCTGTAAACATGAACTCTTAATATTTGAAAGCACAGTCCCGTGAAAACGCCACCAGAAGTACCCGGACTTGTAAACATTACCAGTATTTTCGTCATTTCACACCTTTCCACTGGAAACCTCCGTGATTGAATTCGACAGTAAATGTAGTAAGAATCTATTTACGTGTCCTTGAGATGTTTATTACACGTTCTTAATCATTTCTGGGAACTCTCATTGTGTATTTTAACAGTTTTACCACAATTAGACAGTTTGCTTAGAAGTATTTACTGGAACCGCCACCATTTTAACTGATTCACACAAAAAAAACGCCAAAGCCAATCCTCCTAAATTGTAAACAAAAACACTATTCTCGTCATTCAAAGGCTTTAGACACCAATTCTGAGCTCTGTAAACATGAACTCTTAATATTTGAAAGCACAGTCCCGTGAAAACGCCACCAGAAGTACCCGTACTTGTAAACATTACCAGTATTTTCTTCATTTCACAGCTTTCCACTGGAAACCTCCGTGTTTAATTCGACAGTAAATGTAGTAAGAATCTATTTACGTGTACTTGAGATGTTTATTACACGTTCTTAATCATTTCTGGGAACTCTCATTGTGTATTTTAACAGTTTTACCACAATTAGACAGTTTGCTTAGAAGTATTTACTGGAACCGCCACCATTTTGACTGATTCACGCAAAAAAAACGCCAAAGCCAATCCTCCTAAATTGTAAACACAAAAACTATTCTCGTGATTCAAAGGCTTTAGACACCAATTCTTAGCTCTGTAAACATGAACTCTTAATATTTGAAAGCACAGTCCCGTGAAAACGCCACCAGAAGTACCCGTACTTGTAAACATTACCAGTATTTTCGTCATTTCACAGCATTCCACTGGAAACCTCCGTGTTTAATTCGACAGTAAATGTAGTAAGAATCTATTTACGTGTACTTGAGGGGTTTATTACACGTTCTTAATCATTTCTGGGAACTCTCATTGTGTATTTTAACAGTTTTACCACAATTAGACAGTTTGCTTAGAAGTATTTACTGGAACCACCACCATTTTGACTGATTCACGCAAAAAAAACGCCAAAGCCTATCCTCCTAAATTGTAAACACAAAAACTATTCTCGTGATTCAAAGGCTTTAGACACCAATTCTGAGCTCTGTAAACATGAACTCGTAATAATTGAAAGCACAGTCCCGTGAAAACGCCACCCGAAGTACCCGGACTTGTAAACATTACCAGTATTTTCGTCATTTCACAGCTTTCCACTGGAAACCTCCGTGTTTAATTCGACAGTAAATGTAGTAAGAATCTATTTACGTGTACTTGAGGGGTTTATTACACGTTCTTAATCATTTCTGGGAACTCTCATTGTGTATTTTAACAGTTTTACCACAATTAGACAGTTTGCTTAGAAGTATTTACTGGAACCGCGACCATTTTAACTGATTCACACAAAAAAAAGCCAAAGCCAATCCTCCTAAATTGTAAACACAAAAACTATTCTCGTGATTCAAAGGCTTTACACAACAATTCTTAGCTCTGTAAACATGAACTCTTAATATTTGAAAGCACAGTCCCGTGAAAACGCCACCCGAAGTACCCGGACTTGTAAACATTACCAGTATTTTCGTCATTTCACAGCTTTCCACTGGAAACCTCCGTGATTGAATTCGACAGTAAATGTAGTAAGAATCTATTTACGTGTACTTGAGGGGTTTATTACACGTTCTTAATCATTTCTGGGAACTCTCATTGTGTATTTTAACAGTTTTACCACAATTAGACAGTTTGCTTAGAAGTATTTACTGGAACCGCCACCATTTTAACTGATTCACACAAAAAAAAACGCCAAAGCCAATCCTTCTAAATTGTAAACACAAAAAATTTCTCGTGATTCAAAGGCTTTAGACACCAATTCTTAGCTCTGTAAACATAAACTCTTAATATTTGAAAGCACAGTCCCGTGAAAACGCCACCAGAAGTACCCGGACTTGTAAACATTACCAGTATTTTCATCATTTCACAGCTTTCCACTGGAAACCTCCGTGTTGAATTCGACAGTAAATGTAGTAAGAATCTATTTACGTGTTCTTGAGATGTTTATTACACGTTCTTAATCATTTCTGGGAACTCTCATTGTATATTTTAACAGTTTTACCACAATTAGACAGTTTGCTTAGAAGTATTTACTGGAACCGCCACCATTTTGACTGATTCACACAAAAAAAACGCCAAAGCCAATCCTCCTAAATTGTAAACAAAAACACTATTCTCGTCATTCAAAGGCTTTAGACACCAATTCTGAGCTCTGTAAACATGAACTCTTAATATTTGAAAGCACAGTCCCGTGAAAACGCCACCAGAAGTACCCGTACTTGTAAACATTACCAGTATTTTCGTCATTTCACAGCTTTCCACTGGAAACCTCCGTGTTTAATTCGACAGTAAATGTAGTAAGAATCTATTTACGTGTACTTGAGGGGTTTATTACACGTTCTTAATCATTTCTGGGAACTCTCATTGTGTATTTTAACAGTTTTACCACAATTAGACAGTTTGCTTAGAAGTATTTACTGGAACCGCCACCATTTTGACTGATTCACACAAAAAAAACGCCAAAGCCAATCCTCCTAAATTGTAAACACAAAAACTATTCTCGTGATTCAAAGGCTTTAGACACCAATTCTGAGCTCTGTAAACATGAACTCTTAATATTTGAAAGCACAGTCCCGTGAAAACGCCACCAGAAGTACCCGGACTTGTAAACATTACCAGTATTTTCGTCATTTCACACCTTTCCACTGGAAACCTCCGTGATTGAATTCGACAGTAAATGTAGTAAGAATCTATTTACGTGTCCTTGAGATGTTTATTACACGTTCTTAATCATTTCTGGGAACTCTCATTGTGTATTTTAACAGTTTTACCACAATTAGACAGTTTGCTTAGAAGTATTTACTGGAACCGCCACCATTTTAACTGATTCACACAAAAAAAACGCCAAAGCCAATCCTCCTAAATTGTAAACAAAAACACTATTCTCGTCATTCAAAGGCTTTAGACACCAATTCTGAGCTCTGTAAACATGAACTCTTAATATTTGAAAGCACAGTCCCGTGAAAACGCCACCAGAAGTACCCGTACTTGTAAACATTACCAGTATTTTCTTCATTTCACAGCTTTCCACTGGAAACCTCCGTGTTTAATTCGACAGTAAATGTAGTAAGAATCTATTTACGTGTACTTGAGATGTTTATTACACGTTCTTAATCATTTCTGGGAACTCTCATTGTGTATTTTAACAGTTTTACCACAATTAGACAGTTTGCTTAGAAGTATTTACTGGAACCGCCACCATTTTGACTGATTCACGCAAAAAAAACGCCAAAGCCAATCCTCCTAAATTGTAAACACAAAAACTATTCTCGTGATTCAAAGGCTTTAGACACCAATTCTTAGCTCTGTAAACATGAACTCTTAATATTTGAAAGCACAGTCCCGTGAAAACGCCACCAGAAGTACCCGTACTTGTAAACATTACCAGTATTTTCGTCATTTCACAGCATTCCACTGGAAACCTCCGTGTTTAATTCGACAGTAAATGTAGTAAGAATCTATTTACGTGTACTTGAGGGGTTTATTACACGTTCTTAATCATTTCTGGGAACTCTCATTGTGTATTTTAACAGTTTTACCACAATTAGACAGTTTGCTTAGAAGTATTTACTGGAACCACCACCATTTTGACTGATTCACGCAAAAAAAACGCCAAAGCCTATCCTCCTAAATTGTAAACACAAAAACTATTCTCGTGATTCAAAGGCTTTAGACACCAATTCTGAGCTCTGTAAACATGAACTCTTAATATTTGAAAGCACAGTCCCGTGAAAACGCCACCAGAAGTACCCGGACTTGTAAACATTACCAGTATTTTCGTCATTTCACACCTTTCCACTGGAAACCTCCGTGATTGAATTCGACAGTAAATGTAGTAAGAATCTATTTACGTGTACTTGAGATGTTTATTACACGTTCTTAATCATTTCTGGGAACTCTCATTGTGTATTTTAACAGTTTTACCACAATTAGACAGTTTGCTTAGAAGTATTTACTGGAACCGCCACCATTTTAATTGATTCACACAAAAAAAACGCCAAAGCCAATCCTCCTAAATTGTAAACACAAAAACTATTCTCGTGATTCAAAGGCTTTAGACACCAATTCTGAGCTCTGTAAACATGAACTCTTAATATTTGAAAGCACAGTCCCGTGAAAACGCCACCAGAAGTACCCGTACTTGTAAACATTACCAGTATTTTCGTCATTTCACAGCTTTCCACTGGAAACCTCCGTGTTTAATTCGACAGTAAATGTAGTAAGAATCTATTTACGTGTACTTGAGATGTTTATTACACGTTCTTAATCATTTCTGGGAACTCTCATTGTGTATTTTAACAGTTTTACCACAATTAGACAGTTTGCTTAGAAGTATTTACTGGAACCGCGACCATTTTAACTGATTCACACAAAAAAAACGCCAAAGCCAATCCTCCTAAATTGTAAACACAAAAACTATTCTCGTGATTCAAAGGCTTTAGACACCAATTCTGAGCTCTGTAAACATGAACTCGTAATAATTGAAAGCACAGTCCCGTGAAAACGCCACCCGAAGTACCCGGACTTGTAAACATTACCAGTATTTTCGTCATTTCACAGCTTTCCACTGGAAACCTCCGTGTTTAATTCGACAGTAAATGTAGTAAGAATCTATTTACGTGTACTTGAGGGGTTTATTACACGTTCTTAATCATTTCTGGGAACTCTCATTGTGTATTTTAACAGTTTTACCACAATTAGACAGTTTGCTTAGAAGTATTTACTGGAACCGCGACCATTTTAACTGATTCACACAAAAAAAAGCCAAAGCCAATCCTCCTAAATTGTAAACACAAAAACTATTCTCGTGATTCAAAGGCTTTACACAACAATTCTTAGCTCTGTAAACATGAACTCTTAATATTTGAAAGCACAGTCCCGTGAAAACGCCACCCGAAGTACCCGGACTTGTAAACATTACCAGTATTTTCGTCATTTCACAGCTTTCCACTGGAAACCTCCGTGATTGAATTCGACAGTAAATGTAGTAAGAATCTATTTACGTGTACTTGAGGGGTTTATTACACGTTCTTAATCATTTCTGGGAACTCTCATTGTGTATTTTAACAGTTTTACCACAATTAGACAGTTTGCTTAGAAGTATTTACTGGAACCGCCACCATTTTAACTGATTCACACAAAAAAAAACGCCAAAGCCAATCCTCCTAAATTGTAAACACAAAAAATTTCTCGTGATTCAAAGGCTTTAGACACCAATTCTTAGCTCTGTAAACATAAACTCTTAATATTTGAAAGCACAGTCCCGTGAAAACGCCACCAGAAGTACCCGGACTTGTAAACATTACCAGTATTTTCATCATTTCACAGCTTTCCACTGGAAACCTCCGTGTTGAATTCGACAGTAAATGTAGTAAGAATCTATTTACGTGTTCTTGAGATGTTTATTACACGTTCTTAATCATTTCTGGGAACTCTCATTGTATATTTTAACAGTTTTACCACAATTAGACAGTTTGCTTAGAAGTATTTACTGGAACCGCCACCATTTTGACTGATTCACACAAAAAAAACGCCAAAGCCAATCCTCCTAAATTGTAAACACAAAAACTATTCTCGTGATTCAAAGGCTTTAGACACCAATTCTTAGCTCTGTAAACATGAACTCTTAATATTTGAAAGCACAGTCCCGTGAAAACGCCACCAGAAGTACCCGTACTTGTAAACATTACCAGTATTTTCGTCATTTCACAGCTTTCCACTGGAAACCTCCGTGTTGAATTCGACAGTAAATGTAGTAAGAATCTATTTACGTGTACTTGAGGGGTTTATTACACGTTCTTAATCATTTCTGGGAACTCTCATTGTGTATTTTAACAGTTTTACCACAATTAGACAGTTTGCTTAGAAGTATTTACTGGAACCGCCACCATTTTTACTGATTCACACAAAAAAAACGCCAAAGCCAATCCTCCTAAATTGTAAACACAAAAACTATTCTCGTGATTCAAAGGCTTTAGACACCAATTCTGAGCTCTGTAAACATGAACTCTTAATATTTGAAAGCACAGTCCCGTGAAAACGCCACCAGAAGTACCCGTACTTGTAAACATTACCAGTATTTTCTTCATTTCACAGCTTTCCACTGGAAACCTCCGTGTTTAATTCGACAGTAAATGTAGTAAGAATCTATTTACGTGTACTTGAGATGTTTATTACACGTTCTGAATTATTTCTGGGAACTCTCATTGTGTATTTTAACAGTTTTACCACAATTAGACAGTTTGCTTAGAAGTATTTACTGGAACCGCCACCATTTTGACTGATTCACACAAAAAAAACGCCAAAGCCAATCCTCCTAAATTGTAAACACAAAAACTATTCTCGTGATTCAAAGGCTTTAGACACCAATTCTTAGCTCTGTAAACATGAACTCTTAATATTTGAAAGCACAGTCCCGTGAAAACGCCACCAGAAGTACCCGTACTTGTAAACATTACCAGTATTTTCGTCATTTCACAGCATTCCACTGGAAACCTCCGTGTTTAATTCGACAGTAAATGTAGTAAGAATCTATTTACGTGTACTTGAGATGTTTATTACACGTTCTTAATCATTTCTGGGAACTCTCATTGTGTATTTTAACAGTTTTACCACAATTAGACAGTTTGCTTAGAAGTATTTACTGGAACCGCCACCATTTTGACTGATTCACGCAAAAAAAACGCCAAAGCCTATCCTCCTAAATTGTAAACACAAAAACTATTCTCGTGATTCAAAGTCTTTAGACACCAATTCTTAGCTCTGTAAACATGAACTCTTAATATTTGAAAGCACAGTCCCGTGAAAACGCCACCAGAAGTACCCGTACTTGTAAACATTACCAGTATTTTCGTCATTTCACAGCTTTCCACTGGAAACCTCCGTGTTTAATTCGACAGTAAATGTAGTAAGAATCTATTTACGTGTACTTGAGGGGTTTATTACACGTTCTTAATCATTTCTGGGAACTCTCATTGTGTATTTTAACAGTTTTACCACAATTAGACAGTTTGCTTAGAAGTATTTACTGGAACCGCCACCATTTTGACTGATTCACACAAAAAACACGCCAAAGCCAATCCTCCTAAATTGTAAACACAAAAACTATTCTCGTGATTCAAAGGCTTTAGACACCAATTCTGAGCTCTGTAAACATGAACTCTTAATATTTGAAAGCACAGTCCCGTGAAAACGCCACCAGAAGTACCCGTACTTGTAAACATTACCAGTATTTTCGTCATTTCACAGCTTTCCACTGGAAACCTCCGTGTTTAATTCGACAGTAAATGTAGTAAGAATCTATTTACGTGTACTTGAGATGTTTATTACACGTTCTTAATCATTTCTGGGAACTCTCATTGTGTATTTTAACAGTTTTACCACAATTAGACAGTTTGCTTAGAAGTATTTACTGGAACCGCCACCATTTTAACTGATTCACACAAAAAAAACGCCAAAGCCAATCCTCCTAAATTGTAAACACAAAAACTATTCTCGTGATTCAAAGGCTTTAGACACCAATTCTGAGCTCTGTAAACATGAACTCGTAATAATTGAAAGCACAGTCCCGTGAAAACGCCACCCGAAGTACCCGGACTTGTAAACATTACCAGTATTTTCGTCATTTCACAGCTTTCCACTGGATACCTCCGTGATTGAATTCGACAGTAAATGTAGTAAGAATCTATTTACGTGTACTTGAGGGGTTTATTACACGTTCTTAATCATTCCTGGGAACTCTCATTGTGTATTTTAACAGTTTTACCACAATTAGACAGTTTGCTTAGAAGTATTTACTGGAACCGCCACCATTTTAACTGATTCACACAAAAAAAAGCCAAAGCCAATCCTCCTAAATTGTAAACACAAAAACTATTCTCGTGATTCAAAGGCTTTACACAACAATTCTTAGCTCTGTAAACATGAACTCTTAATATTTGAAAGCACAGTCCCGTGAAAACGCGACCCGAAGTACCCGGACTTGTAAACATTACCAGTATTTTCGTCATTTCACAGCTTTCCACTGGAAACCTCCGTGATTGAATTCGACAGTAAATGTAGTAAGAATCTATTTACGTGTACTTGAGGGGTTTATTACACGTTCTTAATCATTTCTGGGAACTCTCATTGTGTATTTTAACAGTTTTACCACAATTAGACAGTTTGCTTAGAAGTATTTACTGGAACCGCCACCATTTTAACTGATTCACACAAAAAAAACGCCAAAGCCAATCCTCCTAAATTGTAAACACAAAAAATTTCTCGTGATTCAAAGGCTTTAGACACCAATTCCTGGCTCTGTAAACATGAACTCTTAATATTTGAAAGCACAGTCCCGTGAAAACGCCACCAGAAGTACCCGTACTTGTAAACATTACCAGTATTTTCATCATTTCACAGCTTTCCACTGGAAACCTCCGTGTTGAATTCGACAGTAAATGTAGTAAGAATCTATTTACGTGTACTTGAGATGTTTATTACACGTTCTTAATCATTTCTGGGAACTCTCATTGTGTATTTTAACAGTTTTACCACAATTAGACAGTTTGCTTAGAAGTATTTACTGGAACCGCCACCATTTTGACTGATTCACGCAAAAAAAACGCCAAAGCCTATCCTCCTAAATTGTAAACACAAAAACTATTCTCGTGATTCAAAGTCTTTAGACACCAATTCTGAGCTCTGTAAACATGAACACTTAATATTTGAAAGCACAGTCCCGTGAAAACGCCACCAGAAGTACCCGTACTTGTAAACATTACCAGTATTTTCGTCATTTCACAGCTTTCCACTGGAAACCTCCGTGTTTAATTCGACAGTAAATGTAGTAAGAATCTATTTACGTGTACTTGAGGGGTTTATTACACGTTCTTAATCATTTCTGGGAACTCTCATTGTGTATTTTAACAGTTTTACCACAATTAGACAGTTTGCTTAGAAGTATTTACTGGAACCGCCACCATTTTGACTGATTCACACAAAAAACACGCCAAAGCCAATCCTCCTAAATTGTAAACACAAAAACTATTCTCGTGATTCAAAGGCTTTAGACACCAATTCTGAGCTCTGTAAACATGAACTCTTAATATTTGAAAGCACAGTCCCGTGAAAACGCCACCAGAAGTACCCGTACTTGTAAACATTACCAGTATTTTCGTCATTTCACAGCTTTCCACTGGAAACCTCCGTGTTTAATTCGACAGTAAATGTAGTAAGAATCTATTTACGTGTACTTGAGATGTTTATTACACGTTCTTAATCATTTCTGGGAACTCTCATTGTGTATTTTAACAGTTTTACCACAATTAGACAGTTTGCTTAGAAGTATTTACTGGAACCGCCACCATTTTGACTGATTCACACAAAAAAAACGCCAAAGCCAATCCTCCTAAATTGTAAACACAAAAACTATTCTCGTGATTCAAAGGCTTTAGACACCAATTCTGAGCTCTGTAAACATGAACTCGTAATAATTGAAAGCACAGTCCCGTGAAAACGCCACCCGAAGTACCCGGACTTGTAAACATTACCAGTATTTTCGTCATTTCACAGCTTTCCACTGGATACCTCCGTGATTGAATTCGACAGTAAATGTAGTAAGAATCTATTTACGTGTACTTGAGGGGTTTATTACACGTTCTTAATCATTCCTGGGAACTCTCATTGTGTATTTTAACAGTTTTACCACAATTAGACAGTTTGCTTAGAAGTATTTACTGGAACCGCCACCATTTTAACTGATTCACACAAAAAAAAGCCAAAGCCAATCCTCCTAAATTGTAAACACAAAAACTATTCTCGTGATTCAAAGGCTTTAGACACCAATTCTGAGCTCTGTAAACATGAACTCTTAATATTTGAAAGCACAGTCCCGTGAAAACGCCACCAGAAGTACCCGTACTTGTAAACATTACCAGTATTTTCGTCATTTCACAGCTTTCCACTGGAAACCTCCGTGTTTAATTCGACAGTAAATGTAGTAAGAATCTATTTACGTGTACTTGAGGGGTTTATTACACGTTCTTAATCATTTCTGGGAACTCTCATTGTGTATTTTAACAGTTTTACCACAATTAGACAGTTTGCTTAGAAGTATTTCCTGGAACCGTCACCATTTTGACTGATTCACACAAAAAAAAACGCCAAAGCCAATCCTCCTAAATTGTAAACACAAAAACTATTCTCGTGATTCAAAGGCTTTAGACACCAATTCTTAGCTCTGTAAACATGAACTCTTAATATTTGAAAGCACAGTCCCGTGAAAACGCGACCCGAAGTACCCGGACTTGTAAACATTACCAGTATTTTCGTCATTTCACAGCTTTCCACTGGAAACCTCCGTGAATGAATTCGACAGTAAATGTAGTAAGAATCTATTTACGTGTACTTGAGGGGTTTATTACACGTTCTTAATCATTTCTGGGAACTCTCATTGTGTATTTTAACAGTTTTACCACAATTAGACAGTTTGCTTAGAAGTATTTACTGGAACCGCCACCATTTTAACTGATTCACACAAAAAAAACGCCAAAGCCAATCCTCCTAAATTGTAAACACAAAAACTATTCTCGTGATTCAAAGGCTTTACACAACAATTCTTAGCTCTGTAAACATGAACTCTTAATATTTGAAAGCACAGTCCCGTGAAAACGCCACCCGAAGTACCCGGACTTGTAAACATTACCAGTATTTTCGTCATTTCACAGCTTTCCACTGGAAACCTCCGTGATTGAATTCGACAGTAAATGTAGTAAGAATCTATTTACGTGTACTTGAGGGATTTATTACACGTTCTTAATCATTTCTGGGAACTCTCATTGTGTATTTTAACAGTTTTACCACAATTAGACAGTTTGCTTAGAAGTATTTACTGGAACCGCCACCATTTTGACTGATTCACACAAAAAAAACGCCAAAGCCAATCCTCCTAAATTGTAAACACAAAAACTATTCTCGTGATTCAAAGGCTTTAGACACCAATTCTGAGCTCTGTAAACATGAACTCTTAATATTTGAAAGCACAGTCCCGTGAAAACGCCACCAGAAGTACCCGTACTTGTAAACATTACCAGTATTTTCGTCATTTCACAGCTTTCCACTGGAAACCTCCGTGTTGAATTCGACAGTAAATGTAGTAAGAATCTATTTACGTGTACTTGAGATGTTTATTACACGTTCTTAATCATTTCTGGGAACTCTCATTGTGTATTTTAACAGTTTTACGACAATTAGACAGTTTGCTTAGAAGTATTTACTGGAACCGCCACCATTTTAACTGATTCACACAAAAAAAACGCCAAAGCCAATCCTCCTAAATTGTAAACACAAAAACTATTCTCGTGATTCAAAGGCTTTAGACACCAATTCTGAGCTCTGTAAACATGAACTCTTAATATTTGAAAGCACAGTCCCGTGAAAACGCCACCAGAAGTACCCGTACTTGTAAACATTACCAGTATTTTCGTCATTTCACAGCTTTCCACTGGAAACCTCCGTGTTTAATTCGACAGTAAATGTAGTAAGAATCTATTTACGTGTACTTGAGGGGTTTATTACACGTTCTTAATCATTTCTGGGAACTCTCATTGTGTATTTTAACAGTTTTACCACAATTAGACAGTTTGCTTAGAAGTATTTCCTGGAACCGTCACCATTTTAACTGATTCACACAAAAAAAAGCCAAAGCCAATCCTCCTAAATTGTAAACACAAAAACTATTCTCGTGATTCAAAGGCTTTAGACACCAATTCTGAGCTCTGTAAACATGAACTCTTAATATTTGAAAGCACAGTCCCGTGAAAACGCCACCAGAAGTACCCGTACTTGTAAACATTACCAGTATTTTCGTCATTTCACAGCTTTCCACTGGAAACCTCCGTGTTGAATTCGACAGTAAATGTAGTAAGAATCTATTTACGTGTACTTGAGATGTTTATTACACGTTCTTAATCATTTCTGGGAACTCTCATTGTGTATTTTAACAGTTTTACGACAATTAGACAGTTTGCTTAGAAGTATTTACTGGAACCGCCACCATTTTAACTGATTCACACAAAAAAAACGCCAAAGCCAATCCTCCTAAATTGTAAACACAAAAACTATTCTCGTGATTCAAAGGCTTTAGACACCAATTCTGAGCTCTGTAAACATGAACTCTTAATATTTGAAAGCACAGTCCCGTGAAAACGCCACCAGAAGTACCCGTACTTGTAAACATTACCAGTATTTTCGTCATTTCACAGCTTTCCACTGGAAACCTCCGTGTTTAATTCGACAGTAAATGTAGTAAGAATCTATTTACGTGTACTTGAGGGGTTTATTACACGTTCTTAATCATTTCTGGGAACTCTCATTTTGTATTTTAACAGTTTTACCACAATTAGACAGTTTGCTTAGAAGTATTTCCTGGAACCGTCACCATTTTGACTGATTCACACAAAAAAAAACGCCAAAGCCAATCCTCCTAAATTGTAAACACAAAAACTATTCTCGTGATTCAAAGGCTTTAGACACCAATTCTTAGCTCTGTAAACATGAACTCTTAATATTTGAAAGCACAGTCCCGTGAAAACGCGACCCGAAGTACCCGGACTTGTAAACATTACCAGTATTTTCGTCATTTCACAGCTTTCCACTGGAAACCTCCGTGAATGAATTCGACAGTAAATGTAGTAAGAATCTATTTACGTGTACTTGAGGGGTTTATTACACGTTCTTAATCATTTCTGGGAACTCTCATTGTGTATTTTAACAGTTTTACCACAATTAGACAGTTTGCTTAGAAGTATTTACTGGAACCGCCACCATTTTAACTGATTCACACAAAAAAAACGCCAAAGCCAATCCTCCTAAATTGTAAACACAAAAAATTTCTCGTGATTCAAAGGCTTTAGACACCAATTCCTGGCTCTGTAAACATGAACTCTTAATATTTGAAAGCACAGTCCCGTGAAAACGCCACCAGAAGTTCCCGTACTTGTAAACATTACCAGTATTTTCATCATTTCACAGCTTTCCACTGGAAACCTCCGTGTTGAATTCGACAGTAAATGTAGTAAGAATCTATTTACGTGTACTTGAGATGTTTATTACACGTTCTTAATCATTTCTGGGAACTCTCATTGTGTATTTTAACAGTTTTACCACAATTAGACAGTTTGCTTAGAAGTATTTACTGGAACCGCCACCATTTTGACTGATTCACACAAAAAAAACGACAAAGCCAATCCTCCTAAATTGTAAACACAAAAACTATTCTCGTGATTCAAAGGCTTTAGACACCAATTCTTAGCTCTGTAAACATGAACTCTTAATATTTGAAAGCACAGTCCCGTGAAAACGCCACCAGAAGTACCCGTACTTGTAAACATTACCAGTATTTTCGTCATTTCACAGCTTTCCACTGGAAACCTCCGTGTTGAATTCGACAGTAAATGTAGTAAGAATCTATTTACGTGTACTTGAGATGTTTATTACACGTTCTTAATCATTTCTGGGAACTCTCATTGTGTATTTTAACAGTTTTACGACAATTAGACAGTTTGCTTAGAAGTATTTACTGGAACCGCCACCATTTTAACTGATTCACACAAAAAAAAACGCCAAAGCCAATCCTCCTAAATTGTAAACACAAAAACTATTCTCGTGATTCAAAGGCTTTAGACACCAATTCTGAGCTCTGTAAACATGAACTCTTAATATTTGAAAGCACAGTCCCGTGAAAACGCCACCAGAAGTACCCGTACTTGTAAACATTACCAGTATTTTCGTCATTTCACAGCTTTCCACTGGAAACCTCCGTGTTTAATTCGACAGTAAATGTAGTAAGAATCTATTTACGTGTACTTGAGGGGTTTATTACACGTTCTTAATCATTTCTGGGAACTCTCATTGTGTATTTTAACAGTTTTACCACAATTAGACAGTTTGCTTAGAAGTATTTCCTGGAACCGTCACCATTTTGACTGATTCACACAAAAAATACGCCAAAGCCAATCCTCCTAAATTGTAAACACAAAAACTATTCTCGTGATTCAAAGGCTTTAGACACCAATTCTGAGCTCTGTAAACATGAACTCGTAATAATTGAAAGCACAGTCCCGTGAAAACGCCACCCGAAGTACCCGGACTTGTAAACATTACCAGTATTTTCGTCATTTCACAGCTTTCCACTGGATACCTCCGTGATTGAATTCGACAGTAAATGTAGTAAGAATCTATTTACGTGTACTTGAGGGGTTTATTACACGTTCTTAATCATTTCTGGGAACTCTCATTGTGTATTTTAACAGTTTTACCACAATTAGACAGTTTGCTTAGAAGTATTTACTGGAACCGCCACCATTTTAACTGATTCACACAAAAAAAAGCCAAAGCCAATCCTCCTAAATTGTAAACACAAAAACTATTCTCGTGATTCAAAGGCTTTAGACACCAATTCTGAGCTCTGTAAACATGAACTCTTAATATTTGAAAGCACAGTCCCGTGAAAACGCCACCAGAAGTACCCGGACTTGTAAACATTACCAGTATTTTCGTCATTTCACAGCTTTCCACTGGAAACCTCCGTGTTTAATTCGACAGTAAATGTAGTAAGAATCTATTTACGTGTACTTGAGGGGTTTATTACACGTTCTTAATCATTTCTGGGAACTCTCATTGTGTATTTTAACAGTTTTACCACAATTAGACAGTTTGCTTAGAAGTATTTCCTGGAACCGTCACCATTTTGACTGATTCACACAAAAAATACGCCAAAGCCAATCCTCCTAAATTGTAAACACAAAAACTATTCTCGTGATTCAAAGGCTTTAGACACCAATTCTGAGCTCTGTAAACATGAACTCGTAATAATTGAAAGCACAGTCCCGTGAAAACGCCACCCGAAGTACCCGGACTTGTAAACATTACCAGTATTTTCGTCATTTCACAGCTTTCCACTGGATACCTCCGTGATTGAATTCGACAGTAAATGTAGTAAGAATCTATTTACGTGTACTTGAGGGGTTTATTACACGTTCTTAATCATTTCTGGGAACTCTCATTGTGTATTTTAACAGTTTTACCACAATTAGACAGTTTGCTTAGAAGTATTTACTGGAACCGCCACCATTTTAACTGATTCACACAAAAAAAAGCCAAAGCCAATCCTCCTAAATTGTAAACACAAAAACTATTCTCGTGATTCAAAGGCTTTACACAACAATTCTTAGCTCTGTAAACATGAACTCTTAATATTTGAAAGCACAGTCCCGTGAAAACGCCACCCGAAGTACCCGGACTTGTAAACATTACCAGTATTTTCGTCATTTCACAGCTTTCCACTGGAAACCTCCGTGATTGAATTCGACAGTAAATGTAGTAAGAATCTATTTACGTGTACTTGAGGGATTTATTACACGTTCTTAATCATTTCTGGGAACTCTCATTGTGTATTTTAACAGTTTTACCACAATTAGACAGTTTGCTTAGAAGTATTTACTGGAACCGCCACCATTTTGACTGATTCACACAAAAAAAACGCCAAAGCCAATCCTCCTAAATTGTAAACACAAAAACTATTCTCGTGATTCAAAGGCTTTAGACACCAATTCTGAGCTCTGTAAACATGAACTCTTAATATTTGAAAGCACAGTCCCGTGAAAACGCCACCAGAAGTACCCGTACTTGTAAACATTACCAGTATTTTCGTCATTTCACAGCTTTCCACTGGAAACCTCCGTGTTGAATTCGACAGTAAATGTAGTAAGAATCTATTTACGTGTACTTGAGATGTTTATTACACGTTCTTAATCATTTCTGGGAACTCTCATTGTGTATTTTAACAGTTTTACGACAATTAGACAGTTTGCTTAGAAGTATTTACTGGAACCGCCACCATTTTAACTGATTCACACAAAAAAAAGGCCAAAGCCAATCCTCCTAAATTGTAAACACAAAAACTATTCTCGTGATTCAAAGGCTTTAGACACCAATTCTGAGCTCTGTAAACATGAACTCTTAATATTTGAAAGCACAGTCCCGTGAAAACGCCACCAGAAGTACCCGTACTTGTAAACATTACCAGTATTTTCGTCATTTCACAGCTTTCCACTGGAAACCTCCGTGTTTAATTCGACAGTAAATGTAGTAAGAATCTATTTACGTGTACTTGAGGGGTTTATTACACGTTCTTAATCATTTCTGGGAACTCTCATTGTGTATTTTAACAGTTTTACCACAATTAGACAGTTTGCTTAGAAGTATTTCCTGGAACCGTCACCATTTTGACTGATTCACACAAAAAAAAACGCCAAAGCCAATCCTCCTAAATTGTAAACACAAAAACTATTCTCGTGATTCAAAGGCTTTAGACACCAATTCTGAGCTCTGTAAACATGAACTCTTAATATTTGAAAGCACAGTCCCGTGAAAACGCCACCCGAAGTACCCGGACTTGTAAACATTACCAGTATTTTCGTCATTTCAAAGCTTTCCACTGGAAACCTCCGTGATTGAATTCGACAGTAAATGTAGCAAGAATCTATTTACGTGTTCTTGAGGGGTTTATTACACGTTCTTAATCATTTCTGGGAACTCTCATTGTGTATTTTAACAGTTTTACCACAATTAGACAGTTTGCTTAGAAGTATTTCCTGGAACCGTCACCATTTTGACTGATTCACACAAAAAAAACGCCAAAGCCAATCCTCCTAAATTGTAAACACAAAAACTATTCTCGTGATTCAAAGGCTTTAGACACCAATTCTGAGCTCTGTAAACATGAACTCTTAATATTTGAAAGCACAGTCCCGTGACAACGCCACCAGAAGTACCCGTACTTGTAAACATTACCAGTATTTTCTTCATTTCACAGCTTTCCACTGGAAACCTCCGTGTTTAATTCGACAGTAAATGTAGTAAGCATCTATTTACGTGTACTTGAGATGTTTATTACACGTTCTTAATCATTTCTGGGAACTCTCATTGTGTATTTTAACAGTTTTACCACAATTAGACAGTTTGCTTAGAAGTATTTACTGGAACGGCCACCATTTTGACTGATTCACACAAAAAAAACGCCAAAGCCAATCCTCCTAAATTGTAAACACAAAAACTATTCTCGTGATTCAAAGGCTTTAGACACCAATTCTGAGCTCTGTAAACATGAACTCTTAATATTTGAAAGCACAGTCCCGTGAAAACGCCACCAGAAGTACCCGTACTTGTAAACATTACCAGTATTTTCGTCATTTCACAGCTTTCCACTGGAAACCTCCGTGTTGAATTCGACAGTAAATGTAGTAAGAATCTATTTACGTGTACTTGAGATGTTTATTACACGTTCTTAATCATTTCTGGGAACTCTCATTGTGTATTTTAACAGTTTTACGACAATTAGACAGTTTGCTTAGAAGTATTTACTGGAACCGCCACCATTTTAACTGATTCACACAAAAAAAACGCCAAAGCCAATCCTCCTAAATTGTAAACACAAAAACTATTCTCGTGATTCAAAGGCTTTAGACACCAATTCTGAGCTCTGTAAACATGAACTCTTAATATTTGAAAGCACAGTCCCGTGAAAACGCCACCAGAAGTACCCGTACTTGTAAACATTACCAGTATTTTCGTCATTTCACAGCTTTCCACTGGAAACCTCCGTGTTTAATTCGACAGTAAATGTAGTAAGAATCTATTTACGTGTACTTGAGGGGTTTATTACACGTTCTTAATCATTTCTGGGAACTCTCATTGTGTATTTTAACAGTTTTACCACAATTAGACAGTTTGCTTAGAAGTATTTCCTGGAACCGTCACCATTTTGACTGATTCACACAAAAAAAAACGCCAAAGCCAATCCTCCTATATTGTAAACACAAAAACTATTCTCGTGATTCAAAGGCTTTAGACACCAATTCTGAGCTCTGTAAACATGAACTCTTAATATTTGAAAGCACAGTCCCGTGAAAACGCCACCCGAAGTACCCGGACTTGTAAACACTACCAGTATTTTCGTCATTTCAAAGCTTTCCACTGGAAACCTCCGTGATTGAATTCGACAGTAAATGTAGCAAGAATCTATTTACGTGTTCTTGAGGGGTTTATTACACGTTCTTAAACATTTCTGGGAACTCTCATTGTGTATTTTAACAGTTTTACCACAATTAGACAGTTTGCTTAGAAGTATTTCCTGGAACCGTCACCATTTTGACTGATTCACACAAAAAAAACGCCAAAGCCAATCCTCCTAAATTGTAAACACAAAAACTATTCTCGTGATTCAAAGGCTTTAGACACCAATTCTGAGCTCTGTAAACATGAACTCTTAATATTTGAAAGCACAGTCCCGTGACAACGCCACCAGAAGTACCCGTACTTGTAAACATTACCAGTATTTTCTTCATTTCACAGCTTTCCACTGGAAACCTCCGTGTTTAATTCGACAGTAAATGTAGTAAGAATCTATTTACGTGTACTTGAGATGTTTATTACACGTTCTTAATCATTTCTGGGAACTCTCATTGTGTATTTTAACAGTTTTACCACAATTAGACAGTTTGCTTAGAAGTATTTACTGGAACCGCCACCATTTTGACTGATTCACACAAAAAAAAACGCCAAAGCCAATCCTCCTAAATTGTAAACACAAAAACTATTCTCGTGATTCACAGGCTTTAGACACCAATTCTTAGCTCTGTAAACATGAACTCTTAATATTTGAAAGCACAGTCCCGTGAAAACGCCACCAGAAGTACCCGGACTTGTAAACATTACCAGTATTTTCGTCATTTCACAGCTTTCCACTGGAAACCTCCGTGTTTAATTCGACAGTAAATGTAGTAAGAATCTATTTACGTGTACTTGAGGGGTTTATTACACGTTCTTAATCATTTCTGGGAACTCTCATTGTGTAGTTTAATAGTTTTACCACAATTTGACAGTTTGCTTAGAAGTATTTACTGGAACCGCCACCATTTTGACTGATTCACACAAAAAAAACGCCAAAGCCAATCCTCCTAAATTGTAAACACAAAAACTATTCTCGTGATTCAAAGGCTTTAGACACCAATTCTGAGCTCTGTAAACATGAACTCTTAATATTTGAAAGCACAGTCCCGTGAAAACGCCACCAGAAATACCCGGACTTGTAAACATTACCAGTATTTTCGTCATTTCACAGCTTTCCACTGGAAACCTCCGTGTTTAATTCGACAGTAAATGTAGTAAGAATCTATTTACGTGTACTTGAGGGGTTTATTACACGTTCTTAATCATTTCTGGAAACTCTCATTGTGTATTTTAACAGTTTTACCACAATTAGACAGTTTGCTTAGAAGTATTTCCTGGAACCGCCACCATTTTGACTGATTCACACAAAAAAAAACGCCAAAGCCAATCCTCCTAAATTGTAAACACAAAAACTATTCTCGTGATTCAAAGGCTTTAGACACCAATTCTGAGCTCTGTAAACATGAACTCTTAATATTTGAAAGCACAGTCCCGTGACAACGCCACCAGAAGTACCCGTACTTGTAAACATTACCAGTATTTTCTTCATTTCACAGCTTTCCACTGGAAACCTCCGTGTTTAATTCGACAGTAAATGTAGTAAGAATCTATTTACGTGTACTTGAGATGTTTATTACACGTTCTTAATCATTTCTGGGAACTCTCATTGTGTATTTTAACAGTTTTACCACAATTAGACAGTTTGCTTAGAAGTATTTACTGGAACCGCCACCATTTTGACTGATTCACACAAAAAAAACGCCAAAGCCAATCCTCCTAAATTGTAAACACAAAAACTATTCTCGTGATTCAAAGGCTTTAGACACCAATTCTTAGCTCTGTAAACATGAACTCTTAATATTTGAAAGCACAGTCCCGTGAAAACGCCACCAGAAGTACCCGGACTTGTAAACATTACCAGTATTTTCGTCATTTCACAGCTTTCCACTGGAAACCTCCGTGTTTAATTCGACAGTAAATGTAGTAAGAATCTATTTACGTGTACTTGAGATGTTTATTACACGTTCTTAATCATTTCTGGGAACTCTCATTGTGTATTTTAACAGTTTTACCACAATTAGACAGTTTGCTTAGAAGTATTTACTGGAACCGCCACCATTTTAACTGATTCACACAAAAAAAACGCCAAAGCCAATCCTCCTAAATTGTAAACACAAAAACTATTCTCGTGATTCAAAGGCTTTAGACACCAATTCTGAGCTCTGTAAACATGAACTCGTAATAATTGAAAGCACAGTCCCGTGAAAACGCCACCCGAAGTACCCGGACTTGTAAACATTACCAGTATTTTCGTCATTTCACAGCTTTCCACTGGAAACCTCCGTGATTGAATTCGACAGTAAATGTAGTAAGAATCTATTTACGTGTACTTGAGGGGTTTATTACACGTTCTTAATCATTTCTGGGAACTCTCATTGTGTATTTTAACAGTTTTACCACAATTAGACAGTTTGCTTAGAAGTATTTACTGGAACCGCCACCATTTTAACTGATTCACACAAAAAAAAGCCAAAGCCAATCCTCCTAAATTGTAAACACAAAAACTATTCTCGTGATTCAAAGGCTTTACACAACAATTCTTAGCTCTGTAAACATGAACTCTTAATATTTGAAAGCACAGTCCCGTGAAAACGCCACCAGAAGTACCCGGACTTGTAAACATTACCAGTATTTTCATCATTTCACAGCTTTCCACTGGAAACCTCCGTGTTGAATTCGACAGTAAATGTAGTAAGAATCTATTTACGTGTACTTGAGATGTTTATTACACGTTCTTAATCATTTCTGGGAACTCGCATTGTGTATTTTAACAGTTTTACCACAATTAGACAGTTTGCTTAGAAGTATTTACTGGAACCGCCACCATTTTGACTGATTCACACAAAAAAAACGCCAAAGCTAATCCTCCTAAATTGTAAACATAAAAACTATTCTCGTCATTCCAAGGCTTTAGACACCAATTCTGAGCTCTGTAAACATGAACTCTTAATATTTGAAAGCACAGTCCCGTGAAAACGCCACCAGAAGTACCCGGACTTGTAAACATTACCAGTATTTTCGTCATTTCACACCTTTCCACTGGAAACCTCCGTGATTGAATTCGACAGTAAATGTAGTAAGAATCTATTTACGTGTACTTGAGATGTTTATTACACGTTCTTAATCATTTCTGGGAACTCTCATTGTGTATTTTAACTGTTTTACCACAATTAGACAGTTTGCTTAGAAGTATTTACTGGAACCGCCACCATTTTAATTGATTCACACAAAAAAAACGCCAAAGCCAATCCTCCTAAATTGTAAACACAAAAACTATTCTCGTGATTCAAAGGCTTTAGACACCAATTCTGAGCTCTGTAAACATGAACTCTTAATATTTGAAAGCACAGTCCCGTGAAAACGCCACCAGAAGTACCCGTACTTGTAAACATTACCAGTATTTTCGTCATTTCACAGCTTTCCACTGGAAACCTCCGTGTTTAATTCGACAGTAAATGTAGTAAGAATCTATTTACGTGTACTTGAGATGTTTATTACACGTTCTTAATCATTTCTGGGAACTCTCATTGTGTATTTTAACAGTTTTACCACAATTAGACAGTTTGCTTAGAAGTATTTACTGGAACCGCCACCATTTTAACTGATTCACACAAAAAAAACGCCAAAGCCAATCCTCCTAAATTGTAAACACAAAAACTATTCTCGTGATTCAAAGGCTTTAGACACCAATTCTGAGCTCTGTAAACATGAACTCGTAATAATTGAAAGCACAGTCCCGTGAAAACGCCACCCGAAGTACCCGGACTTGTAAACATTACCAGTATTTTCGTCATTTCACAGCTTTCCACTGGAAACCTCCGTGATTGAATTCGACAGTAAATGTAGTAAGAATCTATTTACGTGTACTTGAGGGGTTTATTACACGTTCTTAATCATTTCTGGGAACTCTCATTGTGTATTTTAACAGTTTTACCACAATTAGACAGTTTGCTTAGAAGTATTTACTGGAACCGCCACCATTTTAACTGATTCACACAAAAAAAAGCCAAAGCCAATCCTCCTAAATTGTAAACACAAAAACTATTCTCGTGATTCAAAGGCTTTACACAACAATTCTTAGCTCTGTAAACATGAACTCTTAATATTTGAAAGCACAGTCCCGTGAAAACGCCACCCGAAGTACCCGGACTTGTAAAAATTACCAGTATTTTCGTCATTTCACAGCTTTCCACTCGAAACCTCCGTGATTGAATTCGACAGTAAATGTAGTAAGAATCTATTTACGTGTACTTGAGGTGTTTATTACACGTTCTTAATCATTTCTGGGAACTCTCATTGTGTATTTTAACAGTTTTACCACAATTAGACAGTTTGCTTAGAAGTATTTACTGGAACCGCCACCATTTTAACTGATTCACACAAAAAAAACGCCAAAGCCAATCCTCCTAAATTGTAAACACAAAAAATTTCTCGTGATTCAAAGGCTTTAGACACCAATTCCTGGCTCTGTAAACATGAACTCTTAATATTTGAAAGCACAGTCCCGTGAAAACGCCACCAGAAGTACCCGGACTTGTAAACATTACCAGTATTTTCATCATTTCACAGCTTTCCACTGGAAACCTCCGTGTTGAATTCGGCAGTAAATGTAGTAAGAATCTATTTACGTGTACTTGAGATGTTTATTACACGTTCTTAATCATTTCTGGGAACTCTCATTGTGTATTTTAACAGTTTTACCACAATTAGACAGTTTGCTTAGAAGTATTTACTGGAACCGCCACCATTTTGACTGATTCACACAAAAAAAACGCCAAAGCCAATCCTCCTAAATTGTAAACACAAAAAATATTCTCGTGATTCAAAGGCTTTAGACACCAATTCTTAGCTCTGTAAACATGAACTCTTAATATTTGAAAGCACAGTCCCGTGAAAACGCCACCAGAAGTACCCGTACTTGTAAACATTACCAGTATTTTCGTCATTTCACAGCTTTCCACTGGAAACCTCCGTGTTGAATTCGACAGTAAATGTAGTAAGAATCTATTTACGTGTACTTGAGATGTTTATTACACGTTCTTAATCATTTCTGGGAACTCTCATTGTGTATTTTAACAGTTTTACGACAATTAGACAGTTTGCTTAGAAGTATTTACTGGAACCGCCACCATTTTAACTGATTCACACAAAAAAAACGCCAAAGCCAATCCTCCTAAATTGTAAACACAAAAACTATTCTCGTGATTCAAAGGCTTTAGACACCAATTCTGAGCTCTGTAAACATGAACTCTTAATATTTGAAAGCACAGTCCCGTGAAAACGCCACCAGAAGTACCCGTACTTGTAAACATTACCAGTATTTTCGTCATTTCACAGCTTTCCACTGGAAACCTCCGTGTTTAATTCGACAGTAAATGTAGTAAGAATCTATTTATGTGTACTTGAGGGGTTTATTACATGTTCTTAATCATTTCTGGGAACTCTCATTGTGTATTTTAACAGTTTTACCACAATTAGACAGTTTGCTTAGAAGTATTTACTGGAACCGCCACCATTTTAACTGATTCACACAAAAAAAACGCCAAAGCCAATCCTCCTAAATTGTAAACACAAAAAATTTCTCGTGATTCAAAGGCTTTAGACACCAATTCCTGGCTCTGTAAACATGAACTCTTAATATTTGAAAGCACAGTCCCGTGAAAACGCCACCAGAAGTACCCGGACTTGTAAACATTACCAGTATTTTCATCATTTCACAGCTTTCCACTGGAAACCTCCGTGTTGAATTCGGCAGTAAATGTAGTAAGAATCTATTTACGTGTACTTGAGATGTTTATTACACGTTCTTAATCATTTCTGGGAACTCTCATTGTGTATTTTAACAGTTTTACCACAATTAGACAGTTTGCTTAGAAGTATTTACTGGAACCGCCACCATTTTGACTGATTCACACAAAAAAAACGCCAAAGCCAATCCTCCTAAATTGTAAACACAAAAACTATTCTCGTGATTCAAAGGCTTTAGACACCAATTCTTAGCTCTGTAAACATGAACTCTTAATATTTGAAAGCACAGTCCCATGAAAACGCCACCAGAAGTACCCGTACTTGTAAACATTACCAGTATTTTCGTCATTTCACAGCTTTCCACTGGAAACCTCCGTGTTGAATTCGACAGTAAATGTAGTAAGAATCTATTTACGTGTACTTGAGATGTTTATTACACGTTCTTAATCATTTCTGGGAACTCTCATTGTGTATTTTAACAGTTTTACGACAATTAGACAGTTTGCTTAGAAGTATTTACTGGAACCGCCACCATTTTAACTGATTCACACAAAAAAAACGCCAAAGCCAATCCTCCTAAATTGTAAACACAAAAACTATTCTCGTGATTCAAAGGCTTTAGACACCAATTCTGAGCTCTGTAAACATGAACTCTTAATATTTGAAAGCACAGTCCCGTGAAAACGCCACCAGAAGTACCCGTACTTGTAAACATTACCAGTATTTTCGTCATTTCACAGCTTTCCACTGGAAACCTCCGTGTTTAATTCGACAGTAAATGTAGTAAGAATCTATTTATGTGTACTTGAGGGGTTTATTACATGTTCTTAATCATTTCTGGGAACTCTCATTGTGTATTTTAACAGTTTTACCACAATTAGACAGTTTGCTTAGAAGTATTTCCTGGAACCGTCACCATTTTGACTGATTCACACAAAAAAAACGCCAAAGCCAATCCTCCTAAATTGTAAACACAAAAACTATTCTCGTGATTCAAAGGCTTTAGACACCAATTCTGAGCTCTGTAAACATGAACTCTTAATATTTGAAAGCACAGTCCCGTGAATACGCCACCAGAAGTACCCGGACTTGTAAACATTACCAGTATTTTCGTCATTTCACACCTTTCCACTGGAAACCTCCGTGATTGAATTCGACAGTAAATGTAGTAAGAATCTATTTACGTGTACTTGAGATGTTTATTACACGTTCTTAATCATTTCTGGGAACTCTCATTGTGTATTTTAACAGTTTTACCACAATTAGACAGTTTGCTTAGAAGTATTTACTGGAACCGCCACCATTTTAACTGATTCACACAAAAAAAACGCCAAAGCCAATCCTCCTAAATTGTAAACAAAAACACTATTCTCGTCATTCAAAGGCTTTAGACACCAATTCTGAGCTCTGTAAACATGAACTCTTAATATTTGAAAGCACAGTCCCGTGAAAACGCCACCCGAAGTACCCGGACTTGTAAACATTACCAGTATTTTCGTCATTTCACAGCTTTCCACTGGAAACCTCCGTGATTGAATTCGACAGTAAATGTAGCAAGAATCTATTTACGTGTTCTTGAGGGGTTTATTACACGTTCTTAATCATTTCTGGGAACTCTCATTGTGTATTTTAACAGTTTTACCACAATTAGACAGTTTGCTTAGAAGTATTTACTGGAACCGCCACCATTTTGACTGATTCACACAAAAAAAACGCCAAAGCCAATCCTCCTAAATTGTAAACACAAAAACTATTCTCGTGATTCAAAGGCTTTAGACACCAATTCTGAGCTCTGTAAACATGAACTCTTAATATTTGAAAGCACAGTCCCGTGAAAACGCCACCAGAAGTACCCGGACTTGTAAACATTACCAGTATTTTCGTCATTTCACACCTTTCCACTGGAAACCTCCGTGATTGAATTCGACAGTAAATGTAGTAAGAATCTATTTACGTGTACTTGAGATGTTTATTACACGTTCTTAATCATTTCTGGGAACTCTCATTGTGTATTTTAACAGTTTTACCACAATTAGACAGTTTGCTTAGAAGTATTTACTGGAACCGCCACCATTTTAATTGATTCACACAAAAAAAACGGCAAAGCCAATCCTCCTAAATTGTAAACACAAAAACTATTCTCGTGATTCAAAGGCTTTAGACACCAATTCTGAGCTCTGTAAACATGAACTCTTAATATTTGAAAGCACAGTCCCGTGAAAACGCCACCAGAAGTACCCGTACTTGTAAACATTACCAGTATTTTCGTCATTTCACAGCTTTCCACTGGAAACCTCCGTGTTTAATACGACAGTAAATGTAGTAAGAATCTATTTACGTGTACTTGAGGGGTTTATTACACGTTCTTAATCATTTCTGGGAACTCTCATTGTGTATTTTAACAGTTTTACCACAATTAGACAGTTTGCTTAGAAGTATTTCCTGGAACCGCCACCATTTTGACTGATTCACACAAAAAAAACGCCAAAGCCAATCCTCCTAAATTGTAAACACAAAAACTATTCTCGTGATTCAAAGGCTTTAGACACCAATTCTGAGCTCTGTAAACATGAACTCTTAATATTTGAAAGCACAGTCCCGTGAAAACGCCACCAGAAGTACCCGGACTTGTAAACATTACCAGTATTTTCGTCATTTCACACCTTTCCACTGGAAACCTCCGTGATTGAATTCGACAGTAAATGTAGTAAGAATCTATTTACGTGTACTTGAGATGTTTATTACACGTTCTTAATCATTTCTGGGAACTCTCATTGTGTATTTTAACAGTTTTACCACAATTAGACAGTTTGCTTAGAAGTATTTACTGGAACCGCCACCATTTTAAATAATTCACACAAAAAAAACGCCAAAGCCAATCCTCCTAAATTGTAAACAAAAACACTATTCTCGTCATTCAAAGGGTTTAGACACCAATTCTGAGCTCTGTAAACATGAACTCTTAATATTTGAAAGCACAGTCCCGTGAAAACGCCACCCGAAGTACCCGGACTTGTAAACATTACCAGTATTTTCGTCATTTCAAAGCTTTCCACTGGAAACCTCCGTGTTTAATTCGACAGTAAATGTAGTAAGAATCTATTTACGTGTACTTGAGGGGTTTATTACACGTTCTTAATCATTTCTGGGAACTCTCATTGTGTATTTTAACAGTTTTACCACAATTAGACAGTTTGCTTAGAAGTATTTACTGGAACCGCCACCATTTTGACTGATTCACGCAAAAAAAACGCCAAAGCCTATCCTCCTAAATTGTAAACACAAAAACTATTCTCGTGATTCAAAGGCTTTAGACACCAATTCTGAGCTCTGTAAACATGAACTCTTAATATTTGAAAGCACAGTCCCGTGAAAACGCCACCAGAAGTACCCGGACTTGTAAACATTACCAGTATTTTCGTCATTTCACACCTTTCCACTGGAAACCTCCGTGATTGAATTCGACAGTAAATGTAGTAAGAATCTATTTACGTGTACTTGAGATGTTTATTACACGTTCTTAATCATTTCTGGGAACTCTCATTGTGTATTTTAACAGTTTTACCACAATTAGACAGTTTGCTTAGAAGTATTTACTGGAACCGCCACCATTTTAATTGATTCACACAAAAAAAACGCCAAAGCCAATCCTCCTAAATTGTAAACACAAAAACTATTCTCGTGATTCAAAGGCTTTAGACACCAATTCTGAGCTCTGTAAACATGAACTCTTAATATTTGAAAGCACAGTCCCGTGAAAACGCCACCAGAAGTACCCGTACTTGTAAACATTACCAGTATTTTCGTCATTTCACAGCTTTCCACTGGAAACCTCCGTGTTTAATTCGACAGTAAATGTAGTAAGAATCTATTTACGTGTACTTGAGATGTTTATTACACGTTCTTAATCATTTCTGGGAACTCTCATTGTGTATTTTAACAGTTTTACCACAATTAGACAGTTTGCTTAGAAGTATTTACTGGAACCGCGACCATTTTAACTGATTCACACAAAAAAAACGCCAAAGCCAATCCTCCTAAATTGTAAACACAAAAACTATTCTCGTGATTCAAAGGCTTTAGACACCAATTCTGAGCTCTGTAAACATGAACTCGTAATAATTGAAAGCACAGTCCCGTGAAAACGCCACCCGAAGTACCCGGACTTGTAAACATTACCAGTATTTTCGTCATTTCACAGCTTTCCACTGGAAACCTCCGTGTTTAATTCGACAGTAAATGTAGTAAGAATCTATTTACGTGTACTTGAGGGGTTTATTACACGTTCTTAATCATTTCTGGGAACTCTCATTGTGTATTTTAACAGTTTTACCACAATTAGACAGTTTGCTTAGAAGTATTTACTGGAACCGCGACCATTTTAACTGATTCACACAAAAAAAAGCCAAAGCCAATCCTCCTAAATTGTAAACACAAAAACTATTCTCGTGATTCAAAGGCTTTACACAACAATTCTTAGCTCTGTAAACATGAACTCTTAATATTTGAAAGCACAGTCCCGTGAAAACGCCACCCGAAGTACCCGGACTTGTAAACATTACCAGTATTTTCGTCATTTCACAGCTTTCCACTGGAAACCTCCGTGATTGAATTCGACAGTAAATGTAGTAAGAATCTATTTACGTGTACTTGAGGGGTTTATTACACGTTCTTAATCATTTCTGGGAACTCTCATTGTGTATTTTAACAGTTTTACCACAATTAGACAGTTTGCTTAGAAGTATTTACTGGAACCGCCACCATTTTAACTGATTCACACAAAAAAAACGCCAAAGCCAATCCTCCTAAATTGTAAACACAAAAAATTTCTCGTGATTCAAAGGCTTTAGACACCAATTCTTAGCTCTGTAAACATGAACTCTTAATATTTGAAAGCACAGTCCCGTGAAAACGCCACCAGAAGTACCCGGACTTGTAAACATTACCAGTATTTTCATCATTTCACAGCTTTCCACTGGAAACCTCCGTGTTGAATTCGACAGTAAATGTAGTAAGAATCTATTTACGTGTTCTTGAGATGTTTATTACACGTTCTTAATCATTTCTGGGAACTCTCATTGTGTATTTTAACAGTTTTACCACAATTAGACAGTTTGCTTAGAAGTATTTACTGGAACCGCCACCATTTTAACTGATTCACACAAAAAAACGCCAAAGCCAATCCTCCTAAATTGTAAACAAAAACACTATTCTCGTCATTCAAAGGCTTTAGACACCAATTCTGAGCTCTGTAAACATGAACTCTTAATATTTGAAAGCACAGTCCCGTGAAAACGCCACCAGAAGTACCCGGACTTGTAAACATTACCAGTATTTTCGTCATTTCACAGCTTTCCACTGGAAACCTCCGTGTTTAATTCGACAGTAAATGTAGTAAGAATCTATTTACGTGTACTTGAGATGTTTATTACACGTTCTTAATCATTTCTGGGAACTCTCATTGTGTATTTTAACAGTTTTACGACAATTAGACAGTTTGCTTAGAAGTATTTACTGGAACTGCCACCATTTTGACTGATTCACACAAAAAAAACGCCAAAGCCAATCCTCCTAAATTGTAAACACAAAAACTATTCTCGTGATTCAAAGGCTTTAGACACCAATTCTGAGCTCTGTAAACATGAACTCTTAATATTTGAAAGCACAGTCCCGTGAAAACGCCACCAGAAGTACCCGTACTTGTAAACATTACCAGTATTTTCGTCATTTCACAGCTTTCCACTGGAAACCTCCGTGATTGAATTCGACAGTAAATGTAGTAAGAATCTATTTACGTGTACTTGAGATGTTTATTACACGTTCTTAATCATTTCTGGGAACTCTCATTGTGTATTTTAACAGTTTTACCACAATTAGACAGTTTGCTTAGAAGTATTTACTGGAACCGCCACCATTTTAACTGATTCACACAAAAAAAACGCCAAAGCCAATCCTCCTAAATTGTAAACACAAAAACTATTCTCGTGATTCAAAGGCTTTAGACACCAATTCTGAGCTCTGTAAACATGAACTCGTAATAATTGAAAGCACAGTCCCGTGAAAACGCCACCCGAAGTACCCGGACTTGTAAACATTACCAGTATTTTCGTCATTTCACAGCTTTCCACTGGAAACCTCCGTGATTGAATTCGACAGTAAATGTAGTAAGAATCTATTTACGTGTACTTGAGGGGTTTATTACACGTTCTTAATCATTTCTGGGAACTCTCATTGTGTATTTTAACAGTTTTACCACAATTAGACAGTTTGCTTAGAAGTATTTACTGGAACCGCCACCATTTTAACTGATTCACACAAAAAAAAGCCAAAGCCAATCCTCCTAAATTGTAAACACAAAAACTATTCTCGTGATTCAAAGGCTTTACACAACAATTCTTAGCTCTGTAAACATGAACTCTTAATATTTGAAAGCACAGTCCCGTGAAAACGCCACCCGAAATACCCGGACTTGTAAAAATTACCAGTATTTTCGTCATTTCTCAGCTTTCCACTCGAAACCTCCGTGATTGAATTCGACAGTAAATGTAGTAAGAATCTATTTACGTGTACTTGAGGTGTTTATTACACGTTCTTAATCATTTCTGGGAACTCTCATTGTGTATTTTAACAGTTTTACCACAATTAGACAGTTTGCTTAGAAGTATTTACTGGAACCGCCACCATTTTAACTGATTCACACAAAAAAAACGCCAAAGCCAATCCTCCTAAATTGTAAACACAAAAAATTTCTCGTGATTCAAAGGCTTTAGACACCAATTCCTGGCTCTGTAAACATGAACTCTTAATATTTGAAAGCACAGTCCCGTGAAAACGCCACCAGAAGTACCCGGACTTGTAAACATTACCAGTATTTTCATCATTTCACAGCTTTCCACTGGAAACCTCCGTGTTGAATTCGGCAGTAAATGTAGTAAGAATCTATTTACGTGTACTTGAGATGTTTATTACACGTTCTTAATCATTTCTGGGAACTCTCATTGTGTATTTTAACAGTTTTACCACAATTAGACAGTTTGCTTAGAAGTATTTACTGGAACCGCCACCATTTTGACTGATTCACACAAAAAAAACGCCAAAGCCAATCCTCCTAAATTGTAAACACAAAAACTATTCTCGTGATTCAAAGGCTTTAGACACCAATTCTTAGCTCTGTAAACATGAACTCTTAATATTTGAAAGCACAGTCCCGTGAAAACGCCACCAGAAGTACCCGTACTTGTAAACATTACCAGTATTTTCGTCATTTCACAGCTTTCCACTGGAAACCTCCGTGTTGAATTCGACAGTAAATGTAGTAAGAATCTATTTACGTGTACTTGAGATGTTTATTACACGTTCTTAATCATTTCTGGGAACTCTCATTGTGTATTTTAACAGTTTTACGACAATTAGACAGTTTGCTTAGAAGTATTTACTGGAACCGCCACCATTTTAACTGATTCACACAAAAAAAACGCCAAAGCCAATCCTCCTAAATTGTAAACACAAAAACTATTCTCGTGATTCAAAGGCTTTAGACACCAATTCTGAGCTCTGTAAACATGAACTCTTAATATTTGAAAGCACAGTCCCGTGAAAACGCCACCAGAAGTACCCGTACTTGTAAACATTACCAGTATTTTCGTCATTTCACAGCTTTCCACTGGAAACCTCCGTGTTTAATTCGACAGTAAATGTAGTAAGAATCTATTTATGTGTACTTGAGGGGTTTATTACACGTTCTTAATCATTTCTGGGAACTCTCATTGTGTATTTTAACAGTTTTACCACAATTAGACAGTTTGCTAAGAAGTATTTCCTGGAACCGTCACCATTTTGACTGATTCACACAAAAAAAACGCCAAAGCCAATCCTCCTAAATTGTAAACACAAAAACTATTCTCGTGATTCAAAGGCTTTAGACACCAATTCTGAGCTCTGTAAACATGAACTCTTAATATTTGAAAGCACAGTCCCGTGAAAACGCCACCAGAAGTACCCGGACTTGTAAACATTACCAGTATTTTCGTCATTTCACACCTTTCCACTGGAAACCTCCGTGATTGAATTCGACAGTAAACGTAGTAAGAATCTATTTACGTGTTCTTGAGGGGTTTATTACACGTTCTTAATCATTTCTGGGAACTCTCATTGTGTATTTTAACAGTTTTACCACAATTAGACAGTTTGCTTAGAAGTATTTCCTGGAACCGTCACCATTTTGACTGATTCACACAAAAAAAACGCCAAAGCCAATCCTCCTAAATTGTAAACACAAAAACTATTCTCGTGATTCAAAGGCTTTACACAACAATTCTTAGCTCTGTAAACATGAACTCTTAATATTTGAAAGCACAGTCCCGTGAAAACGCCACCCGAAATACCCGGACTTGTAAAAATTACCAGTATTTTCGTCATTTCTCAGCTTTCCACTCGAAACCTCCGTGATTGAATTCGACAGTAAATGTAGTAAGAATCTATTTACGTGTACTTGAGGTGTTTATTACACGTTCTTAATCATTTCTGGGAACTCTCATTGTGTATTTTAACAGTTTTACCACAATTAGACAGTTTGCTTAGAAGTATTTACTGGAACCGCCACCATTTTAACTGATTCACACAAAAAAAACGCCAAAGCCAATCCTCCTAAATTGTAAACACAAAAAATTTCTCGTGATTCAAAGGCTTTAGACACCAATTCCTGGCTCTGTAAACATGAACTCTTAATATTTGAAAGCACAGTCCCGTGAAAACGCCACCAGAAGTACCCGGACTTGTAAACATTACCAGTATTTTCATCATTTCACAGCTTTCCACTGGAAACCTCCGTGTTGAATTCGGCAGTAAATGTAGTAAGAATCTATTTACGTGTACTTGAGATGTTTATTACACGTTCTTAATCATTTCTGGGAACTCTCATTGTGTATTTTAACAGTTTTACCACAATTAGACAGTTTGCTTAGAAGTATTTACTGGAACCGCCACCATTTTGACTGATTCACACAAAAAAAACGCCAAAGCCAATCCTCCTAAATTGTAAACACAAAAACTATTCTCGTGATTCAAAGGCTTTAGACACCAATTCTTAGCTCTGTAAACATGAACTCTTAATATTTGAAAGCACAGTCCCGTGAAAACGCCACCAGAAGTACCCGTACTTGTAAACATTACCAGTATTTTCGTCATTTCACAGCTTTCCACTGGAAACCTCCGTGTTGAATTCGACAGTAAATGTAGTAAGAATCTATTTACGTGTACTTGAGATGTTTATTACACGTTCTTAATCATTTCTGGGAACTCTCATTGTGTATTTTAACAGTTTTACGACAATTAGACAGTTTGCTTAGAAGTATTTACTGGAACCGCCACCATTTTAACTGATTCACACAAAAAAAACGCCAAAGCCAATCCTCCTAAATTGTAAACACAAAAACTATTCTCGTGATTCAAAGGCTTTAGACACCAATTCTGAGCTCTGTAAACATGAACTCTTAATATTTGAAAGCACAGTCCCGTGAAAACGCCACCAGAAGTACCCGTACTTGTAAACATTACCAGTATTTTCGTCATTTCACAGCTTTCCACTGGAAACCTCCGTGTTTAATTCGACAGTAAATGTAGTAAGAATCTATTTATGTGTACTTGAGGGGTTTATTACACGTTCTTAATCATTTCTGGGAACTCTCATTGTGTATTTTAACAGTTTTACCACAATTAGACAGTTTGCTAAGAAGTATTTCCTGGAACCGTCACCATTTTGACTGATTCACACAAAAAAAACGCCAAAGCCAATCCTCCTAAATTGTAAACACAAAAACTATTCTCGTGATTCAAAGGCTTTAGACACCAATTCTGAGCTCTGTAAACATGAACTCTTAATATTTGAAAGCACAGTCCCGTGAAAACGCCACCAGAAGTACCCGGACTTGTAAACATTACCAGTATTTTCGTCATTTCACACCTTTCCACTGGAAACCTCCGTGATTGAATTCGACAGTAAACGTAGTAAGAATCTATTTACGTGTTCTTGAGGGGTTTATTACACGTTCTTAATCATTTCTGGGAACTCTCATTGTGTATTTTAACAGTTTTACCACAATTAGACAGTTTGCTTAGAAGTATTTCCTGGAACCGTCACCATTTTGACTGATTCACACAAAAAAAACGCCAAAGCCAATCCTCCTAAATTGTAAACACAAAAACTATTCTCGTGATTCAAAGGCTTTAGACACCAATTCTGAGCTCTGTAAACATGAACTCTTAATATTTGAAAGCACAGTCCCGTGAAAACGCCACCAGAAGTACCCGTACTTGTAAACATTACCAGTATTTTCTTCATTTCACAGCTTTCCACTGGAAACCTCCGTGTTTAATTCGACAGTAAATGTAGTAAGAATCTATTTACGTGTACTTGAGATGTTTATTACACGTTCTTAATCATTTCTGGGAACTCTCATTGTGTATTTTAACAGTTTTACCACAATTAGACAGTTTGCTTAGAAGTATTTACTGGAACCGCCACCATTTTGACTGATTCACACAAAAAAAACGCCAAAGCCAATCCTCCTAAATTGTAAACACAAAAACTATTCTCGTGATTCAAAGGCTTTAGACACCAATTCTGAGCTCTGTAAACATGAACTCTTAATATTTGAAAGCACAGTCCCGTGAAAACGCCACCAGAAGTACCCGGACTTGTAAACATTACCAGTATTTTCGTCATTTCACACCTTTCCACTGGAAACCTCCGTGATTGAATTCGACAGTAAATGTAGTAAGAATCTATTTACGTGTACTTGAGATGTTTATTACACGTTCTTAATCATTTCTGGGAACTCTCATTGTGTATTTTAACAGTTTTACCACAATTAGACAGTTTGCTGAGAAGTATTTACTGGAACCGCCACCATTTTAATTGATTCACACAAAAAAAACGCCAAAGCCAATCCTCCTAAATTGTAAACACAAAAACTATTCTCGTGATTCAAAGGCTTTAGACACCAATTCTGAGCTCTGTAAACATGAACTCTTAATATTTGAAAGCACAGTCCCGTGAAAACGCCACCAGAAGTACCCGTATTTGTAAACATTACCAGTATTTTCGTCATTTCACAGCTTTCCACTGGAAACCTCCGTGTTTAATACGACAGTAAATGTAGTAAGAATCTATTTATGTGTACTTGAGGGGTTTATTACACGTTCTTAATCATTTCTGGGAACTCTCATTGTGTATTTTAACAGTTTTACCACAATTAGACAGTTTGCTTAGAAGTATTTCCTGGAACCGTCACCATTTTGACTGATTCACACAAAAAAAACGCCAAAGCCAATCCTCCTAAATTGTAAACACAAAAACTATTCTCGTGATTCAAAGGCTTTAGACACCAATTCTGAGCTCTGTAAACATGAACTCTTAATATTTGAAAGCACAGTCCCGTGAAAACGCCACCAGTAGTACCCGGACTTGTAAACATTACCAGTATTTTCGTCATTTCACAGCTTTCCACTGGAAACCTCCGTGATTGAATTCGACAGTAAATGTAGTAAGAATCTATTTACGTGTACTTGAGATGTTTATTACACGTTCTTAATCATTTCTGGGAACTCTCATTGTGTATTTTAACAGTTTTACCACAATTAGACAGTTTGCTTAGAAGTATTTACTGGAACCGCCACCATTTTAACTGATTCACACAAAAAAAACGCCAAAGCCAATCCTCCTAAATTGTAAACAAAAACACTATTCTCGTCATTCAAAGGCTTTAGACACCAATTCTGAGCTCTGTAAACATGAACTCTTAATATTTGAAAGCACAGTCCCGTGAAAACGCCACCCGAAGTACCCGGACTTGTAAACATTACCAGTATTTTCGTCATTTCAAAGGTTTCCACTGGAAACCTCCGTGATTGAATTCGACAGTAAATGTAGCAAGAATCTATTTACGTGTTCTTGAGGGGTTTATTACACGTTCTTAATCATTTCTGGGAACTCTCATTGTGTATTTTAACAGTTTTACCACAATTAGACAGTTTGCTTAGAAGTATTTCCTGGAACCGTCACCATTTTGACTGATTCACACAAAAAAAACGCCAAAGCCAATCCTCCTAAATTGTAAACACAAAAACTATTCTCGTGATTCAAAGGCTTTAGACACCAATTCTGAGCTCTGTAAACATGAACTCTTAATATTTGAAAGCACAGTCCCGTGAAAACGCCACCAGAAGTACCCGTACTTGTAAACATTACCAGTATTTTCTTCATTTCACAGCTTTCCACTGGAAACCTCCGTGTTTAATTCGACAGTAAATGTAGTAAGAATCTATTTACGTGTACTTGAGATGTTTATTACACGTTCTTAATCATTTCTGGGAACTCTCATTGTGTATTTTAACAGTTTTACCACAATTAAACAGTTTGCTTAGAAGTATTCACTGGAACCGCCACCATTTTGACTGATTCACACAAAAAAAACGCCAAAGCCAATCCTCCTAAATTGTAAACACAAAAACTATTCTCGTGATTCAAAGGCTTTAGACACCAATTCTTAGCTCTGTAAACATGAACTCTTAATATTTGAAAGCACAGTCCCGTGAAAACGCCACCAGAAGTACCCGTACTTGTAAACATTACCAGTATTTTCGTCATTTCACAGCATTCCACTGGAAACCTCCGTGTTTAATTCGACAGTAAATGTAGTAAGAATCTATTTACGTGTACTTGAGGGGTTTATTACACGTTCTTAATCATTTCTGGGAACTCTCATTGTGTATTTTAACAGTTTTACCACAATTAGACAGTTTGCTTAGAAGTATTTACTGGAACCGCCACCATTTTGACTGATTCACGCAAAAAAAACGCCAAAGCCTATCCTCCTAAATTGTAAACACAAAAACTATTCTCGTGATTCAAAGGCTTTAGACACCAATTCTGAGCTCTGTAAACATGAACTCTTAATATTTGAAAGCACAGTCCCGTGAAAACGCCACCAGAAGTACCCGTACTTGTAAACATTACCAGTATTTTCGTCATTTCACAGCTTTCCACTGGAAACCTCCGTGTTTAATTCGACAGTAAATGTAGTAAGAATCTATTTACGTGTACTTGAGATGTTTATTACACGTTCTTAATCATTTCTGGGAACTCTCATTGTGTATTTTAACAGTTTTACCACAATTAGACAGTTTGCTTAGAAGTATTTACTGGAACCGCGACCATTTTAACTGATTCACACAAAAAAAACGCCAAAGCCAATCCTCCTAAATTGTAAACACAAAAACTATTCTCGTGATTCAAAGGCTTTAGACACCAATTCTGAGCTCTGTAAACATGAACTCGTAATAATTGAAAGCACAGTCCCGTGAAAACGCCACCCGAAGTACCCGGACTTGTAAACATTACCAGTATTTTCGTCATTTCACAGCTTTCCACTGGAAACCTCCGTGTTTAATTCGACAGTAAATGTAGTAAGAATCTATTTACGTGTACTTGAGGGGTTTATTACACGTTCTTAATCATTTCTGGGAACTCTCATTGTGTATTTTAACAGTTTTACCACAATTAGACAGTTTGCTTAGAAGTATTTACTGGAACCGCGACCATTTTAACTGATTCACACAAAAAAAAGCCAAAGCCAATCCTCCTAAATTGTAAACACAAAAACTATTCTCGTGATTCAAAGGCTTTACACAACAATTCTTAGCTCTGTAAACATGAACTATTAATATTTGAAAGCACAGTCCCGTGAAAACGCCACCCGAAGTACCCGGACTTGTAAACATTACCAGTATTTTCGTCATTTCACAGCTTTCCACTGGAAACCTCCGTGATTGAATTCGACAGTAAATGTAGTAAGAATCTATTTACGTGTACTTGAGGGGTTTATTACACGTTCTTAATCATTTCTGGGAACTCTCATTGTGTATTTTAACAGTTTTACCACAATTAGACAGTTTGCTTCGAAGTATTTACTGGAACCGCCACCATTTTAACTGATTCACACAAAAAAAAACGCCAAAGCCAATCCTCCTAAATTGTAAACACAAAAAATTTCTCGTGATTCAAAGGCTTTAGACACCAATTCTTAGCTCTGTAAACATGAACTCTTAATATTTGAAAGCACAGTCCCGTGAAAACGCCACCAGAAGTACCCGGATTTGTAAACATTACCAGTATTTTCATCATTTCACAGCTTTCCACTGGAAACCTCCGTGTTGAATTCGACAGTAAATGTAGTAAGAATCTATTTACGTGTTCTTGAGATGTTTATTACACGTTCTTAATCATTTCTGGGAACTCTCATTCTATATTTTAACAGTTTTACCACAATTAGACAGTTTGCTTAGAAGTATTTACTGGAACCGCCACCATTTTAACTGATTCACACAAAAAAAACGCCAAAGCCAATCCTCCTAAATTGTAAACACAAAAACTATTCTCGTGATTCAAAGGCTTTAGACACCAATTCTTAGCTCTGTAAACATGAACTCTTAATATTTGAAAGCACAGTCCCGTGAAAACGCCACCAGAAGTACCCGTACTTGTAAACATTACCAGTATTTTCGTCATTTCACAGCTTTCCACTGGAAACCTCCGTGTTGAATTCGACAGTAAATGTAGTAAGAATCTATTTACGTGTACTTGAGGGGTTTATTACACGTTCTTAATCATTTCTGGGAACTCTCATTGTGTATTTTAACAGTTTTACCACAATTAGACAGTTTGCTTAGAAGTATTTACTGGAACCGCCACCATTTTAACTGATTCACACAAAAAAAACGCCAAAGCCAATCCTCCTAAATTGTAAACACAAAAACTATTCTCGTGATTCAAAGGCTTTAGACACCAATTCTGAGCTCTGTAAACATGAACTCTTAATATTTGAAAGCACAGTCCCGTGAAAACGCCACCAGAAGTACCCGTACTTGTAAACATTACCAGTATTTTCTTCATTTCACAGCTTTCCACTGGAAACCTCCGTGTTTAATTCGACAGTAAATGTAGTAAGAATCTATTTACGTGTACTTGAGATGTTTATTACACGTTCTGAATCATTTCTGGGAACTCTCATTGTGTATTTTAACAGTTTTACCACAATTAGACAGTTTGCTTAGAAGTATTTACTGGAACCGCCACCATTTTGACTGATTCACACAAAAAAAACGCCAAAGCCAATCCTCCTAAATTGTAAACACAAAAACTATTCTCGTGATTCAAAGGCTTTAGACACCAATTCTTAGCTCTGTAAACATGAACTCTTAATATTTGAAAGCACAGTCCCGTGAAAACGCCACCAGAAGTACCCGTACTTGTAAACATTACCAGTATTTTCGTCATTTCACAGCATTCCACTGGAAACCTCCGTGTTTAATTCGACAGTAAATGTAGTAAGAATCTATTTACGTGTACTTGAGGGGTTTATTACACGTTCTTAATCATTTCTGGGAACTCTCATTGTGTATTTTAACAGTTTTACCACAATTAGACAGTTTGCTTAGAAGTATTTACTGGAACCGCCACCATTTTGACTGATTCACGCAAAAAAAACGCCAAAGCCTATCCTCCTAAATTGTAAACACAAAAACTATTCTCGTGATTCAAAGGCTTTAGACACCAATTCTGAGCTCTGTAAACATGAACTCTTAATATTTGAAAGCACAGTCCCGTGAAAACGCCACCAGAAGTACCCGTTCTTGTAAACATTACCAGTATTTTCGTCATTTCACACCTTTCCACTGGAAACCTCCGTGATTGAATTCGACAGTAAATGTAGTAAGAATCTATTTACGTGTACTTGAGATGTTTATTACACGTTCTTAATCATTTCTGGGAACTCTCATTGTGTATTTTAACAGTTTTACCACAATTAGACAGTTTGCTTAGAAGTATTTACTGGAACCGCCACCATTTTAATTGATTCACACAAAAAAAACGCCAAAGCCAATCCTCCTAAATTGTAAACACAAAAACTATTCTCGTGATTCAAAGGCTTTAGACACCAATTGTGAGCTCTGTAAACATGAACTCTTAATATTTGAAAGCACAGTCCCGTGAAAACGCCACCAGAAGTACCCGTACTTGTAAACATTACCAGTATTTTCGTCATTTCACAGCTTTCCACTGGAAACCTCCGTGTTTAATTCGACAGTAAATGTAGTAAGAATCTATTTACGTGTACTTGAGATGTTTATTACACGTTCTTAATCATTTCTGGGAACTCTCATTGTGTATTTTAACAGTTTTACCACAATTAGACAGTTTGCTTAGAAGTATTTACTGGAACCGTGACCATTTTAACTGATTCACACAAAAAAAACGCCAAAGCCAATCCTCCTAAATTGTAAACACAAAAACTATTCTCGTGATTCAAAGGCTTTAGACACCAATTCTGAGCTCTGTAAACATGAACTCGTAATAATTGAAAGCACAGTCCCGTGAAAACGCCACCCGAAGTACCCGGACTTGTAAACATTACCAGTATTTTCGTCATTTCACAGCTTTCCACTGGAAACCTCCGTGTTTAATTCGACAGTAAATGTAGTAAGAATCTATTCACGTGTACTTGAGGGGTTTATTACACGTTCTTAATCATTTCTGGGAACTCTCATTGTGTATTTTAACAGTTTTACCACAATTAGACAGTTTGCTTAGAAGTATTTACTGGAACCGCGACCATTTTAACTGATTCACACAAAAAAAAGCCAAAGCCAATCCTCCTAAATTGTAAACACAAAAACTATTCTCGTGATTCAAAGGCTTTACACAATAATTCTTAGCTCTGTAAACATGAACTCTTAATATTTGAAAGCACAGTCCCGTGAAAACGCCACCCGAAGTACCCGGACTTGTAAACATTACCAGTATTTTCGTCATTTCACAGCTTTCCACTGGAAACCTCCGTGATTGAATTCGACAGTAAATGTAGTAAGAATCTATTTACGTGTACTTGAGGGGTTTATTACACGTTCTTAATCATTTCTGGGAACTCTCATTGTGTATTTTAACAGTTTTACCACAATTAGACAGTTTGCTTAGAAGTATTTACTGGAACCGCCACCATTTTAACTGATTCACACAAAAAAAACGCCAAAGCCAATCCTCCTAAATTGTAAACACAAAAAATTTCTCGTGATTCAAAGGCTTTAGACACCAATTCTTAGCTCTGTAAACATGAACTCTTAATATTTGAAAGCACAGTCCCGTGAAAACGCCACCAGAAGTACCCGGACTTGTAAACATTACCAGTATTTTCATCATTTCACAGCTTTCCACTGGAAACCTCCGTGTTGAATTCGACAGTAAATGTAGTAAGAATCTATTTACGTGTTCTTGAGATGTTTATTACACGTTCTTAATCATTTCTGGGAACTCTCATTGTATATTTTAACAGTTTTACCACAATTAGACAGTTTGCTTAGAAGTATTTACTGGAACCGCCACCATTTTGACTGATTCACACAAAAAAAACGCCAAAGCCAATCCTCCTAAATTGTAAACACAAAAACTATTCTCGTGATTCAAAGGCTTTAGACACCAATTCTTATCTCTGTAAACATGAACTCTTAATATTTGAAAGCACAGTCCCGTGAAAACGCCACCAGAAGTACCCGTACTTGTAAACATTACCAGTATTTTCGTCATTTCACAGCTTTCCACTGGAAACCTCCGTGTTGAATTCGACAGTAAATGTAGTAAGAATCTATTTACGTGTACTTGAGGGGTTTATTACACGTTCTTAATCATTTCTGGGAACTCTCATTGTGTATTTTAACAGTTTTACCACAATTAGACAGTTTGCTTAGAAGTATTTACTGGAACCGCCACCATTTTAACTGATTCACACAAAAAAAACGCCAAAGCCAATCCTCCTAAATTGTAAACACAAAAACTATTCTCGTGATTCAAAGGCTTTAGACACCAATTCTGAGCTCTGTAAACATGAACTCTTAATATTTGATAGCACAGTCCCGTGAAAACGCCACCAGAAGTACCCGTACTTGTAAACATTACCAGTATTTTCTTCATTTCACAGCTTTCCACTGGAAACCTCCGTGTTTAATTCGACAGTAAATGTAGTAAGAATCTATTTACGTGTACTTGAGATGTTTATTACACGTTCTGAATCATTTCTGGGAACTCTCATTGTGTATTTTAACAGTTTTACCACAATTAGACAGTTTGCTTAGAAGTATTTACTGGAACCGCCACCATTTTGACTGATTCACACAAAAAAAACGCCAAAGCCAATCCTCCTAAATTGTAAACACAAAAACTATTCTCGTGATTCAAAGGCTTTAGACACCAATTCTTAGCTCTGTAAACATGAACTCTTAATATTTGAAAGCACAGTCCCGTGAAAACGCCACCAGAAGTACCCGTACTTGTAAACATTACCAGTATTTTCGTCATTTCACAGCATTCCACTGGAAACCTCCGTGTTTAATTCGACAGTAAATGTAGTAAGAATCTATTTACGTGTACTTGAGGGGTTTATTACACGTTCTTAATCATTTCTGGGAACTCTCATTGTGTATTTTAACAGTTTTACCACAATTAGACAGTTTGCTTAGAAGTATTTACTGGAACCGCCACCATTTTGACTGATTCACGCAAAAAAAACGCCAAAGCCTATCCTCCTAAATTGTAAACACAAAAACTATTCTCGTGATTCAAAGGCTTTAGACACCAATTCTGAGCTCTGTAAACATGAACTCTTAATATTTGAAAGCACAGTCCCGTGAAAACGCCACCAGAAGTACCCGGACTTGTAAACATTACCAGTATTTTCGTCATTTCACACCTTTCCACTGGAAACCTCCGTGATTGAATTCGACAGTAAATGTAGTAAGAATCTATTTACGTGTACTTGAGATGTTTATTACACGTTCTTAATCATTTCTGGGAACTCTCATTGTGTATTTTAACAGTTTTACCACAATTAGACAGTTTGCTTAGAAGTATTTACTGGAACCGCCACCATTTTAATTGATTCACACAAAAAAAACGCCAAAGCCAATCCTCCTAAATTGTAAACACAAAAACTATTCTCGTGATTCAAAGGCTTTAGACACCAATTCTGAGCTCTGTAAACATGAACTCTTAATATTTGAAAGCACAGTCCCGTGAAAACGCCACCAGAAGTACCCGTACTTGTAAACATTACCAGTATTTTCGTCATTTCACAGCTTTCCACTGGAAACCTCCGTGTTTAATTCGACAGTAAATGTAGTAAGAATCTATTTACGTGTACTTGAGATGTTTATTACACGTTCTTAATCATTTCTGGGAACTCTCATTGTGTATTTTAACAGTTTTACCACAATTAGACAGTTTGCTTAGAAGTATTTACTGGAACCGCGACCATTTTAACTGATTCACACAAAAAAAACGCCAAAGCCAATCCTCCTAAATTGTAAACACAAAAACTATTCTCGTGATTCAAAGGCTTTAGACACCAATTCTGAGCTCTGTAAACATGAACTCGTAATAATTGAAAGCACAGTCCCGTGAAAACGCCACCCGAAGTACCCGGACTTGTAAACATTACCAGTATTTTCGTCATTTCACAGCTTTCCACTGGAAACCTCCGTGTTTAATTCGACAGTAAATGTAGTAAGAATCTATTTACGTGTACTTGAGGGGTTTATTACACGTTCTTAATCATTTCTGGGAACTCTCATTGTGTATTTTAACAGTTTTACCACAATTAGACAGTTTGCTTAGAAGTATTTACTGGAACCGCGACCATTTTAACTGATTCACACAAAAAAAAGCCAAAGCCAATCCTCCTAAATTGTAAACACAAAAACTATTCTCGTGATTCAAAGGCTTTACACAACAATTCTTAGCTCTGTAAACATGAACTCTTAATATTTGAAAGCACAGTCCCGTGAAAACGCCACCCGAAGTACCCGGACTTGTAAACATTACCAGTATTTTCGTCATTTCACAGCTTTCCACTGGAAACCTCCGTGATTGAATTCGACAGTAAATGTAGTAAGAATCTATTTACGTGTACTTGAGGGGTTTATTACACGTTCTTAATCATTTCTGGGAACTCTCATTGTGTATTTTAACAGTTTTACCACAATTAGACAGTTTGCTTAGAAGTATTTACTGGAACCGCCACCATTTTAACTGATTCACACACAAAAAACGCCAAAGCCAATCCTCCTAAATTGTAAACACAAAAAATTTCTCGTGATTCAAAGGCTTTAGACACCAATTCTTAGCTCTGTAAACATGAACTCTTAATATTTGAAAGCACAGTCCCGTGAAAACGCCACCAGAAGTACCCGTACTTGTAAACATTACCAGTATTTTCGTCATTTCACAGCATTCCACTGGAAACCTCCGTGTTTAATTCGACAGTAAATGTAGTAAGAATCTACTTACGTGTACTTGAGGGGTTTATTACACGTTCTTAATCATTTCTGGGAACTCTCATTGTGTATTTTAACAGTTTTACCACAATTAGACAGTTTGCTTAGAAGTATTTACTGGAACCGCCACCATTTTGACTGATTCACGCAAAAAAAACGCCAAAGCCTATCCTCCTAAATTGTAAACACAAAAACTATTCTCATGATTCAAAGGCTTTAGACACCAATTCTGAGCTCTGTAAACATGAACTCTTAATATTTGAAAGCACAGTCCCGTGAAAACGCCACCAGAAGTACCCGGACTTGTAAACATTACCAGTATTTTCGTCATTTCACACCTTTCCACTGGAAACCTCCGTGATTGAATTCGACAGTAAATGTAGTAAGAATCTATTTACGTGTACTTGAGATGTTTATTACACGTTCTTAATCATTTCTGGGAACTCTCATTGTGTATTTTAACAGTTTTACCACAATTAGACAGTTTGCTTAGAAGTATTTACTGGAACCGCCACCATTTTAATTGATTCACACAAAAAAAACGCCAAAGCCAATCCTCCTAAATTGTAAACACAAAAACTATTCTCGTGATTCAAAGGCTTTAGACACCAATTCTGAGCTCTGTAAACATGAACTCTTAATATTTGAAAGCACAGTCCCGTGAAAACGCCACCAGAAGTACCCGTACTTGTAAACATTACCAGTATTTTCGTCATTTCACAGCTTTCCACTGGAAACCTCCGTGTTTAATTCGACAGTAAATGTAGTAAGAATCTATTTACGTGTACTTGAGATGTTTATTACACGTTCTTAATCATTTCTGGGAACTCTCATTGTGTATTTTAACAGTTTTACCACAATTAGACAGTTTGCTTAGAAGTATTTACTGGAACCGCGACCATTTTAACTGATTCACACAAAAAAAACGCCAAAGCCAATCCTCCTAAATTGTAAACACAAAAACTATTCTCGTGATTCAAAGGCTTTAGACACCAATTCTGAGCTCTGTAAACATGAACTCGTAATAATTGAAAGCACAGTCCCGTGAAAACGCCACCCGAAGTACCCGGACTTGTAAACATTACCAGTATTTTCGTCATTTCACAGCTTTCCACTGGAAACCTCCGTGTTTAATTCGACAGTAAATGTAGTAAGAATCTATTTACGTGTACTTGAGGGGTTTATTACACGTTCTTAATCATTTCTGGGAACTCTCATTGTGTATTTTAACAGTTTTACCACAATTAGACAGTTTGCTTAGAAGTATTTACTGGAACCGCGACCATTTTAACTGATTCACACAAAAAAAAGCCAAAGCCAATCCTCCTAAATTGTAAACACAAAAACTATTCTCGTGATTCAAAGGCTTTACACAACAATTCTTAGCTCTGTAAACATGAACTCTTAATATTTGAAAGCACAGTCCCGTGAAAACGCCACCCGAAGTACCCGGACTTGTAAACATTACCAGTATTTTCGTCATTTCACAGCTTTCCACTGGAAACCTCCGTGATTGAATTCGACAGTAAATGTAGTAAGAATCTATTTACGTGTACTTGAGGGGTTTATTACACGTTCTTAATCATTTCTGGGAACTCTCATTGTGTATTTTAACAGTTTTACCACAATTAGACAGTTTGCTTAGAAGTATTTACTGGAACCGCCACCATTTTAACTGATTCACACAAAAAAAACGCCAAAGCCAATCCTCCTAAATTGTAAACACAAAAAATTTCTCGTGATTCAAATGCTTTAGACACCAATTCTTAGCTCTGTAAACATGAACTCTTAATATTTGAAAGCACAGTCCCGTGAAAACGCCACCAGAAGTACCCGTACTTGTAAACATTACCAGTATTTTCGTCATTTCACAGCATTCCACTGGAAACCTCCGTGTTTAATTCGACAGTAAATGTAGTAAGAATCTATTTACGTGTACTTGAGATGTTTATTACACGTTCTTAATCATTTCTGGGAACTCTCATTGTGTATTTTAACAGTTTTACCACAATTAGACAGTTTGCTTAGAAGTATTTACTGGAACCGCGACCATTTTAACTGATTCACACAAAAAAAACGCCAAAGCCAATCCTCCTAAATTGTAAACACAAAAACTATTCTCGTGATTCAAAGGCTTTAGACACCAATTCTGAGCTCTGTAAACATGAACTCGTAATAATTGAAAGCACAGTCCCGTGAAAACGCCACCCGAAGTACCCGGACTTGTAAACATTACCAGTATTTTCGTCATTTCACAGCTTTCCACTGGAAACCTCCGTGTTTAATTCGACAGTAAATGTAGTAAGAATCTATTTACGTGTACTTGAGGGGTTTATTACACGTTCTTAATCATTTCTGGGAACTCTCATTGTGTATTTTAACAGTTTTACCACAATTAGACAGTTTGCTTAGAAGTATTTACTGGAACCGCGACCATTTTAACTGATTCACACAAAAAAAAGCCAAAGCCAATCCTCCTAAATTGTAAACACAAAAACTATTCTCGTGATTCAAAGGCTTTACACAACAATTCTTAGCTCTGTAAACATGAACTCTTAATATTTGAAAGCACAGTCCCGTGAAAACGCCACCCGAAGTACCCGGACTTGTAAACATTACCAGTATTTTCGTCATTTCACAGCTTTCCACTGGAAACCTCCGTGATTGAATTCGACAGTAAATGTAGTAAGAATCTATTTACGTGTACTTGAGGGGTTTATTACACGTTCTTAATCATTTCTGGGAACTCTCATTGTGTATTTTAACAGTTTTACCACAATTAGACAGTTTGCTTAGAAGTATTTACTGGAACCGCCACCATTTTAACTGATTCACACACAAAAAACGCCAAAGCCAATCCTCCTAAATTGTAAACACAAAAAATTTCTCGTGATTCAAAGGCTTTAGACACCAATTCTTAGCTCTGTAAACATGAACTCTTAATATTTGAAAGCACAGTCCCGTGAAAACGCCACCAGAAGTACCCGTACTTGTAAACATTACCAGTATTTTCGTCATTTCACAGCATTCCACTGGAAACCTCCGTGTTTAATTCGACAGTAAATGTAGTAAGAATCTATTTACGTGTACTTGAGGGGTTTATTACACGTTCTTAATCATTTCTGGGAACTCTCATTGTGTATTTTAACAGTTTTACCACAATTAGACAGTTTGCTTAGAAGTATTTACTGGAACCGCCACCATTTTGACTGATTCACGCAAAAAAAACGCCAAAGCCTATCCTCCTAAATTGTAAACACAAAAACTATTCTCATGATTCAAAGGCTTTAGACACCAATTCTGAGCTCTGTAAACATGAACTCTTAATATTTGAAAGCACAGTCCCGTGAAAACGCCACCAGAAGTACCCGGACTTGTAAACATTACCAGTATTTTCGTCATTTCACACCTTTCCACTGGAAACCTCCGTGATTGAATTCGACAGTAAATGTAGTAAGAATCTATTTACGTGTACTTGAGATGTTTATTACACGTTCTTAATCATTTCTGGGAACTCTCATTGTGTATTTTAACAGTTTTACCACAATTAGACAGTTTGCTTAGAAGTATTTACTGGAACCGCCACCATTTTAATTGATTCACACAAAAAAAACGCCAAAGCCAATCCTCCTAAATTGTAAACACAAAAACTATTCTCGTGATTCAAAGGCTTTAGACACCAATTCTGAGCTCTGTAAACATGAACTCTTAATATTTGAAAGCACAGTCCCGTGAAAACGCCACCAGAAGTACCCGTACTTGTAAACATTACCAGTATTTTCGTCATTTCACAGCTTTCCACTGGAAACCTCCGTGTTTAATTCGACAGTAAATGTAGTAAGAATCTATTTACGTGTACTTGAGATGTTTATTACACGTTCTTAATCATTTCTGGGAACTCTCATTGTGTATTTTAACAGTTTTACCACAATTAGACAGTTTGCTTAGAAGTATTTACTGGAACCGCGACCATTTTAACTGATTCACACAAAAAAAACGCCAAAGCCAATCCTCCTAAATTGTAAACACAAAAACTATTCTCGTGATTCAAAGGCTTTAGACACCAATTCTGAGCTCTGTAAACATGAACTCGTAATAATTGAAAGCACAGTCCCGTGAAAACGCCACCCGAAGTACCCGGACTTGTAAACATTACCAGTATTTTCGTCATTTCACAGCTTTCCACTGGAAACCTCCGTGTTTAATTCGACAGTAAATGTAGTAAGAATCTATTTACGTGTACTTGAGGGGTTTATTACACGTTCTTAATCATTTCTGGGAACTCTCATTGTGTATTTTAACAGTTTTACCACAATTAGACAGTTTGCTTAGAAGTATTTACTGGAACCGCGACCATTTTAACTGATTCACACAAAAAAAAGCCAAAGCCAATCCTCCTAAATTGTAAACACAAAAACTATTCTCGTGATTCAAAGGCTTTACACAACAATTCTTAGCTCTGTAAACATGAACTCTTAATATTTGAAAGCACAGTCCCGTGAAAACGCCACCCGAAGTACCCGGACTTGTAAACATTACCAGTATTTTCGTCATTTCACAGCTTTCCACTGGAAACCTCCGTGATTGAATTCGACAGTAAATGTAGTAAGAATCTATTTACGTGTACTTGAGGGGTTTATTACACGTTCTTAATCATTTCTGGGAACTCTCATTGTGTATTTTAACAGTTTTACCACAATTAGACAGTTTGCTTAGAAGTATTTACTGGAACCGCCACCATTTTAACTGATTCACACAAAAAAAACGCCAAAGCCAATCCTCCTAAATTGTAAACACAAAAAATTTCTCGTGATTCAAAGGCTTTAGACACCAATTCTGAGCTCTGTAAACATGAACTCTTAATATTTGAAAGCACAGTCCCGTGAAAACGCCACCAGAAGTACCCGGACTTGTAAACATTACCAGTATTTTCGTCATTTCACACCTTTCCACTGGAAACCTCCGTGATTGAATTCGACAGTAAATGTAGTAAGAATCTATTTACGTGTACTTGAGATGTTTATTACACGTTCTTAATCATTTCTGGGAACTCTCATTGTGTATTTTAACAGTTTTACCACAATTAGACAGTTTGCTTAGAAGTATTTACTGGAACCGCCACCATTTTAATTGATTCACACAAAAAAAACGCCAAAGCCAATCCTCCTAAATTGTAAACACAAAAACTATTCTCGTGATTCAAAGGCTTTAGACACCAATTCTGAGCTCTGTAAACATGAACTCTTAATATTTGAAAGCACAGTCCCGTGAAAACGCCACCAGAAGTACCCGTACTTGTAAACATTACCAGTATTTTCGTCATTTCACAGCTTTCCACTGGAAACCTCCGTGTTTAATTCGACAGTAAATGTAGTAAGAATCTATTTACGTGTACTTGAGATGTTTATTACACGTTCTTAATCATTTCTGGGAACTCTCATTGTGTATTTTAACAGTTTTACCACAATTAGACAGTTTGCTTAGAAGTATTTACTGGAACCGCGACCATTTTAACTGATTCACACAAAAAAAACGCCAAAGCCAATCCTCCTAAATTGTAAACACAAAAACTATTCTCGTGATTCAAAGGCTTTAGACACCAATTCTGAGCTCTGTAAACATGAACTCGTAATAATTGAAAGCACAGTCCCGTGAAAACGCCACCCGAAGTACCCGGACTTGTAAACATTACCAGTATTTTCGTCATTTCACAGCTTTCCACTGGAAACCTCCGTGTTTAATTCGACAGTAAATGTAGTAAGAATCTATTTACGTGTACTTGAGGGGTTTATTACACGTTCTTAATCATTTCTGGGAACTCTCATTGTGTATTTTAACAGTTTTACCACAATTAGACAGTTTGCTTAGAAGTATTTACTGGAACCGCGACCATTTTAACTGATTCACACAAAAAAAAGCCAAAGCCAATCCTCCTAAATTGTAAACACAAAAACTATTCTCGTGATTCAAAGGCTTTACACAACAATTCTTAGCTCTGTAAACATGAACTCTTAATATTTGAAAGCACAGTCCCGTGAAAACGCCACCCGAAGTACCCGGACTTGTAAACATTACCAGTATTTTCGTCATTTCACAGCTTTCCACTGGAAACCTCCGTGATTGAATTCGACAGTAAATGTAGTAAGAATCTATTTACGTGTACTTGAGGGGTTTATTACACGTTCTTAATCATTTCTGGGAACTCTCATTGTGTATTTTAACAGTTTTACCACAATTAGACAGTTTGCTTAGAAGTATTTACTGGAACCGCCACCATTTTAACTGATTCACACAAAAAAAACGCCAAAGCCAATCCTCCTAAATTGTAAACACAAAAAATTTCTCGTGATTCAAAGGCTTTAGACACCAATTCTTAGCTCTGTAAACATGAACTCTTAATATTTGAAAGCACAGTCCCGTGAAAACGCCACCAGAAGTACCCGTACTTGTAAACATTACCAGTATTTTCGTCATTTCACAGCATTCCACTGGAAACCTCCGTGTTTAATTCGACAGTAAATGTAGTAAGAATCTATTTACGTGTACTTGAGGGGTTTATTACACGTTCTTAATCATTTCTGGGAACTCTCATTGTGTATTTTAACAGTTTTACCACAATTAGACAGTTTGCTTAGAAGTATTTACTGGAACCGCCACCATTTTGACTGATTCACGCAAAAAAAACGCCAAAGCCTATCCTCCTAAATTGTAAACACAAAAACTATTCTCGTGATTCAAAGGCTTTAGACACCAATTCTGAGCTCTGTAAACATGAACTCTTAATATTTGAAAGCACAGTCCCGTGAAAACGCCACCAGAAGTACCCGGACTTGTAAACATTACCAGTATTTTCGTCATTTCACACCTTTCCACTGGAAACCTCCGTGATTGAATTCGACAGTAAATGTAGTAAGAATCTATTTACGTGTACTTGAGATGTTTATTACACGTTCTTAATCATTTCTGGGAACTCTCATTGTGTATTTTAACAGTTTTACCACAATTAGACAGTTTGCTTAGAAGTATTTACTGGAACCGCCACCATTTTAATTGATTCACACAAAAAAAACGCCAAAGCCAATCCTCCTAAATTGTAAACACAAAAACTATTCTCGTGATTCAAAGGCTTTAGACACCAATTCTGAGCTCTGTAAACATGAACTCTTAATATTTGAAAGCACAGTCCCGTGAAAACGCCACCAGAAGTACCCGTACTTGTAAACATTAACAGTATTTTCGTCATTTCACAGCTTTCCACTGGAAACCTCCGTGTTTAATTCGACAGTAAATGTAGTAAGAATCTATTTACGTGTACTTGAGATGTTTATTACACGTTCTTAATCATTTCTGGGAACTCTCATTGTGTATTTTAACAGTTTTACCACAATTAGACAGTTTGCTTAGAAGTATTTACTGGAACCGCGACCATTTTAACTGATTCACACAAAAAAAACGCCAAAGCCAATCCTCCTAAATTGTAAACACAAAAACTATTCTCGTGATTCAAAGGCTTTAGACACCAATTCTGAGCTCTGTAAACATGAACTCGTAATAATTGAAAGCACAGTCCCGTGAAAACGCCACCCGAAGTACCCGGACTTGTAAACATTACCAGTATTTTCGTCATTTCACAGCTTTCCACTGGAAACCTCCGTGTTTAATTCGACAGTAAATGTAGTAAGAATCTATTTACGTGTACTTGAGGGGTTTATTACACGTTCTTAATCATTTCTGGGAACTCTCATTGTGTATTTTAACAGTTTTACCACAATTAGACAGTTTGCTTAGAAGTATTTACTGGAACCGCGACCATTTTAACTGATTCACACAAAAAAAAGCCAAAGCCAATCCTCCTAAATTGTAAACACAAAAACTATTCTCGTGATTCAAAGGCTTTACACAACAATTCTTAGCTCTGTAAACATGAACTCTTAATATTTGAAAGCACAGTCCCGTGAAAACGCCACCCGAAGTACCCGGACTTGTAAACATTACCAGTATTTTCGTCATTTCACAGCTTTCCACTGGAAACCTCCGTGATTGAATTCGACAGTAAATGTAGTAAGAATCTATTTACGTGTACTTGAGGGGTTTATTACACGTTCTTAATCATTTCTGGGAACTCTCATTGTGTATTTTAACAGTTTTACCACAATTAGACAGTTTGCTTAGAAGTATTTACTGGAACCGCGACCATTTTAACTGATTCACACAAAAAAAAGCCAAAGCCAATCCTCCTAAATTGTAAACACAAAAACTATTCTCGTGATTCAAAGGCTTTACACAACAATTCTTAGCTCTGTAAACATGAACTCTTAATATTTGAAAGCACAGTCCCGTGAAAACGCCACCCGAAGTACCCGGACTTGTAAACATTACCAGTATTTTCGTCATTTCACAGCTTTCCACTGGAAACCTCCGTGATTGAATTCGACAGTAAATGTAGTAAGAATCTATTTTCGTGTACTTGAGGGGTTTATTACACGTTCTTAATCATTTCTGGGAACTCTCATTGTGTATTTTAACAGTTTTACCACAATTAGACAGTTTGCTTAGAAGTATTTACTGGAACCGCCACCATTTTAACTGATTCACACAAAAAAAACGCCAAAGCCAATCCTCCTAAATTGTAAACACAAAAAATTTCTCGTGATTCAAAGGCTTTAGACACCAATTCTTAGCTCTGTAAACATGAACTCTTAATATTTGAAAGCACAGTCCCGTGAAAACGCCACCAGAAGTACCCGGACTTGTAAACATTACCAGTATTTTCATCATTTCACAGCTTTCCACTGGAAACCTCCGTGTTGAATTCGACAGTAAATGTAGTAAGAATCTATTTACGTGTTCTTGAGATGTTTATTACACGTTCTTAATCATTTCTGGGAACTCTCATTGTATATTTTAACAGTTTTACCACAATTAGACAGTTTGCTTAGAAGTATTTACTGGAACCGCCACCATTTTGACTGATTCACACAAAAAAAACGCCAAAGCCAATCCTCCTAAATTGTAAACACAAAAACTATTCTCGTGATTCAAAGGCTTTAGACACCAATTCTGAGCTCTGTAAACATGAACTCTTAATATTTGAAAGCACAGTCCCGTGAAAACGCCACCAGAAGTACCCGGACTTGTAAACATTACCAGTATTTTCGTCATTTCACACCTTTCCACTGGAAACCTCCGTGATTGAATTCGACAGTAAATGTAGTAAGAATCTATTTACGTGTACTTGAGATGTTTATTACACGTTCTTAATCATTTCTGGGAACTCTCATTGTGTATTTTAACAGTTTTACCACAATTAGACAGTTTGCTTAGAAGTATTTACTGGAACCGCCACCATTTTAATTGATTCACACAAAAAAAACGCCAAAGCCAATCCTCCTAAATTGTAAACACAAAAACTATTCTCGTGATTCAAAGGCTTTAGACACCAATTCTGAGCTCTGTAAACATGAACTCTTAATATTTGAAAGCACAGTCCCGTGAAAACGCCACCAGAAGTACCCGTACTTGTAAACATTACCAGTATTTTCGTCATTTCACAGCTTTCCACTGGAAACCTCCGTGTTTAATTCGACAGTAAATGTAGTAAGAATCTATTTACGTGTACTTGAGATGTTTATTACACGTTCTTAATCATTTCTGGGAACTCTCATTGTGTATTTTAACAGTTTTACCACAATTAGACAGTTTGCTTAGAAGTATTTACTGGAACCGCGACCATTTTAACTGATTCACACAAAAAAAACGCCAAAGCCAATCCTCCTAAATTGTAAACACAAAAACTATTCTCGTGATTCAAAGGCTTTAGACACCAATTCTGAGCTCTGTAAACATGAACTCGTAATAATTGAAAGCACAGTCCCGTGAAAACGCCACCCGAAGTACCCGGACTTGTAAACATTACCAGTATTTTCGTCATTTCACAGCTTTCCACTGGAAACCTCCGTGTTTAATTCGACAGTAAATGTAGTAAGAATCTATTTACGTGTACTTGAGGGGTTTATTACACGTTCTTAATCATTTCTGGGAACTCTCATTGTGTATTTTAACAGTTTTACCACAATTAGACAGTTTGCTTAGAAGTATTTACTGGAACCGCCACCATTTTAACTGATTCACACAAAAAAAAGCCAAAGCCAATCCTCCTAAATTGTAAACACAAAAACTATTCTCGTGATTCAAAGGCTTTACACAACAATTCTTAGCTCTGTAAACATGAACTCTTAATATTTGAAAGCACAGTCCCGTGAAAACGCCACCCGAAGTACCCGGACTTGTAAACATTACCAGTATTTTCGTCATTTCACAGCTTTCCACTGGAAACCTCCGTGATTGAATTCGACAGTAAATGTAGTAAGAATCTATTTACGTGTACTTGAGGGGTTTATTACACGTTCTTAATCATTTCTGGGAACTCTCATTGTGTATTTTAACAGTTTTACCACAATTAGACAGTTTGCTTAGAAGTATTTACTGGAACCGCGACCATTTTAACTGATTCACACAAAAAAAAGCCAAAGCCAATCCTCCTAAATTGTAAACACAAAAACTATTCTCGTGATTCAAAGGCTTTACACAACAATTCTTAGCTCTGTAAACATGAACTCTTAATATTTGAAAGCACAGTCCCGTGAAAACGCCACCCGAAGTACCCGGACTTGTAAACATTACCAGTATTTTCGTCATTTCACAGCTTTCCACTGGAAACCTCCGTGATTGAATTCGACAGTAAATGTAGTAAGAATCTATTTACGTGTACTTGAGGGGTTTATTACACGTTCTTAATCATTTCTGGGAACTCTCATTGTGTATTTTAACAGTTTTACCACAATTAGACAGTTTGCTTAGAAGTATTTACTGGAACCGCGACCATTTTAACTGATTCACACAAAAAAAAGCCAAAGCCAATCCTCCTAAATTGTAAACACAAAAAATTTCTCGTGATTCAAAGGCTTTACACAACAATTCTTAGCTCTGTAAACATGAACTCTTAATATTTGAAAGCACAGTCCCGTGAAAACGCCACCCGAAGTACCCGGACTTGTAAACATTACCAGTATTTTCGTCATTTCACAGCTTTCCACTGGAAACCTCCGTGATTGAATTCGACAGTAAATGTAGTAAGAATCTATTTACGTGTACTTGAGGGGTTTATTACACGTTCTTAATCATTTCTGGGAACTCTCATTGTGTATTTTAACAGTTTTACCACAATTAGACAGTTTGCTTAGAAGTATTTACTGGAACCGCCACCATTTTGACTGATTCACGCAAAAAAAACGCCAAAGCCTATCCTCCTAAATTGTAAACACAAAAACTATTCTCGTGATTCAAAGGCTTTAGACACCAATTCTGAGCTCTGTAAACATGAACTCTTAATATTTGAAAGCACAGTCCCGTGAAAACGCCACCAGAAGTACCCGGACTTGTAAACATTACCAGTATTTTCGTCATTTCACACCTTTCCACTGGAAACCTCCGTGATTGAATTCGACAGTAAATGTAGTAAGAATCTATTTACGTGTACTTGAGATGTTTATTACACGTTCTTAATCATTTCTGGGAACTCTCATTGTGTATTTTAACAGTTTTACCACAATTAGACAGTTTGCTTAGAAGTATTTACTGGAACCGCCACCATTTTAATTGATTCACACAAAAAAAACGCCAAAGCCAATCCTCCTAAATTGTAAACACAAAAACTATTCTCGTGATTCAAAGGCTTTAGACAACAATTCTGAGCTCTGTAAACATGAACTCTTAATATTTGAAAGCACAGTCCCGTGAAAACGCCACCAGAAGTACCCGTACTTGTAAACATTACCAGTATTTTCGTCATTTCACAGCTTTCCACTGGAAACCTCCGTGTTTAATTCGACAGTAAATGTAGTAAGAATCTATTTACGTGTACTTGAGATGTTTATTACACGTTCTTAATCATTTCTGGGAACTCTCATTGTGTATTTTAACAGTTTTACCACAATTAGACAGTTTGCTTAGAACTTTTTAGTGGAACCGCCACCATTTTAACTGATTCACACAAAAAATATGCCAAAGCCAATCCTCCTAAATTGTAAACACAAAAACTATTCTCGTGATTCAAAGGCTTTAGACACCAATTCTGAGCTCTGTAAACATGAACTCGTAATAATTGAAAGCACAGTCCCGTGAAAACGCCACCCGAAGTACCCGGACTTGTAAACATTACCAGTATTTTCGTCATTTCACAGCTTTCCACTGGAAACCTCCGTGTTTAATTCGACAGTAAATGTAGTAAGAATCTATTTACGTGTACTTGAGGGGTTTATTACACGTTCTTAATCATTTCTGGGAACTCTCATTGTGTATTTTAACAGTTTTACCACAATTAGACAGTTTGCTTAGAAGTATTTACTGGAACCGCGACCATTTTAACTGATTCACACAAAAAAAAGCCAAAGCCAATCCTCCTAAATTGTAAACACAAAAACTATTCTCGTGATTCAAAGGCTTTACACAACAATTCTTAGCTCTGTAAACATGAACTCTTAATATTTGAAAGCACAGTCCCGTGAAAACGCCACCCGAAGTACCCGGACTTGTAAACATTACCAGTATTTTCGTCATTTCACAGCTTTCCACTGGAAACCTCCGTGATTGAATTCGACAGTAAATGTAGTAAGAATCTATTTACGTGTACTTGAGGGGTTTATTACACGTTCTTAATCATTTCTGGGAACTCTCATTGTGTATTTTAACAGTTTTACCACAATTAGACAGTTTGCTTAGAAGTATTTACTGGAACCGCGACCATTTTAACTGATTCACACAAAAAAAAGCCAAAGCCAATCCTCCTAAATTGTAAACACAAAAACTATTCTCGTGATTCAAAGGCTTTACACAACAATTCTTAGCTCTGTAAACATGAACTCTTAATATTTGAAAGCACAGTCCCGTGAAAACGCCACCCGAAGTACCCGGACTTGTAAACATTACCAGTATTTTCGTCATTTCACAGCTTTCCACTGGAAACCTCCGTGATTGAATTCGACAGTAAATGTAGTAAGAATCTATTTACGTGTACTTGAGGGGTTTATTACACGTTCTTAATCATTTCTGGGAACTCTCATTGTGTATTTTAACAGTTTTACCACAATTAGACAGTTTGCTTAGAAGTATTTACTGGAACCGCGACCATTTTAACTGATTCACACAAAAAAAAGCCAAAGCCAATCCTCCTAAATTGTAAACACAAAAAATTTCTCGTGATTCAAAGGCTTTACACAACAATTCTTAGCTCTGTAAACATGAACTCTTAATATTTGAAAGCACAGTCCCGTGAAAACGCCACCCGAAGTACCCGGACTTGTAAACATTACCAGTATTTTCGTCATTTCACAGCTTTCCACTGGAAACCTCCGTGATTGAATTCGACAGTAAATGTAGTAAGAATCTATTTACGTGTACTTGAGGGGTTTATTACACGTTCTTAATCATTTCTGGGAACTCTCATTGTGTATTTTAACAGTTTTACCACAATTAGACAGTTTGCTTAGAAGTATTTACTGGAACCGCCACCATTTTGACTGATTCACGCAAAAAAAACGCCAAAGCCTATCCTCCTAAATTGTAAACACAAAAACTATTCTCGTGATTCAAAGGCTTTAGACACCAATTCTGAGCTCTGTAAACATGAACTCTTAATATTTGAAAGCACAGTCCCGTGAAAACGCCACCAGAAGTACCCGGACTTGTAAACATTACCAGTATTTTCGTCATTTCACACCTTTCCACTGGAAACCTCCGTGATTGAATTCGACAGTAAATGTAGTAAGAATCTATTTACGTGTACTTGAGATGTTTATTACACGTTCTTAATCATTTCTGGGAACTCTCATTGTGTATTTTAACAGTTTTACCACAATTAGACAGTTTGCTTAGACGTATTTACTGGAACCGCCACCATTTTAATTGATTCACACAAAAAAAACGCCAAAGCCAATCCTCCTAAATTGTAAACACAAAAACTATTCTCGTGATTCAAAGGCTTTAGACAACAATTCTGAGCTCTGTAAACATGAACTCTTAATATTTGAAAGCACAGTCCCGTGAAAACGCCACCAGAAGTACCCGTACTTGTAAACATTACCAGTATTTTCGTCATTTCACAGCTTTCCACTGGAAACCTCCGTGTTTAATTCGACAGTAAATGTAGTAAGAATCTATTTACGTGTACTTGAGATGTTTATTACACGTTCTTAATCATTTCTGGGAACTCTCATTGTGTATTTTAACAGTTTTACCACAATTAGACAGTTTGCTTAGAACTTTTTAGTGGAACCGCCACCATTTTAACTGATTCACACAAAAAATATGCCAAAGCCAATCCTCCTAAATTGTAAACACAAAAACTATTCTCGTGATTCAAAGGCTTTAGACACCAATTCTGAGCTCTGTAAACATGAACTCGTAATAATTGAAAGCACAGTCCCGTGAAAACGCCACCCGAAGTACCCGGACTTGTAAACATTACCAGTATTTTCGTCATTTCACAGCTTTCCACTGGAAACCTCCGTGTTTAATTCGACAGTAAATGTAGTAAGAATCTATTTACGTGTACTTGAGGGGTTTATTACACGTTCTTAATCATTTCTGGGAACTCTCATTGTGTATTTTAACAGTTTTACCACAATTAGACAGTTTGCTTAGAAGTATTTACTGGAACCGCGACCATTTTAACTGATTCACACAAAAAAAAGCCAAAGCCAATCCTCCTAAATTGTAAACACAAAAACTATTCTCGTGATTCAAAGGCTTTAGACACCAATTCTGAGCTCTGTAAACATGAACTCTTAATATTTGAAAGCACAGTCCCGTGAAAACGCCACCAGAAGTACCCGGACTTGTAAACATTACCAGTATTTTCGTCATTTCACAGCTTTCCACTGGAAACCTCCGTGATTGAATTCGACAGTAAATGTAGTAAGAATCTATTTACGTGTACTTGAGGGGTTTATTACACGTTCTTAATCATTTCTGGGAACTCTCATTGTGTATTTTAACAGTTTTACCACAATTAGACAGTTTGCTTAGAAGTATTTACTGGAACCGCGACCATTTTAACTGATTCACACAAAAAAAAGCCAAAGCCAATCCTCCTAAATTGTAAACACAAAAACTATTCTCGTGATTCAAAGGCTTTACACAACAATTCTTAGCTCTGTAAACATGAACTCTTAATATTTGAAAGCACAGTCCCGTGAAAACGCCACCCGAAGTACCCGGACTTGTAAACATTACCAGTATTTTCGTCATTTCACAGCTTTCCACTGGAAACCTCCGTGATTGAATTCGACAGTAAATGTAGTAAGAATCTATTTACGTGTACTTGAGGGGTTTATTACACGTTCTTAATCATTTCTGGGAACTCTCATTGTGTATTTTAACAGTTTTACCACAATTAGACAGTTTGCTTAGAAGTATTTACTGGAACCGCCACCATTTTAACTGATTCACACAAAAAAAACGCCAAAGCCAATCCTCCTAAATTGTAAACACAAAAAATTTCTCGTGATTCAAAGGCTTTAGACACCAATTCTTAGCTCTGTAAACATGAACTCTTAATATTTGAAAGCACAGTCCCGTGAAAACGCCACCAGAAGTACCCGTACTTGTAAACATTACCAGTATTTTCGTCATTTCACAGCATTCCACTGGAAACCTCCGTGTTTAATTCGACAGTAAATGTAGTAAGAATCTATTTACGTGTACTTGAGGGGTTTATTACACGTTCTTAATCATTTCTGGGAACTCTCATTGTGTATTTTAACAGTTTTACCACAATTAGACAGTTTGCTTAGAAGTATTTACTGGAACCGCCACCATTTTGACTGATTCACGCAAAAAAAACGCCAAAGCCTATCCTCCTAAATTGTAAACACAAAAACTATTCTCGTGATTCAAAGGCTTTAGACACCAATTCTGAGCTCTGTAAACATGAACTCTTAATATTTGAAAGCACAGTCCCGTGAAAACGCCACCAGAAGTACCCGGACTTGTAAACATTACCAGTATTTTCGTCATTTCACACCTTTCCACTGGAAACCTCCGTGATTGAATTCGACAGTAAATGTAGTAAGAATCTATTTACGTGTACTTGAGATGTTTATTACACGTTCTTAATCATTTCTGGGAACTCTCATTGTGTATTTTAACAGTTTTACCACAATTAGACAGTTTGCTTAGACGTATTTACTGGAACCGCCACCATTTTAATTGATTCACACAAAAAAAACGCCAAAGCCAATCCTCCTAAATTGTAAACACAAAAACTATTCTCGTGATTCAAAGGCTTTAGACAACAATTCTGAGCTCTGTAAACATGAACTCTTAATATTTGAAAGCACAGTCCCGTGAAAACGCCACCAGAAGTACCCGTACTTGTAAACATTACCAGTATTTTCGTCATTTCACAGCTTTCCACTGGAAACCTCCGTGTTGAATTCGACAGTAAATGTAGTAAGAATCTATTTACGTGTACTTGAGATGTTTATTACACGTTCTTAATCATTTCTGGGAACTCTCATTGTGTATTTTAACAGTTTTACCACAATTAGACAGTTTGCTTAGAAGTATTTACTGGAACCGCGACCATTTTAACTGATTCACACAAAAAAAACGCCAAAGCCAATCCTCCTAAATTGTAAACACAAAAACTATTCTCGTGATTCAAAGGCTTTAGACACCAATTCTGAGCTCTGTAAACATGAACTCGTAATAATTGAAAGCACAGTCCCGTGAAAACGCCACCCGAAGTACCCGGACTTGTAAACATTACCAGTATTTTCGTCATTTCACAGCTTTCCACTGGAAACCTCCGTGTTTAATTCGACAGTAAATGTAGTAAGAATCTATTTACGTGTACTTGAGGGGTTTATTACACGTTCTTAATCATTTCTGGGAACTCTCATTGTGTATTTTAACAGTTTTACCACAATTAGACAGTTTGCTTAGAAGTATTTACTGGAACCGCGACCATTTTAACTGATTCACACAAAAAAAAGCCAAAGCCAATCCTCCTAAATTGTAAACACAAAAACTATTCTCGTGATTCAAAGGCTTTAGACACCAATTCTGAGCTCTGTAAACATGAACTCTTAATATTTGAAAGCACAGTCCCGTGAAAACGCCACCAGAAGTACCCGGACTTGTAAACATTACCAGTATTTTCGTCATTTCACAGCTTTCCACTGGAAACCTCCGTGATTGAATTCGACAGTAAATGTAGTAAGAATCTATTTACGTGTACTTGAGGGGTTTATTACACGTTCTTAATCATTTCTGGGAACTCTCATTGTGTATTTTAACAGTTTTACCACAATTAGACAGTTTGCTTAGAAGTATTTACTGGAACCGCGACCATTTTAACTGATTCACACAAAAAAAAGCCAAAGCCAATCCTCCTAAATTGTAAACACAAAAACTATTCTCGTGATTCAAAGGCTTTACACAACAATTCTTAGCTCTGTAAACATGAACTCTTAATATTTGAAAGCACAGTCCCGTGAAAACGCCACCCGAAGTACCCGGACTTGTAAACATTACCAGTATTTTCGTCATTTCACAGCTTTCCACTGGAAACCTCCGTGATTGAATTCGACAGTAAATGTAGTAAGAATCTATTTACGTGTACTTGAGGGGTTTATTACACGTTCTTAATCATTTCTGGGAACTCTCATTGTGTATTTTAACAGTTTTACCACAATTAGACAGTTTGCTTAGAAGTATTTACTGGAACCGCCACCATTTTAACTGATTCACACAAAAAAAACGCCAAAGCCAATCCTCCTAAATTGTAAACACAAAAAATTTCTCGTGATTCAAAGGCTTTAGACACCAATTCTTAGCTCTGTAAACATGAACTCTTAATATTTGAAAGCACAGTCCCGTGAAAACGCCACCAGAAGTACCCGTACTTGTAAACATTACCAGTATTTTCGTCATTTCACAGCATTCCACTGGAAACCTCCGTGTTTAATTCGACAGTAAATGTAGTAAGAATCTATTTACGTGTACTTGAGGGGTTTATTACACGTTCTTAATCATTTCTGGGAACTCTCATTGTGTATTTTAACAGTTTTACCACAATTAGACAGTTTGCTTAGAAGTATTTACTGGAACCGCCACCATTTTGACTGATTCACGCAAAAAAAACGCCAAAGCCTATCCTCCTAAATTGTAAACACAAAAACTATTCTCGTGATTCAAAGGCTTTAGACACCAATTCTGAGCTCTGTAAACATGAACTCTTAATATTTGAAAGCACAGTCCCGTGAAAACGCCACCCGAAGTACCCGGACTTGTAAACATTACCAGTATTTTCGTCATTTCACAGCTTTCCACTGGAAACCTCCGTGATTGAATTCGACAGTAAATGTAGTAAGAATCTATTTACGTGTACTTGAGATGTTTATTACACGTTCTTAATCATTTCTGGGAACTCTCATTGTGTATTTTAACAGTTTTACCACAATTAGACAGTTTGCTTAGAAGTATTTACTGGAACCGCCACCATTTTAATTGATTCACACAAAAAAAACGCCAAAGCCAATCCTCCTAAATTGTAAACACAAAAACTATTCTCGTGATTCAAAGGCTTTAGACACCAATTCTGAGCTCTGTAAACATGAACTCTTAATATTTGAAAGCACAGTCCCGTGAAAACGCCACCAGAAGTACCCGTACTTGTAAACATTACCAGTATTTTCGTCATTTCACAGCTTTCCACTGGAAACCTCCGTGTTTAATTCGACAGTAAATGTAGTAAGAATCTATTTACGTGTACTTGAGATGTTTATTACACGTTCTTAATCATTTCTGGGAACTCTCATTGTGTATTTTAACAGTTTTACCACAATTAGACAGTTTGCTTAGAAGTATTTACTGGAACCGCGACCATTTTAACTGATTCACACAAAAAAAACGCCAAAGCCAATCCTCCTAAATTGTAAACACAAAAACTATTCTCGTGATTCAAAGGCTTTAGACACCAATTCTGAGCTCTGTAAACATGAACTCATAATATTTGAAAGCACAGTCCCGTGAAAACGCCACCAGAAGTACCCGGACTTGTAAACATTACCAGTATTTTCATCATTTCACAGCTTTCCACTGGAAACCTCCGTGTTGAATTCGACAGTAAATGTAGTAAGAATCTATTTACGTGTTCTTGAGATGTTTATTACACGTTCTTAATCATTTCTGGGAACTCTCATTGTATATTTTAACAGTTTTACCACAATTAGACAGTTTGCTTAGAAGTATTTACTGGAACCGCCACCATTTTGACTGATTCACACAAAAAAAACGCCAAAGCCAATCCTCCTAAATTGTAAACACAAAAACTATTCTCGTGATTCAAAGGCTTTAGACACCAATTCTTAGCTCTGTAAACATGAACTCTTAATATTTGAAAGCACAGTCCCGTGAAAACGCCACCAGAAGTACCCGTACTTGTAAACATTACCAGTATTTTCGTCATTTCACAGCTTTCCACTGGAAACCTCCGTGTTGAATTCGACAGTAAATGTAGTAAGAATCTATTTACGTGTACTTGAGGGGTTTATTACACGTTCTTAATCATTTCTGGGAACTCTCATTGTGTATTTTAACAGTTTTACCACAATTAGACAGTTTGCTTAGAAGTATTTACTGGAACCGCCACCATTTTAACTGATTCACACAAAAAAAACGCCAAAGCCAATCCTCCTAAATTGTAAACACAAAAACTATTCTCGTGATTCAAAGGCTTTAGACACCAATTCTGAGCTCTGTAAACATGAACTCTTAATATTTGAAAGCACAGTCCCGTGAAAACGCCACCAGAAGTACCCGTACTTGTAAACATTACCAGTATTTTCGTCATTTCACAGCTTTCCACTGGAAACCTCCGTGTTTAATTCGACAGTAAATGTAGTAAGAATCTATTTACGTGTACTTGAGATGTTTATTACACGTTCTTAATCATTTCTGGGAACTCTCATTGTGTATTTTAACAGTTTTACCACAATTAGACAGTTTGCTTAGAAGTATTTACTGGAACCGCGACCATTTTAACTGATTCACACAAAAAAAACGCCAAAGCCAATCCTCCTAAATTGTAAACACAAAAACTATTCTCGTGATTCAAAGGCTTTAGACACCAATTCTGAGCTCTGTAAACATGAACTCGTAATAATTGAAAGCACAGTCCCGTGAAAACGCCACCCGAAGTACCCGGACTTGTAAACATTACCAGTATTTTCGTCATTTCACAGCTTTCCACTGGAAACCTCCGTGTTTAATTCGACAGTAAATGTAGTAAGAATCTATTTACGTGTACTTGAGGGGTTTATTACACGTTCTTAATCATTTCTGGGAACTCTCATTGTGTATTTTAACAGTTTTACCACAATTAGACAGTTTGCTTAGAAGTATTTACTGGAACCGCCACCATTTTAACTGATTCACACACAAAAAACGCCAAAGCCAATCCTCCTTAATTGTAAACACAAAAAATTTCTCGTGATTCAAAGGCTTTAGACACCAATTCTTAGCTCTGTAAACATGAACTCTTAATATTTGAAAGCACAGTCCCGTGAAAACGCCACCAGAAGTACCCGTACTTGTAAACATTACCAGTATTTTCGTCATTTCACAGCATTCCACTGGAAACCTCCGTGTTTAATTCGACAGTAAATGTAGTAAGAATCTACTTACGTGTACTTGAGGGGTTTATTACACGTTCTTAATCATTTCTGGGAACTCTCATTGTGTATTTTAACAGTTTTACCACAATTAGACAGTTTGCTTAGAAGTATTTACTGGAACCGCCACCATTTTGACTGATTCACGCAAAAAAAACGCCAAAGCCTATCCTCCTAAATTGTAAACACAAAAACTATTCTCATGATTCAAAGGCTTTAGACACCAATTCTGAGCTCTGTAAACATGAACTCTTAATATTTGAAAGCACAGTCCCGTGAAAACGCCACCAGAAGTACCCGGACTTGTAAACATTACCAGTATTTTCGTCATTTCACACCTTTCCACTGGAAACCTCCGTGATTGAATTCGACAGTAAATGTAGTAAGAATCTATTTACGTGTACTTGAGATGTTTATTACACGTTCTTAATCATTTCTGGGAACTCTCATTGTGTATTTTAACAGTTTTACCACAATTAGACAGTTTGCTTAGAAGTATTTACTGGAACCGCCACCATTTTAATTGATTCACGCAAAAAAAACGCCAAAGCCAATCCTCCTAAATTGTAAACACAAAAACTATTCTCGTGATTCAAAGGCTTTAGACACCAATTCTGAGCTCTGTAAACATGAACTCTTAATATTTGAAAGCACAGTCCCGTGAAAACGCCACCAGAAGTACCCGGACTTGTAAACATTACCAGTATTTTCGTCATTTCACAGCTTTCCACTGGAAACCTCCGTGTTTAATTCGACAGTAAATGTAGTAAGAATCTATTTACGTGTTCTTGAGATGTTTATTACACGTTCTTAATCATTTCTGGGAACTCTCATTGTATATTTTAACAGTTTTACCACAATTAGACAGTTTGCTTAGAAGTATTTACTGGAACCGCCACCATTTTGACTGATTCACACAAAAAAAACGCCAAAGCCAATCCTCCTAAATTGTAAACACAAAAACTATTCTCGTGATTCAAAGGCTTTAGACACCAATTCTTAGCTCTGTAAACATGAACTCTTAATATTTGAAAGCACAGTCCCGTGAAAACGCCACCAGAAGTACCCGTACTTGTAAACATTACCAGTATTTTCGTCATTTCACAGCTTTCCACTGGAAACCTCCGTGTTGAATTCGACAGTAAATGTAGTAAGAATCTATTTACGTGTACTTGAGGGGTTTATTACACGTTCTTAATCATTTCTGGGAACTCTCATTGTGTATTTTAACAGTTTTACCACAATTAGACAGTTTGCTTAGAAGTATTTACTGGAACCGCCACCATTTTAACTGATTCACACAAAAAAAACGCCAAAGCCAATCCTCCTAAATTGTAAACACAAAAACTATTCTCGTGATTCAAAGGCTTTAGACACCAATTCTGAGCTCTGTAAACATGAACTCTTAATATTTGAAAGCACAGTCCCGTGAAAACGCCACCAGAAGTACCCGTACTTGTAAACATTACCAGTATTTTCGTCATTTCACAGCTTTCCACTGGAAACCTCCGTGTTTAATTCGACAGTAAATGTAGTAAGAATCTATTTACGTGTACTTGAGATGTTTATTACACGTTCTTAATCATTTCTGGGAACTCTCATTGTGTATTTTAACAGTTTTACCACAATTAGACAGTTTGCTTAGAAGTATTTACTGGAACCGCGACCATTTTAACTGATTCACACAAAAAAAACGCCAAAGCCAATCCTCCTAAATTGTAAACACAAAAACTATTCTCGTGATTCAAAGGCTTTAGACACCAATTCTGAGCTCTGTAAACATGAACTCGTAATAATTGAAAGCACAGTCCCGTGAAAACGCCACCCGAAGTACCCGGACTTGTAAACATTACCAGTATTTTCGTCATTTCACAGCTTTCCACTGGAAACCTCCGTGTTTAATTCGACAGTAAATGTAGTAAGAATCTATTTACGTGTACTTGAGGGGTTTATTACACGTTCTTAATCATTTCTGGGAACTCTCATTGTGTATTTTAACAGTTTTACCACAATTAGACAGTTTGCTTAGAAGTATTTACTGGAACCGCCACCATTTTAACTGATTCACACACAAAAAACGCCAAAGCCAATCCTCCTAAATTGTAAACACAAAAAATTTCTCGTGATTCAAAGGCTTTAGACACCAATTCTTAGCTCTGTAAACATGAACTCTTAATATTTGAAAGCACAGTCCCGTGAAAACGCCACCAGAAGTACCCGTACTTGTAAACATTACCAGTATTTTCGTCATTTCACAGCATTCCACTGGAAACCTCCGTGTTTAATTCGACAGTAAATGTAGTAAGAATCTACTTACGTGTACTTGAGGGGTTTATTACACGTTCTTAATCATTTCTGGGAACTCTCATTGTGTATTTTAACAGTTTTACCACAATTAGACAGTTTGCTTAGAAGTATTTACTGGAACCGCCACCATTTTGACTGATTCACGCAAAAAAAACGCCAAAGCCTATCCTCCTAAATTGTAAACACAAAAACTATTCTCATGATTCAAAGGCTTTAGACACCAATTCTGAGCTCTGTAAACATGAACTCTTAATATTTGAAAGCACAGTCCCGTGAAAACGCCACCAGAAGTACCCGGACTTGTAAACATTACCAGTATTTTCGTCATTTCACACCTTTCCACTGGAAACCTCCGTGATTGAATTCGACAGTAAATGTAGTAAGAATCTATTTACGTGTACTTGAGATGTTTATTACACGTTCTTAATCATTTCTGGGAACTCTCATTGTGTATTTTAACAGTTTTACCACAATTAGACAGTTTGCTTAGAAGTATTTACTGGAACCGCCACCATTTTAATTGATTCACGCAAAAAAAACGCCAAAGCCAATCCTCCTAAATTGTAAACACAAAAACTATTCTCGTGATTCAAAGGCTTTAGACACCAATTCTGAGCTCTGTAAACATGAACTCTTAATATTTGAAAGCACAGTCCCGTGAAAACGCCACCAGAAGTACCCGGACTTGTAAACATTACCAGTATTTTCGTCATTTCACAGCTTTCCACTGGAAACCTCCGTGTTTAATTCGACAGTAAATGTAGTAAGAATCTATTTACGTGTACTTGAGATGTTTATTACACGTTCTTAATCATTTCTGGGAACTCTCATTGTGTATTTTAACAGTTTTACCACAATTAGACAGTTTGCTTAGAAGTATTTACTGGAACCGCGACCATTTTAACTGATTCACACAAAAAAAACGCCAAAGCCAATCCTCCTAAATTGTAAACACAAAAACTATTCTCGTGATTCAAAGGCTTTAGACACCAATTCTGAGCTCTGTAAACATGAACTCGTAATAATTGAAAGCACAGTCCCGTGAAAACGCCACCCGAAGTACCCGGACTTGTAAACATTACCAGTATTTTCGTCATTTCACAGCTTTCCACTGGAAACCTCCGTGTTTAATTCGACAGTAAATGTAGTAAGAATCTATTTACGTGTACTTGAGGGGTTTATTACACGTTCTTAATCATTTCTGGGAACTCTCATTGTGTATTTTAACAGTTTTACCACAATTAGACAGTTTGCTTAGAAGTATTTACTGGAACCGCGACCATTTTAACTGATTCACACAAAAAAAAGCCAAAGCCAATCCTCCTAAATTGTAAACACAAAAACTATTCTCGTGATTCAAAGGCTTTACACAACAATTCTTAGCTCTGTAAACATGAACTCTTAATATTTGAAAGCACAGTCCCGTGAAAACGCCACCCGAAGTACCCGGACTTGTAAACATTACCAGTATTTTCGTCATTTCACAGCTTTCCACTGGAAACCTCCGTGATTGAATTCGACAGTAAATGTAGTAAGAATCTATTTACGTGTACTTGAGGGGTTTATTACACGTTCTTAATCATTTCTGGGAACTCTCATTGTGTATTTTAACAGTTTTACCACAATTAGACAGTTTGCTTAGAAGTATTTACTGGAACCGCCACCATTTTAACTGATTCACACAAAAAAAACGCCAAAGCCAATCCTCCTAAATTGTAAACACAAAAAATTTCTCGTGATTCAAAGGCTTTAGACACCAATTCTTAGCTCTGTAAACATGAACTCTTAATATTTGAAAGCACAGTCCCGTGAAAACGCCACCAGAAGTACCCGTACTTGTAAACATTACCAGTATTTTCGTCATTTCACAGCATTCCACTGGAAACCTCCGTGTTTAATTCGACAGTAAATGTAGTAAGAATCTATTTACGTGTACTTGAGATGTTTATTACACGTTCTTAATCATTTCTGGGAACTCTCATTGTGTATTTTAACAGTTTTACCACAATTAGACAGTTTGCTTAGAACTTTTTAGTGGAACCGCCACCATTTTAACTGATTCACACAAAAAATATGCCAAAGCCAATCCTCCTAAATTGTAAACACAAAAACTATTCTCGTGATTCAAAGGCTTTAGACACCAATTCTGAGCTCTGTAAACATGAACTCGTAATAATTGAAAGCACAGTCCCGTGAAAACGCCACCCGAAGTACCCGGACTTGTAAACATTACCAGTATTTTCGTCATTTCACAGCTTTCCACTGGAAACCTCCGTGTTTAATTCGACAGTAAATGTAGTAAGAATCTATTTACGTGTACTTGAGGGGTTTATTACACGTTCTTAATCATTTCTGGGAACTCTCATTGTGTATTTTAACAGTTTTACCACAATTAGACAGTTTGCTTAGAAGTATTTACTGGAACCGCGACCATTTTAACTGATTCACACAAAAAAAAGCCAAAGCCAATCCTCCTAAATTGTAAACACAAAAACTATTCTCGTGATTCAAAGGCTTTACACAACAATTCTTAGCTCTGTAAACATGAACTCTTAATATTTGAAAGCACAGTCCCGTGAAAACGCCACCCGAAGTACCCGGACTTGTAAACATTACCAGTATTTTCGTCATTTCACAGCTTTCCACTGGAAACCTCCGTGATTGAATTCGACAGTAAATGTAGTAAGAATCTATTTACGTGTACTTGAGGGGTTTATTACACGTTCTTAATCATTTCTGGGAACTCTCATTGTGTATTTTAACAGTTTTACCACAATTAGACAGTTTGCTTAGAAGTATTTACTGGAACCGCGACCATTTTAACTGATTCACACAAAAAAAAGCCAAAGCCAATCCTCCTAAATTGTAAACACAAAAACTATTCTCGTGATTCAAAGGCTTTACACAACAATTCTTAGCTCTGTAAACATGAACTCTTAATATTTGAAAGCACAGTCCCGTGAAAACGCCACCCGAAGTACCCGGACTTGTAAACATTACCAGTATTTTCGTCATTTCACAGCTTTCCACTGGAAACCTCCGTGATTGAATTCGACAGTAAATGTAGTAAGAATCTATTTACGTGTACTTGAGGGGTTTATTACACGTTCTTAATCATTTCTGGGAACTCTCATTGTGTATTTTAACAGTTTTACCACAATTAGACAGTTTGCTTAGAAGTATTTACTGGAACCGCGACCATTTTAACTGATTCACACAAAAAAAAGCCAAAGCCAATCCTCCTAAATTGTAAACACAAAAAATTTCTCGTGATTCAAAGGCTTTACACAACAATTCTTAGCTCTGTAAACATGAACTCTTAATATTTGAAAGCACAGTCCCGTGAAAACGCCACCCGAAGTACCCGGACTTGTAAACATTACCAGTATTTTCGTCATTTCACAGCTTTCCACTGGAAACCTCCGTGATTGAATTCGACAGTAAATGTAGTAAGAATCTATTTACGTGTACTTGAGGGGTTTATTACACGTTCTTAATCATTTCTGGGAACTCTCATTGTGTATTTTAACAGTTTTACCACAATTAGACAGTTTGCTTAGAAGTATTTACTGGAACCGCCACCATTTTGACTGATTCACGCAAAAAAAACGCCAAAGCCTATCCTCCTAAATTGTAAACACAAAAACTATTCTCGTGATTCAAAGGCTTTAGACACCAATTCTGAGCTCTGTAAACATGAACTCTTAATATTTGAAAGCACAGTCCCGTGAAAACGCCACCAGAAGTACCCGGACTTGTAAACATTACCAGTATTTTCGTCATTTCACACCTTTCCACTGGAAACCTCCGTGATTGAATTCGACAGTAAATGTAGTAAGAATCTATTTACGTGTACTTGAGATGTTTATTACACGTTCTTAATCATTTCTGGGAACTCTCATTGTGTATTTTAACAGTTTTACCACAATTAGACAGTTTGCTTAGACGTATTTACTGGAACCGCCACCATTTTAATTGATTCACACAAAAAAAACGCCAAAGCCAATCCTCCTAAATTGTAAACACAAAAACTATTCTCGTGATTCAAAGGCTTTAGACAACAATTCTTAGCTCTGTAAACATGAACTCTTAATATTTGAAAGCACAGTCCCGTGAAAACGCCACCAGAAGTACCCGTACTTGTAAACATTACCAGTATTTTCGTCATTTCACAGCTTTCCACTGGAAACCTCCGTGTTTAATTCGACAGTAAATGTAGTAAGAATCTATTTACGTGTACTTGAGATGTTTATTACACGTTCTTAATCATTTCTGGGAACTCTCATTGTGTATTTTAACAGTTTTACCACAATTAGACAGTTTGCTTAGAACTTTTTAGTGGAACCGCCACCATTTTAACTGATTCACACAAAAAATATGCCAAAGCCAATCCTCCTAAATTGTAAACACAAAAACTATTCTCGTGATTCAAAGGCTTTAGACACCAATTCTGAGCTCTGTAAACATGAACTCGTAATAATTGAAAGCACAGTCCCGTGAAAACGCCACCCGAAGTACCCGGACTTGTAAACATTACCAGTATTTTCGTCATTTCACAGCTTTCCACTGGAAACCTCCGTGTTTAATTCGACAGTAAATGTAGTAAGAATCTATTTACGTGTACTTGAGGGGTTTATTACACGTTCTTAATCATTTCTGGGAACTCTCATTGTGTATTTTAACAGTTTTACCACAATTAGACAGTTTGCTTAGAAGTATTTACTGGAACCGCGACCATTTTAACTGATTCACACAAAAAAAAGCCAAAGCCAATCCTCCTAAATTGTAAACACAAAAACTATTCTCGTGATTCAAAGGCTTTAGACACCAATTCTGAGCTCTGTAAACATGAACTCTTAATATTTGAAAGCACAGTCCCGTGAAAACGCCACCAGAAGTACCCGGACTTGTAAACATTACCAGTATTTTCGTCATTTCACAGCTTTCCACTGGAAACCTCCGTGATTGAATTCGACAGTAAATGTAGTAAGAATCTATTTACGTGTACTTGAGGGGTTTATTACACGTTCTTAATCATTTCTGGGAACTCTCATTGTGTATTTTAACAGTTTTACCACAATTAGACAGTTTGCTTAGAAGTATTTACTGGAACCGCGACCATTTTAACTGATTCACACAAAAAAAAGACAAAGCCAATCCTCCTAAATTGTAAACACAAAAAATTTCTCGTGATTCAAAGGCTTTAGACACCAATTCTTAGCTCTGTAAACATGAACTCTTAATATTTGAAAGCACAGTCCCGTGAAAACGCCACCAGAAGTACCCGTACTTGTAAACATTACCAGTATTTTCGTCATTTCACAGCATTCCACTGGAAACCTCCGTGTTTAATTCGACAGTAAATGTAGTAAGAATCTATTTACGTGTACTTGAGGGGTTTATTACACGTTCTTAATCATTTCTGGGAACTCTCATTGTGTATTTTAACAGTTTTACCACAATTAGACAGTTTGCTTAGAAGTATTTACTGGAACCGCCACCATTTTGACTGATTCACGCAAAAAAAACGCCAAAGCCTATCCTCCTAAATTGTAAACACAAAAACTATTCTCGTGATTCAAAGGCTTTAGACACCAATTCTGAGCTCTGTAAACATGAACTCTTAATATTTGAAAGCACAGTCCCGTGAAAACGCCACCAGAAGTACCCGGACTTGTAAACATTACCAGTATTTTCGTCATTTCACACCTTTCCACTGGAAACCTCCGTGATTGAATTCGACAGTAAATGTAGTAAGAATCTATTTACGTGTACTTGAGATGTTTATTACACGTTCTTAATCATTTCTGGGAACTCTCATTGTGTATTTTAACAGTTTTACCACAATTAGACAGTTTGCTTAGACGTATTTACTGGAACCGCCACCATTTTAATTGATTCACACAAAAAAAACGCCAAAGCCAATCCTCCTAAATTGTAAACACAAAAACTATTCTCGTGATTCAAAGGCTTTAGACAACAATTCTGAGCTCTGTAAACATGAACTCTTAATATTTGAAAGCACAGTCCCGTGAAAACGCCACCAGAAGTACCCGTACTTGTAAACATTACCAGTATTTTCGTCATTTCACAGCTTTCCACTGGAAACCTCCGTGTTTAATTCGACAGTAAATGTAGTAAGAATCTATTTACGTGTACTTGAGATGTTTATTACACGTTCTTAATCATTTCTGGGAACTCTCATTGTGTATTTTAACAGTTTTACCACAATTAGACAGTTTGCTTAGAAGTATTTACTGGAACCGCGACCATTTTAACTGATTCACACAAAAAAAACGCCAAAGCCAATCCTCCTAAATTGTAAACACAAAAACTATTCTCGTGATTCAAAGGCTTTAGACACCAATTCTGAGCTCTGTAAACATGAACTCGTAATAATTGAAAGCACAGTCCCGTGAAAACGCCACCCGAAGTACCCGGACTTGTAAACATTACCAGTATTTTCGTCATTTCACAGCTTTCCACTGGAAACCTCCGTGTTTAATTCGACAGTAAATGTAGTAAGAATCTATTTACGTGTACTTGAGGGGTTTATTACACGTTCTTAATCATTTCTGGGAACTCTCATTGTGTATTTTAACAGTTTTACCACAATTAGACAGTTTGCTTAGAAGTATTTACTGGAACCGCGACCATTTTAACTGATTCACACAAAAAAAAGCCAAAGCCAATCCTCCTAAATTGTAAACACAAAAACTATTCTCGTGATTCAAAGGCTTTAGACACCAATTCTGAGCTCTGTAAACATGAACTCTTAATATTTGAAAGCACAGTCCCGTGAAAACGCCACCAGAAGTACCCGGACTTGTAAACATTACCAGTATTTTCGTCATTTCACAGCTTTCCACTGGAAACCTCCGTGATTGAATTCGACAGTAAATGTAGTAAGAATCTATTTACGTGTACTTGAGGGGTTTATTACACGTTCTTAATCATTTCTGGGAACTCTCATTGTGTATTTTAACAGTTTTACCACAATTAGACAGTTTGCTTAGAAGTATTTACTGGAACCGCGACCATTTTAACTGATTCACACAAAAAAAAGCCAAAGCCAATCCTCCTAAATTGTAAACACAAAAACTATTCTCGTGATTCAAAGGCTTTACACAACAATTCTTAGCTCTGTAAACATGAACTCTTAATATTTGAAAGCACAGTCCCGTGAAAACGCCACCCGAAGTACCCGGACTTGTAAACATTACCAGTATTTTCGTCATTTCACAGCTTTCCACTGGAAACCTCCGTGATTGAATTCGACAGTAAATGTAGTAAGAATCTATTTACGTGTACTTGAGGGGTTTATTACACGTTCTTAATCATTTCTGGGAACTCTCATTGTGTATTTTAACAGTTTTACCACAATTAGACAGTTTGCTTAGAAGTATTTACTGGAACCGCCACCATTTTAACTGATTCACACAAAAAAAACGCCAAAGCCAATCCTCCTAAATTGTAAACACAAAAAATTTCTCGTGATTCAAAGGCTTTAGACACCAATTCTTAGCTCTGTAAACATGAACTCTTAATATTTGAAAGCACAGTCCCGTGAAAACGCCACCAGAAGTACCCGTACTTGTAAACATTACCAGTATTTTCGTCATTTCACAGCATTCCACTGGAAACCTCCGTGTTTAATTCGACAGTAAATGTAGTAAGAATCTATTTACGTGTACTTGAGGGGTTTATTACACGTTCTTAATCATTTCTGGGAACTCTCATTGTGTATTTTAACAGTTTTACCACAATTAGACAGTTTGCTTAGAAGTATTTACTGGAACCGCCACCATTTTGACTGATTCACGCAAAAAAAACGCCAAAGCCTATCCTCCTAAATTGTAAACACAAAAACTATTCTCGTGATTCAAAGGCTTTAGACACCAATTCTGAGCTCTGTAAACATGAACTCTTAATATTTGAAAGCACAGTCCCGTGAAAACGCCACCAGAAGTACCCGGACTTGTAAACATTACCAGTATTTTCGTCATTTCACACCTTTCCACTGGAAACCTCCGTGATTGAATTCGACAGTAAATGTAGTAAGAATCTATTTACGTGTACTTGAGATGTTTATTACACGTTCTTAATCATTTCTGGGAACTCTCATTGTGTATTTTAACAGTTTTACCACAATTAGACAGTTTGCTTAGAAGTATTTACTGGAACCGCCACCATTTTAATTGATTCACACAAAAAAAACGCCAAAGCCAATCCTCCTAAATTGTAAACACAAAAACTATTCTCGTGATTCAAAGGCTTTAGACACCAATTCTGAGCTCTGTAAACATGAACTCTTAATATTTGAAAGCACAGTCCCGTGAAAACGCCACCAGAAGTACCCGTACTTGTAAACATTACCAGTATTTTCGTCATTTCACAGCTTTCCACTGGAAACCTCCGTGTTTAATTCGACAGTAAATGTAGTAAGAATCTATTTACGTGTACTTGAGATGTTTATTACACGTTCTTAATCATTTCTGGGAACTCTCATTGTGTATTTTAACAGTTTTACCACAATTAGACAGTTTGCTTAGAAGTATTTACTGGAACCGCGACCATTTTAACTGATTCACACAAAAAAAACGCCAAAGCCAATCCTCCTAAATTGTAAACACAAAAACTATTCTCGTGATTCAAAGGCTTTAGACACCAATTCTGAGCTCTGTAAACATGAACTCATAATAATTGAAAGCACAGTCCCGTGAAAACGCCACCCGAAGTACCCGGACTTGTAAACATTACCAGTATTTTCGTCATTTCACAGCTTTCCACTGGAAACCTCCGTGATTGAATTCGACAGTAAATGTAGTAAGAATCTATTTACGTGTACTTGAGATGTTTATTACACGTTCTTAATCATTTCTGGGAACTCTCATTGTGTATTTTAACAGTTTTACCACAATTAGACAGTTTGCTTAGAAGTATTTACTGGAACCGCGACCATTTTAACTGATTCACACAAAAAAAAGCCAAAGCCAATCCTCCTAAATTGTAAACACAAAAACTATTCTCGTGATTCAAAGGCTTTACACAACAATTCTTAGCTCTGTAAACATGAACTCTTAATATTTGAAAGCACAGTCCCGTGAAAACGCCACCCGAAGTACCCGGACTTGTAAACATTACCAGTATTTTCGTCATTTCACAGCTTTCCACTGGAAACCTCCGTGATTGAATTCGACAGTAAATGTAGTAAGAATCTATTTACGTGTACTTGAGGGGTTTATTACACGTTCTTAATCATTTCTGGGAACTCTCATTGTGTATTTTAACAGTTTTACCACAATTAGACAGTTTGCTTAGAAGTATTTACTGGAACCGCCACCATTTTAACTGATTCACACAAAAAAAACGCCAAAGCCAATCCTCCTAAATTGTAAACACAAAAAATTTCTCGTGATTCAAAGGCTTTAGACACCAATTCTTAGCTCTGTAAACATGAACTCTTAATATTTGAAAGCACAGTCCCGTGAAAACGCCACCAGAAGTACCCGGACTTGTAAACATTACCAGTATTTTCATCATTTCACAGCTTTCCACTGGAAACCTCCGTGTTGAATTCGACAGTAAATGTAGTAAGAATCTATTTACGTGTTCTTGAGATGTTTATTACACGTTCTTAATCATTTCTGGGAACTCTCATTGTATATTTTAACAGTTTTACCACAATTAGACAGTTTGCTTAGAAGTATTTACTGGAACCGCCACCATTTTGACTGATTCACACAAAAAAAACGCCAAAGCCAATCCTCCTAAATTGTAAACACAAAAACTATTCTCGTGATTCAAAGGCTTTAGACACCAATTCTTAGCTCTGTAAACATGAACTCTTAATATTTGAAAGCACAGTCCCGTGAAAACGCCACCAGAAGTACCCGTACTTGTAAACATTACCAGTATTTTCGTCATTTCACAGCTTTCCACTGGAAACCTCCGTGTTGAATTCGACAGTAAATGTAGTAAGAATCTATTTACGTGTACTTGAGGGGTTTATTACACGTTCTTAATCATTTCTGGGAACTCTCATTGTGTATTTTAACAGTTTTACCACAATTAGACAGTTTGCTTAGAAGTATTTACTGGAACCGCCACCATTTTAACTGATTCACACAAAAAAAACGCCAAAGCCAATCCTCCTAAATTGTAAACACAAAAACTATTCTCGTGATTCAAAGGCTTTAGACACCAATTCTGAGCTCTGTAAACATGAACTCTTAATATTTGAAAGCACAGTCCCGTGAAAACGCCACCAGAAGTACCCGTACTTGTAAACATTACCAGTATTTTCGTCATTTCACAGCTTTCCACTGGAAACCTCCGTGTTTAATTCGACAGTAAATGTAGTAAGAATCTATTTACGTGTACTTGAGATGTTTATTACACGTTCTTAATCATTTCTGGGAACTCTCATTGTGTATTTTAACAGTTTTACCACAATTAGACAGTTTGCTTAGAAGTATTTACTGGAACCGCGACCATTTTAACTGATTCACACAAAAAAAACGCCAAAGCCAATCCTCCTAAATTGTAAACACAAAAACTATTCTCGTGATTCAAAGGCTTTAGACACCAATTCTGAGCTCTGTAAACATGAACTCGTAATAATTGAAAGCACAGTCCCGTGAAAACGCCACCCGAAGTACCCGGACTTGTAAACATTACCAGTATTTTCGTCATTTCACAGCTTTCCACTGGAAACCTCCGTGTTTAATTCGACAGTAAATGTAGTAAGAATCTATTTACGTGTACTTGAGGGGTTTATTACACGTTCTTAATCATTTCTGGGAACTCTCATTGTGTATTTTAACAGTTTTACCACAATTAGACAGTTTGCTTAGAAGTATTTACTGGAACCGCCACCATTTTAACTGATTCACACACAAAAAACGCCAAAGCCAATCCTCCTTAATTGTAAACACAAAAAATTTCTCGTGATTCAAAGGCTTTAGACACCAATTCTTAGCTCTGTAAACATGAACTCTTAATATTTGAAAGCACAGTCCCGTGAAAACGCCACCAGAAGTACCCGTACTTGTAAACATTACCAGTATTTTCGTCATTTCACAGCATTCCACTGGAAACCTCCGTGTTTAATTCGACAGTAAATGTAGTAAGAATCTACTTACGTGTACTTGAGGGGTTTATTACACGTTCTTAATCATTTCTGGGAACTCTCATTGTGTATTTTAACAGTTTTACCACAATTAGACAGTTTGCTTAGAAGTATTTACTGGAACCGCCACCATTTTGACTGATTCACGCAAAAAAAACGCCAAAGCCTATCCTCCTAAATTGTAAACACAAAAACTATTCTCATGATTCAAAGGCTTTAGACACCAATTCTGAGCTCTGTAAACATGAACTCTTAATATTTGAAAGCACAGTCCCGTGAAAACGCCACCAGAAGTACCCGGACTTGTAAACATTACCAGTATTTTCGTCATTTCACACCTTTCCACTGGAAACCTCCGTGATTGAATTCGACAGTAAATGTAGTAAGAATCTATTTACGTGTACTTGAGATGTTTATTACACGTTCTTAATCATTTCTGGGAACTCTCATTGTGTATTTTAACAGTTTTACCACAATTAGACAGTTTGCTTAGAAGTATTTACTGGAACCGCCACCATTTTAATTGATTCACGCAAAAAAAACGCCAAAGCCAATCCTCCTAAATTGTAAACACAAAAACTATTCTCGTGATTCAAAGGCTTTAGACACCAATTCTGAGCTCTGTAAACATGAACTCTTAATATTTGAAAGCACAGTCCCGTGAAAACGCCACCAGAAGTACCCGGACTTGTAAACATTACCAGTATTTTCGTCATTTCACAGCTTTCCACTGGAAACCTCCGTGTTTAATTCGACAGTAAATGTAGTAAGAATCTATTTACGTGTTCTTGAGATGTTTATTACACGTTCTTAATCATTTCTGGGAACTCTCATTGTATATTTTAACAGTTTTACCACAATTAGACAGTTTGCTTAGAAGTATTTACTGGAACCGCCACCATTTTGACTGATTCACACAAAAAAAACGCCAAAGCCAATCCTCCTAAATTGTAAACACAAAAACTATTCTCGTGATTCAAAGGCTTTAGACACCAATTCTTAGCTCTGTAAACATGAACTCTTAATATTTGAAAGCACAGTCCCGTGAAAACGCCACCAGAAGTACCCGTACTTGTAAACATTACCAGTATTTTCGTCATTTCACAGCTTTCCACTGGAAACCTCCGTGTTGAATTCGACAGTAAATGTAGTAAGAATCTATTTACGTGTACTTGAGGGGTTTATTACACGTTCTTAATCATTTCTGGGAACTCTCATTGTGTATTTTAACAGTTTTACCACAATTAGACAGTTTGCTTAGAAGTATTTACTGGAACCGCCACCATTTTAACTGATTCACACAAAAAAAACGCCAAAGCCAATCCTCCTAAATTGTAAACACAAAAACTATTCTCGTGATTCAAAGGCTTTAGACACCAATTCTGAGCTCTGTAAACATGAACTCTTAATATTTGAAAGCACAGTCCCGTGAAAACGCCACCAGAAGTACCCGTACTTGTAAACATTACCAGTATTTTCGTCATTTCACAGCTTTCCACTGGAAACCTCCGTGTTTAATTCGACAGTAAATGTAGTAAGAATCTATTTACGTGTACTTGAGATGTTTATTACACGTTCTTAATCATTTCTGGGAACTCTCATTGTGTATTTTAACAGTTTTACCACAATTAGACAGTTTGCTTAGAAGTATTTACTGGAACCGCGACCATTTTAACTGATTCACACAAAAAAAACGCCAAAGCCAATCCTCCTAAATTGTAAACACAAAAACTATTCTCGTGATTCAAAGGCTTTAGACACCAATTCTGAGCTCTGTAAACATGAACTCGTAATAATTGAAAGCACAGTCCCGTGAAAACGCCACCCGAAGTACCCGGACTTGTAAACATTACCAGTATTTTCGTCATTTCACAGCTTTCCACTGGAAACCTCCGTGTTTAATTCGACAGTAAATGTAGTAAGAATCTATTTACGTGTACTTGAGGGGTTTATTACACGTTCTTAATCATTTCTGGGAACTCTCATTGTGTATTTTAACAGTTTTACCACAATTAGACAGTTTGCTTAGAAGTATTTACTGGAACCGCCACCATTTTAACTGATTCACACACAAAAAACGCCAAAGCCAATCCTCCTAAATTGTAAACACAAAAAATTTCTCGTGATTCAAAGGCTTTAGACACCAATTCTTAGCTCTGTAAACATGAACTCTTAATATTTGAAAGCACAGTCCCGTGAAAACGCCACCAGAAGTACCCGTACTTGTAAACATTACCAGTATTTTCGTCATTTCACAGCATTCCACTGGAAACCTCCGTGTTTAATTCGACAGTAAATGTAGTAAGAATCTACTTACGTGTACTTGAGGGGTTTATTACACGTTCTTAATCATTTCTGGGAACTCTCATTGTGTATTTTAACAGTTTTACCACAATTAGACAGTTTGCTTAGAAGTATTTACTGGAACCGCCACCATTTTGACTGATTCACGCAAAAAAAACGCCAAAGCCTATCCTCCTAAATTGTAAACACAAAAACTATTCTCATGATTCAAAGGCTTTAGACACCAATTCTGAGCTCTGTAAACATGAACTCTTAATATTTGAAAGCACAGTCCCGTGAAAACGCCACCAGAAGTACCCGGACTTGTAAACATTACCAGTATTTTCGTCATTTCACACCTTTCCACTGGAAACCTCCGTGATTGAATTCGACAGTAAATGTAGTAAGAATCTATTTACGTGTACTTGAGATGTTTATTACACGTTCTTAATCATTTCTGGGAACTCTCATTGTGTATTTTAACAGTTTTACCACAATTAGACAGTTTGCTTAGAAGTATTTACTGGAACCGCCACCATTTTAATTGATTCACGCAAAAAAAACGCCAAAGCCAATCCTCCTAAATTGTAAACACAAAAACTATTCTCGTGATTCAAAGGCTTTAGACACCAATTCTGAGCTCTGTAAACATGAACTCTTAATATTTGAAAGCACAGTCCCGTGAAAACGCCACCAGAAGTACCCGGACTTGTAAACATTACCAGTATTTTCGTCATTTCACAGCTTTCCACTGGAAACCTCCGTGTTTAATTCGACAGTAAATGTAGTAAGAATCTATTTACGTGTACTTGAGATGTTTATTACACGTTCTTAATCATTTCTGGGAACTCTCATTGTGTATTTTAACAGTTTTACCACAATTAGACAGTTTGCTTAGAAGTATTTACTGGAACCGCGACCATTTTAACTGATTCACACAAAAAAAACGCCAAAGCCAATCCTCCTAAATTGTAAACACAAAAACTATTCTCGTGATTCAAAGGCTTTAGACACCAATTCTGAGCTCTGTAAACATGAACTCGTAATAATTGAAAGCACAGTCCCGTGAAAACGCCACCCGAAGTACCCGGACTTGTAAACATTACCAGTATTTTCGTCATTTCACAGCTTTCCACTGGAAACCTCCGTGTTTAATTCGACAGTAAATGTAGTAAGAATCTATTTACGTGTACTTGAGGGGTTTATTACACGTTCTTAATCATTTCTGGGAACTCTCATTGTGTATTTTAACAGTTTTACCACAATTAGACAGTTTGCTTAGAAGTATTTACTGGAACCGCGACCATTTTAACTGATTCACACAAAAAAAAGCCAAAGCCAATCCTCCTAAATTGTAAACACAAAAACTATTCTCGTGATTCAAAGGCTTTACACAACAATTCTTAGCTCTGTAAACATGAACTCTTAATATTTGAAAGCACAGTCCCGTGAAAACGCCACCCGAAGTACCCGGACTTGTAAACATTACCAGTATTTTCGTCATTTCACAGCTTTCCACTGGAAACCTCCGTGATTGAATTCGACAGTAAATGTAGTAAGAATCTATTTACGTGTACTTGAGGGGTTTATTACACGTTCTTAATCATTTCTGGGAACTCTCATTGTGTATTTTAACAGTTTTACCACAATTAGACAGTTTGCTTAGAAGTATTTACTGGAACCGCCACCATTTTAACTGATTCACACAAAAAAAACGCCAAAGCCAATCCTCCTAAATTGTAAACACAAAAAATTTCTCGTGATTCAAAGGCTTTAGACACCAATTCTTAGCTCTGTAAACATGAACTCTTAATATTTGAAAGCACAGTCCCGTGAAAACGCCACCAGAAGTACCCGTACTTGTAAACATTACCAGTATTTTCGTCATTTCACAGCATTCCACTGGAAACCTCCGTGTTTAATTCGACAGTAAATGTAGTAAGAATCTATTTACGTGTACTTGAGATGTTTATTACACGTTCTTAATCATTTCTGGGAACTCTCATTGTGTATTTTAACAGTTTTACCACAATTAGACAGTTTGCTTAGAAGTATTTACTGGAACCGCGACCATTTTAACTGATTCACACAAAAAAAACGCCAAAGCCAATCCTCCTAAATTGTAAACACAAAAACTATTCTCGTGATTCAAAGGCTTTAGACACCAATTCTGAGCTCTGTAAACATGAACTCGTAATAATTGAAAGCACAGTCCCGTGAAAACGCCACCCGAAGTACCCGGACTTGTAAACATTACCAGTATTTTCGTCATTTCACAGCTTTCCACTGGAAACCTCCGTGTTTAATTCGACAGTAAATGTAGTAAGAATCTATTTACATGTACTTGAGGGGTTTATTACACGTTCTTAATCATTTCTGGGAACTCTCATTGTGTATTTTAACAGTTTTACCACAATTAGACAGTTTGCTTAGAAGTATTTACTGGAACCGCGACCATTTTAACTGATTCACACAAAATAAAGCCAAAGCCAATCCTCCTAAATTGTAAACACAAAAACTATTCTCGTGATTCAAAGGCTTTACACAACAATTCTTAGCTCTGTAAACATGAACTCTTAATATTTGAAAGCACAGTCCCGTGAAAACGCCACCCGAAGTACCCGGACTTGTAAACATTACCAGTATTTTCGTCATTTCACAGCTTTCCACTGGAAACCTCCGTGATTGAATTCGACAGTAAATGTAGTAAGAATCTATTTACGTGTACTTGAGGGGTTTATTACACGTTCTTAATCATTTCTGGGAACTCTCATTGTGTATTTTAACAGTTTTACCACAATTAGACAGTTTGCTTAGAAGTATTTACTGGAACCGCCACCATTTTAACTGATTCACACACAAAAAACGCCAAAGCCAATCCTCCTAAATTGTAAACACAAAAAATTTCTCGTGATTCAAAGGCTTTAGACACCAATTCTTAGCTCTGTAAACATGAACTCTTAATATTTGAAAGCACAGTCCCGTGAAAACGCCACCAGAAGTACCCGTACTTGTAAACATTACCAGTATTTTCGTCATTTCACAGCATTCCACTGGAAACCTCCGTGTTTAATTCGACAGTAAATGTAGTAAGAATCTATTTACGTGTACTTGAGGGGTTTATTACACGTTCTTAATCATTTCTGGGAACTCTCATTGTGTATTTTAACAGTTTTACCACAATTAGACAGTTTGCTTAGAAGTATTTACTGGAACCGCCACCATTTTGACTGATTCACGCAAAAAAAACGCCAAAGCCTATCCTCCTAAATTGTAAACACAAAAACTATTCTCATGATTCAAAGGCTTTAGACACCAATTCTGAGCTCTGTAAACATGAACTCTTAATATTTGAAAGCACAGTCCCGTGAAAACGCCACCAGAAGTACCCGGACTTGTAAACATTACCAGTATTTTCGTCATTTCACAGCTTTCCACTGGAAACCTCCGTGATTGAATTCGACAGTAAATGTAGTAAGAATCTATTTACGTGTACTTGAGATGTTTATTACACGTTCTTAATCATTTCTGGGAACTCTCATTGTGTATTTTAACAGTTTTACCACAATTAGACAGTTTGCTTAGAAGTATTTACTGGAACCGCGACCATTTTAACTGATTCACACAAAAAAAACGCCAAAGCCAATCCTCCTAAATTGTAAACACAAAAACTATTCTCGTGATTCAAAGGCTTTAGACACCAATTCTGAGCTCTGTAAACATGAACTCGTAATAATTGAAAGCACAGTCCCGTGAAAACGCCACCCGAAGTACCCGGACTTGTAAACATTACCAGTATTTTCGTCATTTCACAGCTTTCCACTGGAAACCTCCGTGTTTAATTCGACAGTAAATGTAGTAAGAATCTATTTACGTGTACTTGAGGGGTTTATTACACGTTCTTAATCATTTCTGGGAACTCTCATTGTGTATTTTAACAGTTTTACCACAATTAGACAGTTTGCTTAGAAGTATTTACTGGAACCGCGACCATTTTAACTGATTCACACACAAAAAAAGCCAAAGCCAATCCTCCTAAATTGTAAACACAAAAACTATTCTCGTGATTCAAAGGCTTTACACAACAATTCTTAGCTCTGTAAACATGAACTCTTAATATTTGAAAGCACAGTCCCGTGAAAACGCCACCCGAAGTACCCGGACTTGTAAACATTACCAGTATTTTCGTCATTTCACAGCTTTCCACTGGAAACCTCCGTGATTGAATTCGACAGTAAATGTAGTAAGAATCTATTTACGTGTACTTGAGGGGTTTATTACACGTTCTTAATCATTTCTGGGAACTCTCATTGTGTATTTTAACAGTTTTACCACAATTAGACAGTTTGCTTAGAAGTATTTACTGGAACCGCCACCATTTTAACTGATTCACACAAAAAAAACGCCAAAGCCAATCCTCCTAAATTGTAAACACAAAAAATTTCTCGTGATTCAAAGGCTTTAGACACCAATTCTTAGCTCTGTAAACATGAACTCTTAATATTTGAAAGCACAGTCCCGTGAAAACGCCACCAGAAGTACCCGTACTTGTAAACATTACCAGTATTTTCGTCATTTCACAGCATTCCACTGGAAACCTCCGTGTTTAATTCGACAGTAAATGTAGTAAGAATCTATTTACGTGTACTTGAGGGGTTTATTACACGTTCTTAATCATTTCTGGGAACTCTCATTGTGTATTTTAACAGTTTTACCACAATTAGACAGTTTGCTTAGAAGTATTTACTGGAACCGCCACCATTTTGACTGATTCACGCAAAAAAAACGCCAAAGCCTATCCTCCTAAATTGTAAACACAAAAACTATTCTCGTGATTCAAAGGCTTTAGACACCAATTCTGAGCTCTGTAAACATGAACTCTTAATATTTGAAAGCACAGTCCCGTGAAAACGCCACCAGAAGTACCCGGACTTGTAAACATTACCAGTATTTTCGTCATTTCACACCTTTCCACTGGAAACCTCCGTGATTGAATTCGACAGTAAATGTAGTAAGAATCTATTTACGTGTACTTGAGATGTTTATTACACGTTCTTAATCATTTCTGGGAACTCTCATTGTGTATTTTAACAGTTTTACCACAATTAGACAGTTTGCTTAGAAGTATTTACTGGAACCGCCACCATTTTAATTGATTCACACAAAAAAAACGCCAAAGCCAATCCTCCTAAATTGTAAACACAAAAACTATTCTCGTGATTCAAAGGCTTTAGACACCAATTCTGAGCTCTGTAAACATGAACTCTTAATATTTGAAAGCACAGTCCCGTGAAAACGCCACCAGAAGTACCCGTACTTGTAAACATTACCAGTATTTTCGTCATTTCACAGCTTTCCACTGGAAACCTCCGTGTTTAATTCGACAGTAAATGTAGTAAGAATCTATTTACGTGTACTTGAGATGTTTATTACACGTTCTTAATCATTTCTGGGAACTCTCATTGTGTATTTTAACAGTTTTACCACAATTAGACAGTTTGCTTAGAAGTATTTACTGGAACCGCGACCATTTTAACTGATTCACACAAAAAAAACGCCAAAGCCAATCCTCCTAAATTGTAAACACAAAAACTATTCTCGTGATTCAAAGGCTTTAGACACCAATTCTGAGCTCTGTAAACATGAACTCGTAATAATTGAAAGCACAGTCCCGTGAAAACGCCACCCGAAGTACCCGGACTTGTAAACATTACCAGTATTTTCGTCATTTCACAGCTTTCCACTGGAAACCTCCGTGTTTAATTCGACAGTAAATGTAGTAAGAATCTATTTACGTGTACTTGAGGGGTTTATTACACGTTCTTAATCATTTCTGGGAACTCTCATTGTGTATTTTAACAGTTTTACCACAATTAGACAGTTTGCTTAGAAGTATTTACTGGAACCGCGACCATTTTAACTGATTCACACAAAAAAAAGCCAAAGCCAATCCTCCTAAATTGTAAACACAAAAACTATTCTCGTGATTCAAAGGCTTTACACAACAATTCTTAGCTCTGTAAACATGAACTCTTAATATTTGAAAGCACAGTCCCGTGAAAACGCCACCCGAAGTACCCGGACTTGTAAACATTACCAGTATTTTCGTCATTTCACAGCTTTCCACTGGAAACCTCCGTGATTGAATTCGACAGTAAATGTAGTAAGAATCTATTTACGTGTACTTGAGGGGTTTATTACACGTTCTTAATCATTTCTGGGAACTCTCATTGTGTATTTTAACAGTTTTACCACAATTAGACAGTTTGCTTAGAAGTATTTACTGGAACCGCGACCATTTTAACTGATTCACACAAAAAAAAGCCAAAGCCAATCCTCCTAAATTGTAAACACAAAAACTATTCTCGTGATTCAAAGGCTTTACACAACAATTCTTAGCTCTGTAAACATGAACTCTTAATATTTGAAAGCACAGTCCCGTGAAAACGCCACCCGAAGTACCCGGACTTGTAAACATTACCAGTATTTTCGTCATTTCACAGCTTTCCACTGGAAACCTCCGTGATTGAATTCGACAGTAAATGTAGTAAGAATCTATTTTCGTGTACTTGAGGGGTTTATTACACGTTCTTAATCATTTCTGGGAACTCTCATTGTGTATTTTAACAGTTTTACCACAATTAGACAGTTTGCTTAGAAGTATTTACTGGAACCGCCACCATTTTAACTGATTCACACAAAAAAAACGCCAAAGCCAATCCTCCTAAATTGTAAACACAAAAAATTTCTCGTGATTCAAAGGCTTTAGACACCAATTCTTAGCTCTGTAAACATGAACTCTTAATATTTGAAAGCACAGTCCCGTGAAAACGCCACCAGAAGTACCCGGACTTGTAAACATTACCAGTATTTTCATCATTTCACAGCTTTCCACTGGAAACCTCCGTGTTGAATTCGACAGTAAATGTAGTAAGAATCTATTTACGTGTTCTTGAGATGTTTATTACACGTTCTTAATCATTTCTGGGAACTCTCATTGTATATTTTAACAGTTTTACCACAATTAGACAGTTTGCTTAGAAGTATTTACTGGAACCGCCACCATTTTGACTGATTCACACAAAAAAAACGCCAAAGCCAATCCTCCTAAATTGTAAACACAAAAACTATTCTCGTGATTCAAAGGCTTTAGACACCAATTCTGAGCTCTGTAAACATGAACTCTTAATATTTGAAAGCACAGTCCCGTGAAAACGCCACCAGAAGTACCCGGACTTGTAAACATTACCAGTATTTTCGTCATTTCACACCTTTCCACTGGAAACCTCCGTGATTGAATTCGACAGTAAATGTAGTAAGAATCTATTTACGTGTACTTGAGATGTTTATTACACGTTCTTAATCATTTCTGGGAACTCTCATTGTGTATTTTAACAGTTTTACCACAATTAGACAGTTTGCTTAGAAGTATTTACTGGAACCGCCACCATTTTAATTGATTCACACAAAAAAAACGCCAAAGCCAATCCTCCTAAATTGTAAACACAAAAACTATTCTCGTGATTCAAAGGCTTTAGACACCAATTCTGAGCTCTGTAAACATGAACTCGTAATAATTGAAAGCACAGTCCCGTGAAAACGCCACCCGAAGTACCCGGACTTGTAAACATTACCAGTATTTTCGTCATTTCACAGCTTTCCACTGGAAACCTCCGTGTTTAATTCGACAGTAAATGTAGTAAGAATCTATTTACGTGTACTTGAGGGGTTTATTACACGTTCTTAATCATTTCTGGGAACTCTCATTGTGTATTTTAACAGTTTTACCACAATTAGACAGTTTGCTTAGAAGTATTTACTGGAACCGCGACCATTTTAACTGATTCACACAAAAAAAAGCCAAAGCCAATCCTCCTAAATTGTAAACACAAAAACTATTCTCGTGATTCAAAGGCTTTACACAACAATTCTTAGCTCTGTAAACATGAACTCTTAATATTTGAAAGCACAGTCCCGTGAAAACGCCACCCGAAGTACCCGGACTTGTAAACATTACCAGTATTTTCGTCATTTCACAGCTTTCCACTGGAAACCTCCGTGATTGAATTCGACAGTAAATGTAGTAAGAATCTATTTACGTGTACTTGAGGGGTTTATTACACGTTCTTAATCATTTCTGGGAACTCTCATTGTGTATTTTAACAGTTTTACCACAATTAGACAGTTTGCTTAGAAGTATTTACTGGAACCGCCACCATTTTAACTGATTCACACAAAAAAAACGCCAAAGCCAATCCTCCTAAATTGTAAACACAAAAAATTTCTCGTGATTCAAAGGCTTTAGACACCAATTCTTAGCTCTGTAAACATGAACTCTTAATATTTGAAAGCACAGTCCCGTGAAAACGCCACCAGAAGTACCCGTACTTGTAAACATTACCAGTATTTTCGTCATTTCACAGCATTCCACTGGAAACCTCCGTGTTTAATTCGACAGTAAATGTAGTAAGAATCTATTTACGTGTACTTGAGGGGTTTATTACACGTTCTTAATCATTTCTGGGAACTCTCATTGTGTATTTTAACAGTTTTACCACAATTAGACAGTTTGCTTAGAAGTATTTACTGGAACCGCCACCATTTTGACTGATTCACGCAAAAAAAACGCCAAAGCCTATCCTCCTAAATTGTAAACACAAAAACTATTCTCGTGATTCAAAGGCTTTAGACACCAATTCTGAGCTCTGTAAACATGAACTCTTAATATTTGAAAGCACAGTCCCGTGAAAACGCCACCAGAAGTACCCGGACTTGTAAACATTACCAGTATTTTCGTCATTTCACACCTTTCCACTGGAAACCTCCGTGATTGAATTCGACAGTAAATGTAGTAAGAATCTATTTACGTGTACTTGAGATGTTTATTACACGTTCTTAATCATTTCTGGGAACTCTCATTGTGTATTTTAACAGTTTTACCACAATTAGACAGTTTGCTTAGAAGTATTTACTGGAACCGCCACCATTTTAATTGATTCACACAAAAAAAACGCCAAAGCCAATCCTCCTAAATTGTAAACACAAAAACTATTCTCGTGATTCAAAGGCTTTAGACACCAATTCTGAGCTCTGTAAACATGAACTCTTAATATTTGAAAGCACAGTCCCGTGAAAACGCCACCAGAAGTACCCGTACTTGTAAACATTACCAGTATTTTCGTCATTTCACAGCTTTCCACTGGAAACCTCCGTGTTTAATTCGACAGTAAATGTAGTAAGAATCTATTTACGTGTACTTGAGATGTTTATTACACGTTCTTAATCATTTCTGGGAACTCTCATTGTGTATTTTAACAGTTTTACCACAATTAGACAGTTTGCTTAGAACTTTTTAGTGGAACCGCCACCATTTTAACTGATTCACACAAAAAATATGCCAAAGCCAATCCTCCTAAATTGTAAACACAAAAACTATTCTCGTGATTCAAAGGCTTTAGACACCAATTCTGAGCTCTGTAAACATGAACTCGTAATAATTGAAAGCACAGTCCCGTGAAAACGCCACCCGAAGTACCCGGACTTGTAAACATTACCAGTATTTTCGTCATTTCACAGCTTTCCACTGGAAACCTCCGTGTTTAATTCGACAGTAAATGTAGTAAGAATCTATTTACGTGTACTTGAGGGGTTTATTACACGTTCTTAATCATTTCTGGGAACTCTCATTGTGTATTTTAACAGTTTTACCACAATTAGACAGTTTGCTTAGAAGTATTTACTGGAACCGCGACCATTTTAACTGATTCACACAAAAAAAAGCCAAAGCCAATCCTCCTAAATTGTAAACACAAAAACTATTCTCGTGATTCAAAGGCTTTACACAACAATTCTTAGCTCTGTAAACATGAACTCTTAATATTTGAAAGCACAGTCCCGTGAAAACGCCACCCGAAGTACCCGGACTTGTAAACATTACCAGTATTTTCGTCATTTCACAGCTTTCCACTGGAAACCTCCGTGATTGAATTCGACAGTAAATGTAGTAAGAATCTATTTACGTGTACTTGAGGGGTTTATTACACGTTCTTAATCATTTCTGGGAACTCTCATTGTGTATTTTAACAGTTTTACCACAATTAGACAGTTTGCTTAGAAGTATTTACTGGAACCGCGACCATTTTAACTGATTCACACAAAAAAAAGCCAAAGCCAATCCTCCTAAATTGTAAACACAAAAACTATTCTCGTGATTCAAAGGCTTTACACAACAATTCTTAGCTCTGTAAACATGAACTCTTAATATTTGAAAGCACAGTCCCGTGAAAACGCCACCCGAAGTACCCGGACTTGTAAACATTACCAGTATTTTCGTCATTTCACAGCTTTCCACTGGAAACCTCCGTGATTGAATTCGACAGTAAATGTAGTAAGAATCTATTTACGTGTACTTGAGGGGTTTATTACACGTTCTTAATCATTTCTGGGAACTCTCATTGTGTATTTTAACAGTTTTACCACAATTAGACAGTTTGCTTAGAAGTATTTACTGGAACCGCGACCATTTTAACTGATTCACACAAAAAAAAGCCAAAGCCAATCCTCCTAAATTGTAAACACAAAAAATTTCTCGTGATTCAAAGGCTTTACACAACAATTCTTAGCTCTGTAAACATGAACTCTTAATATTTGAAAGCACAGTCCCGTGAAAACGCCACCCGAAGTACCCGGACTTGTAAACATTACCAGTATTTTCGTCATTTCACAGCTTTCCACTGGAAACCTCCGTGATTGAATTCGACAGTAAATGTAGTAAGAATCTATTTACGTGTACTTGAGGGGTTTATTACACGTTCTTAATCATTTCTGGGAACTCTCATTGTGTATTTTAACAGTTTTACCACAATTAGACAGTTTGCTTAGAAGTATTTACTGGAACCGCCACCATTTTGACTGATTCACGGAAAAAAAACGCCAAAGCCTATCCTCCTAAATTGTAAACACAAAAACTATTCTCGTGATTCAAAGGCTTTAGACACCAATTCTGAGCTCTGTAAACATGAACTCTTAATATTTGAAAGCACAGTCCCGTGAAAACGCCACCAGAAGTACCCGGACTTGTAAACATTACCAGTATTTTCGTCATTTCACACCTTTCCACTGGAAACCTCCGTGATTGAATTCGACAGTAAATGTAGTAAGAATCTATTTACGTGTACTTGAGATGTTTATTACACGTTCTTAATCATTTCTGGGAACTCTCATTGTGTATTTTAACAGTTTTACCACAATTAGACAGTTTGCTTAGAAGTATTTACTGGAACCGCCACCATTTTAATTGATTCACACAAAAAAAACGCCAAAGCCAATCCTCCTAAATTGTAAACACAAAAACTATTCTCGTGATTCAAAGGCTTTAGACAACAATTCTGAGCTCTGTAAACATGAACTCTTAATATTTGAAAGCACAGTCCCGTGAAAACGCCACCAGAAGTACCCGTACTTGTAAACATTACCAGTATTTTCGTCATTTCACAGCTTTCCACTGGAAACCTCCGTGTTTAATTCGACAGTAAATGTAGTAAGAATCTATTTACGTGTACTTGAGATGTTTATTACACGTTCTTAATCATTTCTGGGAACTCTCATTGTGTATTTTAACAGTTTTACCACAATTAGACAGTTTGCTTAGAACTTTTTAGTGGAACCGCCACCATTTTAACTGATTCACACAAAAAATATGCCAAAGCCAATCCTCCTAAATTGTAAACACAAAAACTATTCTCGTGATTCAAAGGCTTTAGACACCAATTCTGAGCTCTGTAAACATGAACTCGTAATAATTGAAAGCACAGTCCCGTGAAAACGCCACCCGAAGTACCCGGACTTGTAAACATTACCAGTATTTTCGTCATTTCACAGCTTTCCACTGGAAACCTCCGTGTTTAATTCGACAGTAAATGTAGTAAGAATCTATTTACGTGTACTTGAGGGGTTTATTACACGTTCTTAATCATTTCTGGGAACTCTCATTGTGTATTTTAACAGTTTTACCACAATTAGACAGTTTGCTTAGAAGTATTTACTGGAACCGCGACCATTTTAACTGATTCACACAAAAAAAAGCCAAAGCCAATCCTCCTAAATTGTAAACACAAAAACTATTCTCGTGATTCAAAGGCTTTACACAACAATTCTTAGCTCTGTAAACATGAACTCTTAATATTTGAAAGCACAGTCCCGTGAAAACGCCACCCGAAGTACCCGGACTTGTAAACATTACCAGTATTTTCGTCATTTCACAGCTTTCCACTGGAAACTTCTGAGATTGAATTCGACAGTAAATGTAGTAAGAATCTATTTACGTGTACTTGAGGGGTTTATTACACGTTCTTAATCATTTCTGGGAACTCTCATTGTGTATTTTAACAGTTTTACCACAATTAGACAGTTTGCTTAGAAGTATTTACTGGAACCGCGACCATTTTAACTGATTCACACAAAAAAAAGCCAAAGCCAATCCTCCTAAATTGTAAACACAAAAACTATTCTCGTGATTCAAAGGCTTTACACAACAATTCTTAGCTCTGTAAACATGAACTCTTAATATTTGAAAGCACAGTCCCGTGAAAACGCCACCCGAATTACCCGGACTTGTAAACATTACCAGTATTTTCGTCATTTCACAGCTTTCCACTGGAAACCTCCGTGATTGAATTCGACAGTAAATGTAGTAAGAATCTATTTACGTGTACTTGAGGGGTTTATTACACGTTCTTAATCATTTCTGGGAACTCTCATTGTGTATTTTAACAGTTTTACCACAATTAGACAGTTTGCTTAGAAGTATTTACTGGAACCGCGACCATTTTAACTGATTCACACAAAAAAAAGCCAAAGCCAATCCTCCTAAATTGTAAACACAAAAAATTTCTCGTGATTCAAAGGCTTTACACAACAATTCTTAGCTCTGTAAACATGAACTCTTAATATTTGAAAGCACAGTCCCGTGAAAACGCCACCCGAAGTACCCGGACTTGTAAACATTACCAGTATTTTCGTCATTTCACAGCTTTCCACTGGAAACCTCCGTGATTGAATTCGACAGTAAATGTAGTAAGAATCTATTTACGTGTACTTGAGGGGTTTATTACACGTTCTTAATCATTTCTGGGAACTCTCATTGTGTATTTTAACAGTTTTACCACAATTAGACAGTTTGCTTAGAAGTATTTACTGGAACCGCCACCATTTTGACTGATTCACGCAAAAAAAACGCCAAAGCCTATCCTCCTAAATTGTAAACACAAAAACTATTCTCGTGATTCAAAGGCTTTAGACACCAATTCTGAGCTCTGTAAACATGAACTCTTAATATTTGAAAGCACAGTCCCGTGAAAACGCCACCAGAAGTACCCGGACTTGTAAACATTACCAGTATTTTCGTCATTTCACACCTTTCCACTGGAAACCTCCGTGATTGAATTCGACAGTAAATGTAGTAAGAATCTATTTACGTGTACTTGAGATGTTTATTACACGTTCTTAATCATTTCTGGGAACTCTCATTGTGTATTTTAACAGTTTTACCACAATTAGACAGTTTGCTTAGAAGTATTTACTGGAACCGCCACCATTTTAATTGATTCACACAAAAAAAACGCCAAAGCCAATCCTCCTAAATTGTAAACACAAAAACTATTCTCGTGATTCAAAGGCTTTAGACACCAATTCTGAGCTCTGTAAACATGAACTCTTAATATTTGAAAGCACAGTCCCGTGAAAACGCCACCAGAAGTACCCGTACTTGTAAACATTACCAGTATTTTCGTCATTTCACAGCTTTCCACTGGAAACCTCCGTGTTTAATTCGACAGTAAATGTAGTAAGAATCTATTTACGTGTACTTGAGATGTTTATTACACGTTCTTAATCATTTCTGGGAACTCTCATTGTGTATTTTAACAGTTTTACCACAATTAGACAGTTTGCTTAGAACTTTTTAGTGGAACCGCCACCATTTTAACTGATTCACACAAAAAATATGCCAAAGCCAATCCTCCTAAATTGTAAACACAAAAACTATTCTCGTGATTCAAAGGCTTTAGACACCAATTCTGAGCTCTGTAAACATGAACTCGTAATAATTGAAAGCACAGTCCCGTGAAAACGCCACCCGAAGTACCCGGACTTGTAAACATTACCAGTATTTTCGTCATTTCACAGCTTTCCACTGGAAACCTCCGTGTTTAATTCGACAGTAAATGTAGTAAGAATCTATTTACGTGTACTTGAGGGGTTTATTACACGTTCTTAATCATTTCTGGGAACTCTCATTGTGTATTTTAACAGTTTTACCACAATTAGACAGTTTGCTTAGAAGTATTTACTGGAACCGCGACCATTTTAACTGATTCACACAAAAAAAAGCCAAAGCCAATCCTCCTAAATTGTAAACACAAAAACTATTCTCGTGATTCAAAGGCTTTACACAACAATTCTTAGCTCTGTAAACATGAACTCTTAATATTTGAAAGCACAGTCCCGTGAAAACGCCACCCGAAGTACCCGGACTTGTAAACATTACCAGTATTTTCGTCATTTCACAGCTTTCCACTGGAAACCTCCGTGATTGAATTCGACAGTAAATGTAGTAAGAATCTATTTACGTGTACTTGAGGGGTTTATTACACGTTCTTAATCATTTCTGGGAACTCTCATTGTGTATTTTAACAGTTTTACCACAATTAGACAGTTTGCTTAGAAGTATTTACTGGAACCGCGACCATTTTAACTGATTCACACAAAAAAAAGCCAAAGCCAATCCTCCTAAATTGTAAACACAAAAACTATTCTCGTGATTCAAAGGCTTTACACAACAATTCTTAGCTCTGTAAACATGAACTCTTAATATTTGAAAGCACAGTCCCGTGAAAACGCCACCCGAAGTACCCGGACTTGTAAACATTACCAGTATTTTCGTCATTTCACAGCTTTCCACTGGAAACCTCCGTGATTGAATTCGACAGTAAATGTAGTAAGAATCTATTTACGTGTACTTGAGGGGTTTATTACACGTTCTTAATCATTTCTGGGAACTCTCATTGTGTATTTTAACAGTTTTACCACAATTAGACAGTTTGCTTAGAAGTATTTACTGGAACCGCGACCATTTTAACTGATTCACACAAAAAAAAGCCAAAGCCAATCCTCCTAAATTGTAAACACAAAAAATTTCTCGTGATTCAAAGGCTTTACACAACAATTCTTAGCTCTGTAAACATGAACTCTTAATATTTGAAAGCACAGTCCCGTGAAAACGCCACCCGAAGTACCCGGACTTGTAAACATTACCAGTATTTTCGTCATTTCACAGCTTTCCACTGGAAACCTCCGTGATTGAATTCGACAGTAAATGTAGTAAGAATCTATTTACGTGTACTTGAGGGGTTTATTACACGTTCTTAATCATTTCTGGGAACTCTCATTGTGTATTTTAACAGTTTTACCACAATTAGACAGTTTGCTTAGAAGTATTTACTGGAACCGCCACCATTTTGACTGATTCACGGAAAAAAAACGCCAAAGCCTATCCTCCTAAATTGTAAACACAAAAACTATTCTCGTGATTCAAAGGCTTTAGACACCAATTCTGAGCTCTGTAAACATGAACTCTTAATATTTGAAAGCACAGTCCCGTGAAAACGCCACCAGAAGTACCCGGACTTGTAAACATTACCAGTATTTTCGTCATTTCACACCTTTCCACTGGAAACCTCCGTGATTGAATTCGACAGTAAATGTAGTAAGAATCTATTTACGTGTACTTGAGATGTTTATTACACGTTCTTAATCATTTCTGGGAACTCTCATTGTGTATTTTAACAGTTTTACCACAATTAGACAGTTTGCTTAGAAGTATTTACTGGAACCGCCACCATTTTAATTGATTCACACAAAAAAAACGCCAAAGCCAATCCTCCTAAATTGTAAACACAAAAACTATTCTCGTGATTCAAAGGCTTTAGACAACAATTCTGAGCTCTGTAAACATGAACTCTTAATATTTGAAAGCACAGTCCCGTGAAAACGCCACCAGAAGTACCCGTACTTGTAAACATTACCAGTATTTTCGTCATTTCACAGCTTTCCACTGGAAACCTCCGTGTTTAATTCGACAGTAAATGTAGTAAGAATCTATTTACGTGTACTTGAGATGTTTATTACACGTTCTTAATCATTTCTGGGAACTCTCATTGTGTATTTTAACAGTTTTACCACAATTAGACAGTTTGCTTAGAACTTTTTAGTGGAACCGCCACCATTTTAACTGATTCACACAAAAAATATGCCAAAGCCAATCCTCCTAAATTGTAAACACAAAAACTATTCTCGTGATTCAAAGGCTTTAGACACCAATTCTGAGCTCTGTAAACATGAACTCGTAATAATTGAAAGCACAGTCCCGTGAAAACGCCACCCGAAGTACCCGGACTTGTAAACATTACCAGTATTTTCGTCATTTCACAGCTTTCCACTGGAAACCTCCGTGTTTAATTCGACAGTAAATGTAGTAAGAATCTATTTACGTGTACTTGAGGGGTTTATTACACGTTCTTAATCATTTCTGGGAACTCTCATTGTGTATTTTAACAGTTTTACCACAATTAGACAGTTTGCTTAGAAGTATTTACTGGAACCGCGACCATTTTAACTGATTCACACAAAAAAAAGCCAAAGCCAATCCTCCTAAATTGTAAACACAAAAACTATTCTCGTGATTCAAAGGCTTTACACAACAATTCTTAGCTCTGTAAACATGAACTCTTAATATTTGAAAGCACAGTCCCGTGAAAACGCCACCCGAAGTACCCGGACTTGTAAACATTACCAGTATTTTCGTCATTTCACAGCTTTCCACTGGAAACCTCCGTGATTGAATTCGACAGTAAATGTAGTAAGAATCTATTTACGTGTACTTGAGGGGTTTATTACACGTTCTTAATCATTTCTGGGAACTCTCATTGTGTATTTTAACAGTTTTACCACAATTAGACAGTTTGCTTAGAAGTATTTACTGGAACCGCGACCATTTTAACTGATTCACACAAAAAAAAGCCAAAGCCAATCCTCCTAAATTGTAAACACAAAAACTATTCTCGTGATTCAAAGGCTTTACACAACAATTCTTAGCTCTGTAAACATGAACTCTTAATATTTGAAAGCACAGTCCCGTGAAAACGCCACCCGAAGTACCCGGACTTGTAAACATTACCAGTATTTTCGTCATTTCACAGCTTTCCACTGGAAACCTCCGTGATTGAATTCGACAGTAAATGTAGTAAGAATCTATTTACGTGTACTTGAGGGGTTTATTACACGTTCTTAATCATTTCTGGGAACTCTCATTGTGTATTTTAACAGTTTTACCACAATTAGACAGTTTGCTTAGAAGTATTTACTGGAACCGCGACCATTTTAACTGATTCACACAAAAAAAAGCCAAAGCCAATCCTCCTAAATTGTAAACACAAAAAATTTCTCGTGATTCAAAGGCTTTACACAACAATTCTTAGCTCTGTAAACATGAACTCTTAATATTTGAAAGCACAGTCCCGTGAAAACGCCACCCGAAGTACCCGGACTTGTAAACATTACCAGTATTTTCGTCATTTCACAGCTTTCCACTGGAAACCTCCGTGATTGAATTCGACAGTAAATGTAGTAAGAATCTATTTACGTGTACTTGAGGGGTTTATTACACGTTCTTAATCATTTCTGGGAACTCTCATTGTGTATTTTAACAGTTTTACCACAATTAGACAGTTTGCTTAGAAGTATTTACTGGAACCGCCACCATTTTGACTGATTCACGCAAAAAAAACGCCAAAGCCTATCCTCCTAAATTGTAAACACAAAAACTATTCTCGTGATTCAAAGGCTTTAGACACCAATTCTGAGCTCTGTAAACATGAACTCTTAATATTTGAAAGCACAGTCCCGTGAAAACGCCACCAGAAGTACCCGGACTTGTAAACATTACCAGTATTTTCGTCATTTCACACCTTTCCACTGGAAACCTCCGTGATTGAATTCGACAGTAAATGTAGTAAGAATCTATTTACGTGTACTTGAGATGTTTATTACACGTTCTTAATCATTTCTGGGAACTCTCATTGTGTATTTTAACAGTTTTACCACAATTAGACAGTTTGCTTAGAAGTATTTACTGGAACCGCCACCATTTTAATTGATTCACACAAAAAAAACGCCAAAGCCAATCCTCCTAAATTGTAAACACAAAAACTATTCTCGTGATTCAAAGGCTTTAGACAACAATTCTGAGCTCTGTAAACATGAACTCTTAATATTTGAAAGCACAGTCCCGTGAAAACGCCACCAGAAGTACCCGTACTTGTAAACATTACCAGTATTTTCGTCATTTCACAGCTTTCCACTGGAAACCTCCGTGTTTAATTCGACAGTAAATGTAGTAAGAATCTATTTACGTGTACTTGAGATGTTTATTACACGTTCTTAATCATTTCTGGGAACTCTCATTGTGTATTTTAACAGTTTTACCACAATTAGACAGTTTGCTTAGAACTTTTTAGTGGAACCGCCACCATTTTAACTGATTCACACAAAAAATATGCCAAAGCCAATCCTCCTAAATTGTAAACACAAAAACTATTCTCGTGATTCAAAGGCTTTAGACACCAATTCTGAGCTCTGTAAACATGAACTCGTAATAATTGAAAGCACAGTCCCGTGAAAACGCCACCCGAAGTACCCGGACTTGTAAACATTACCAGTATTTTCGTCATTTCACAGCTTTCCACTGGAAACCTCCGTGTTTAATTCGACAGTAAATGTAGTAAGAATCTATTTACGTGTACTTGAGGGGTTTATTACACGTTCTTAATCATTTCTGGGAACTCTCATTGTGTATTTTAACAGTTTTACCACAATTAGACAGTTTGCTTAGAAGTATTTACTGGAACCGCGACCATTTTAACTGATTCACACAAAAAAAAGCCAAAGCCAATCCTCCTAAATTGTAAACACAAAAACTATTCTCGTGATTCAAAGGCTTTACACAACAATTCTTAGCTCTGTAAACATGAACTCTTAATATTTGAAAGCACAGTCCCGTGAAAACGCCACCCGAAGTACCCGGACTTGTAAACATTACCAGTATTTTCGTCATTTCACAGCTTTCCACTGGAAACCTCCGTGATTGAATTCGACAGTAAATGTAGTAAGAATCTATTTACGTGTACTTGAGGGGTTTATTACACGTTCTTAATCATTTCTGGGAACTCTCATTGTGTATTTTAACAGTTTTACCACAATTAGACAGTTTGCTTAGAAGTATTTACTGGAACCGCGACCATTTTAACTGATTCACACAAAAAAAAGCCAAAGCCAATCCTCCTAAATTGTAAACACAAAAACTATTCTCGTGATTCAAAGGCTTTACACAACAATTCTTAGCTCTGTAAACATGAACTCTTAATATTTGAAAGCACAGTCCCGTGAAAACGCCACCCGAAGTACCCGGACTTGTAAACATTACCAGTATTTTCGTCATTTCACAGCTTTCCACTGGAAACCTCCGTGATTGAATTCGACAGTAAATGTAGTAAGAATCTATTTACGTGTACTTGAGGGGTTTATTACACGTTCTTAATCATTTCTGGGAACTCTCATTGTGTATTTTAACAGTTTTACCACAATTAGACAGTTTGCTTAGAAGTATTTACTGGAACCGCGACCATTTTAACTGATTCACACAAAAAAAAGCCAAAGCCAATCCTCCTAAATTGTAAACACAAAAAATTTCTCGTGATTCAAAGGCTTTACACAACAATTCTTAGCTCTGTAAACATGAACTCTTAATATTTGAAAGCACAGTCCCGTGAAAACGCCACCCGAAGTACCCGGACTTGTAAACATTACCAGTATTTTCGTCATTTCACAGCTTTCCACTGGAAACCTCCGTGATTGAATTCGACAGTAAATGTAGTAAGAATCTATTTACGTGTACTTGAGGGGTTTATTACACGTTCTTAATCATTTCTGGGAACTCTCATTGTGTATTTTAACAGTTTTACCACAATTAGACAGTTTGCTTAGAAGTATTTACTGGAACCGCCACCATTTTGACTGATTCACGCAAAAAAAACGCCAAAGCCTATCCTCCTAAATTGTAAACACAAAAACTATTCTCGTGATTCAAAGGCTTTAGACACCAATTCTGAGCTCTGTAAACATGAACTCTTAATATTTGAAAGCACAGTCCCGTGAAAACGCCACCAGAAGTACCCGGACTTGTAAACATTACCAGTATTTTCGTCATTTCACACCTTTCCACTGGAAACCTCCGTGATTGAATTCGACAGTAAATGTAGTAAGAATCTATTTACGTGTACTTGAGATGTTTATTACACGTTCTTAATCATTTCTGGGAACTCTCATTGTGTATTTTAACAGTTTTACCACAATTAGACAGTTTGCTTAGAAGTATTTACTGGAACCGCCACCATTTTAATTGATTCACACAAAAAAAACGCCAAAGCCAATCCTCCTAAATTGTAAACACAAAAACTATTCTCGTGATTCAAAGGCTTTAGACAACAATTCTGAGCTCTGTAAACATGAACTCTTAATATTTGAAAGCACAGTCCCGTGAAAACGCCACCAGAAGTACCCGTACTTGTAAACATTACCAGTATTTTCGTCATTTCACAGCTTTCCACTGGAAACCTCCGTGTTGAATTCGACAGTAAATGTAGTAAGAATCTATTTACGTGTACTTGAGATGTTTATTACACGTTCTTAATCATTTCTGGGAACTCTCATTGTGTATTTTAACAGTTTTACCACAATTAGACAGTTTGCTTAGAAGTATTTACTGGAACCGCGACCATTTTAACTGATTCACACAAAAAAAACGCCAAAGCCAATCCTCCTAAATTGTAAACACAAAAACTATTCTCGTGATTCAAAGGCTTTAGACACCAATTCTGAGCTCTGTAAACATGAACTCGTAATAATTGAAAGCACAGTCCCGTGAAAACGCCACCCGAAGTACCCGGACTTGTAAACATTACCAGTAGTTTCGTCATTTCACAGCTTTCCACTGGAAACCTCCGTGTTTAATTCGACAGTAAATGTAGTAAGAATCTATTTACGTGTACTTGAGGGGTTTATTACACGTTCTTAATCATTTCTGGGAACTCTCATTGTGTATTTTAACAGTTTTACCACAATTAGACAGTTTGCTTAGAAGTATTTACTGGAACCGCGACCATTTTAACTGATTCACACAAAAAAAAGCCAAAGCCAATCCTCCTAAATTGTAAACACAAAAACTATTCTCGTGATTCAAAGGCTTTAGACACCAATTCTGAGCTCTGTAAACATGAACTCTTAATATTTGAAAGCACAGTCCCGTGAAAACGCCACCCGAAGTACCCGGACTTGTAAACATTACCAGTATTTTCGTCATTTCACAGCTTTCCACTGGAAACCTCCGTGATTGAATTCGACAGTAAATGTAGTAAGAATCTATTTACGTGTACTTGAGGGGTTTATTACACGTTCTTAATCATTTCTGGGAACTCTCATTGTGTATTTTAACAGTTTTACCACAATTAGACAGTTTGCTTAGAAGTATTTACTGGAACCGCGACCATTTTAACTGATTCACACAAAAAAAAGCCAAAGCCAATCCTCCTAAATTGTAAACACAAAAACTATTCTCGTGATTCAAAGGCTTTACACAACAATTCTTAGCTCTGTAAACATGAACTCTTAATATTTGAAAGCACAGTCCCGTGAAAACGCCACCCGAAGTACCCGGACTTGTAAACATTACCAGTATTTTCGTCATTTCACAGCTTTCCACTGGAAACCTCCGTGATTGAATTCGACAGTAAATGTAGTAAGAATCTATTTACGTGTACTTGAGGGGTTTATTACACGTTCTTAATCATTTCTGGGAACTCTCATTGTGTATTTTAACAGTTTTACCACAATTAGACAGTTTGCTTAGAAGTATTTACTGGAACCGCCACCATTTTAACTGATTCACACAAAAAAAACGCCAAAGCCAATCCTCCTAAATTGTAAACACAAAAAATTTCTCGTGATTCAAAGGCTTTAGACACCAATTCTTAGCTCTGTAAACATGAACTCTTAATATTTGAAAGCACAGTCCCGTGAAAACGCCACCAGAAGTACCCGTACTTGTAAACATTACCAGTATTTTCGTCATTTCACAGCATTCCACTGGAAACCTCCGTGTTTAATTCGACAGTAAATGTAGTAAGAATCTATTTACGTGTACTTGAGGGGTTTATTACACGTTCTTAATCATTTCTGGGAACTCTCATTGTGTATTTTAACAGTTTTACCACAATTAGACAGTTTGCTTAGAAGTATTTACTGGAACCGCCACCATTTTGACTGATTCACGCAAAAAAAAACGCCAAAGCCTATCCTCCTAAATTGTAAACACAAAAACTATTCTCGTGATTCAAAGGCTTTAGACACCAATTCTGAGCTCTGTAAACATGAACTCTTAATATTTGAAAGCACAGTCCCGTGAAAACGCCACCAGAAGTACCCGGACTTGTAAACATTACCAGTATTTTCGTCATTTCACACCTTTCCACTGGAAACCTCCGTGATTGAATTCGACAGTAAATGTAGTAAGAATCTATTTACGTGTACTTGAGATGTTTATTACACGTTCTTAATCATTTCTGGGAACTCTCATTGTGTATTTTAACAGTTTTACCACAATTAGACAGTTTGCTTAGAAGTATTTACTGGAACCGCCACCATTTTAATTGATTCACACAAAAAAAACGCCAAAGCCAATCCTCCTAAATTGTAAACACAAAAACTATTCTCGTGATTCAAAGGCTTTAGACACCAATTCTGAGCTCTGTAAACATGAACTCTTAATATTTGAAAGCACAGTCCCGTGAAAACGCCACCAGAAGTACCCGTACTTGTAAACATTACCAGTATTTTCGTCATTTCACAGCTTTCCACTGGAAACCTCCGTGTTTAATTCGACAGTAAATGTAGTAAGAATCTATTTACGTGTACTTGAGATGTTTATTACACGTTCTTAATCATTTCTGGGAACTCTCATTGTGTATTTTAACAGTTTTACCACAATTAGACAGTTTGCTTAGAAGTATTTACTGGAACCGCGACCATTTTAACTGATTCACACAAAAAAAACGCCAAAGCCAATCCTCCTAAATTGTAAACACAAAAACTATTCTCGTGATTCAAAGGCTTTAGACACCAATTCTGAGCTCTGTAAACATGAACTCATAATAATTGAAAGCACAGTCCCGTGAAAACGCCACCCAAAGTACCCGGACTTGTAAACATTACCAGTATTTTCGTCATTTCACAGCTTTCCACTGGAAACCTCCGTGATTGAATTCGACAGTAAATGTAGTAAGAATCTATTTACGTGTACTTGAGATGTTTATTACACGTTCTTAATCATTTCTGGGAACTCTCATTGTGTATTTTAACAGTTTTACCACAATTAGACAGTTTGCTTAGAAGTATTTACTGGAACCGCGACCATTTTAACTGATTCACACAAAAAAAAGCCAAAGCCAATCCTCCTAAATTGTAAACACAAAAACTATTCTCATGATTCAAAGGCTTTACACAACAATTCTTAGCTCTGTAAACATGAACTCTTAATATTTGAAAGCACAGTCCCGTGAAAACGCCACCCGAAGTACCCGGACATGTAAACATTACCAGTATTTTCGTCATTTCACAGCTTTCCACTGGAAACCTCCGTGATTGAATTCGACAGTAAATGTAGTAAGAATCTATTTACGTGTACTTGAGGGGTTTATTACACGTTCTTAATCATTTCTGGGAACTCTCATTGTGTATTTTAACAGTTTTACCACAATTAGACAGTTTGCTTAGAAGTATTTACTGGAACCGCGACCATTTTAACTGATTCACACAAAAAAAACGCCAAAGCCAATCCTCCTAAATTGTAAACACAAAAACTATTCTCGTGATTCAAAGGCTTTAGACACCAATTCTTAGCTCTGTAAACGTGAACTCTTAATATTTGAAAGCACAGTCCCGTGAAAACGCCACCAGAAGTACCCGGACTTGTAAACATTACCAGTATTTTCATCATTTCACAGCTTTCCACTGGAAACCTCCGTGTTGAATTCGACAGTAAATGTAGTAAGAATCTATTTACGTGTTCTTGAGATGTTTATTACACGTTCTTAATCATTTCTGGGAACTCTCATTGTATATTTTAACAGTTTTACCACAATTAGACAGTTTGCTTAGAAGTATTTACTGGAACCGCCACCATTTTGACTGATTCACACAAAAAAAACGCCAAAGCCAATCCTCCTAAATTGTAAACACAAAAACTATTCTCGTGATTCAAAGGCTTTAGACACCAATTCTTAGCTCTGTAAACATGAACTCTTAATATTTGAAAGCACAGTCCCGTGAAAACGCCACCAGAAGTACCCGTACTTGTAAACATTACCAGTATTTTCGTCATTTCACAGCTTTCCACTGGAAACCTCCGTGTTGAATTCGACAGTAAATGTAGTAAGAATCTATTTACGTGTACTTGAGGGGTTTATTACACGTTCTTAATCATTTCTGGGAACTCTCATTGTGTATTTTAACAGTTTTACCACAATTAGACAGTTTGCTTAGAAGTATTTACTGGAACCGCGACCATTTTAACTGATTCACACAAAAAAAACGCCAAAGCCAATCCTCCTAAATTGTAAACACAAAAACTATTCTCGTGATTCAAAGGCTTTAGACACCAATTCTGAGCTCTGTAAACATGAACTCTTAATATTTGAAAGCACAGTCCCGTGAAAACGCCACCAGAAGTACCCGTACTTGTAAACATTACCAGTATTTTCTTCATTTCACAGCTTTCCACTGGAAACCTCCGTGTTTAATTCGACAGTAAATGTAGTAAGAATCTATTTACGTGTACTTGAGATGTTTATTACACGTTCTGAATCATTTCTGGGAACTCTCATTGTGTATTTTAACAGTTTTACCACAATTAGACAGTTTGCTTAGAAGTATTTACTGGAACCGCCACCATTTTGACTGATTCACACAAAAAAAACGCCAAAGCCAATCCTCCTAAATTGTAAACACAAAAACTATTCTCGTGATTCAAAGGCTTTAGACACCAATTCTTAGCTCTGTAAACATGAACTCTTAATATTTGAAAGCACAGTCCCGTGAAAACGCCACCAGAAGTACCCGTACTTGTAAGCATTACCAGTATTTTCGTCATTTCACAGCATTCCACTGGAAACCTCCGTGTTTAATTCGACAGTAAATGTAGTAAGAATCTATTTACGTGTACTTGAGGGGTTTATTACACGTTCTTAATCATTTCTTGGAACTCTCATTGTGTATTTTAACAGTTTTACCACAATTAGACAGTTTGCTTAGAAGTATTTACTGGAACCGCCACCATTTTGACTGATTCACGCAAAAAAAACGCCAAAGCCTATCCTCCTAAATTGTAAACACAAAAACTATTCTCGTGATTCAAAGGCTTTAGACACCAATTCTGAGCTCTGTAAACATGAACTCGTAATAATTGAAAGCACAGTCCCGTGAAAACGCCACCCGAAGTACCCGGACTTGTAAACATTACCAGTATTTTCGTCATTTCACAGCTTTCCACTGGAAACCTCCGTGTTTAATTCGACAGTAAATGTAGTAAGAATCTATTTACGTGTACTTGAGGGGTTTATTACACGTTCTTAATCATTTCTGGGAACTCTCATTGTGTATTTTAACAGTTTTACCACAATTAGACAGTTTGCTTAGAAGTATTTACTGGAACCGCGACCATTTTAACTGATTCACACAAAAAAAAGCCAAAGCCAATCCTCCTAAATTGTAAACACAAAAACTATTCTCGTGATTCAAAGGCTTTACACAACAATTCTTAGCTCTGTAAACATGAACTCTTAATATTTGAAAGCACAGTCCCGTGAAAACGCCACCCGAAGTACCCGGACTTGTAAACATTACCAGTATTTTCGTCATTTCACAGCTTTCCACTGGAAACCTCCGTGATTGAATTCGACAGTAAATGTAGTAAGAATCTATTTACGTGTACTTGAGGGGTTTATTACACGTTCTTAATCATTTCTGGGAACTCTCATTGTGTATTTTAACAGTTTTACCACAATTAGACAGTTTGCTTAGAAGTATTTACTGGAACCGCCACCATTTTAACTGATTCACACAAAAAAAACGCCAAAGCCAATCCTCCTAAATTGTAAACACAAAAAATTTCTCGTGATTCAAAGGCTTTAGACACCAATTCTTAGCTCTGTAAACATGAACTCTTAATATTTGAAAGCACAGTCCCGTGAAAACGCCACCAGAAGTACCCGTACTTGTAAACATTACCAGTATTTTCGTCATTTCACAGCATTCCACTGGAAACCTCCGTGTTTAATTCGACAGTAAATGTAGTAAGAATCTATTTACGTGTACTTGAGGGGTTTATTACACGTTCTTAATCATTTCTGGGAACTCTCATTGTGTATTTTAACAGTTTTACCACAATTAGACAGTTTGCTTAGAAGTATTTACTGGAACCGCCACCATTTTGACTGATTCACGCAAAAAAAAACGCCAAAGCCTATCCTCCTAAATTGTAAACACAAAAACTATTCTCGTGATTCAAAGGCTTTAGACACCAATTCTGAGCTCTGTAAACATGAACTCTTAATATTTGAAAGCACAGTCCCGTGAAAACGCCACCAGAAGTACCCGGACTTGTAAACATTACCAGTATTTTCGTCATTTCACACCTTTCCACTGGAAACCTCCGTGATTGAATTCGACAGTAAATGTAGTAAGAATCTATTTACGTGTACTTGAGATGTTTATTACACGTTCTTAATCATTTCTGGGAACTCTCATTGTGTATTTTAACAGTTTTACCACAATTAGACAGTTTGCTTAGAAGTATTTACTGGAACCGCCACCATTTTAATTGATTCACACAAAAAAAACGCCAAAGCCAATCCTCCTAAATTGTAAACACAAAAACTATTCTCGTGATTCAAAGGCTTTAGACAACAATTCTGAGCTCTGTAAACATGAACTCTTAATATTTGAAAGCACAGTCCCGTGAAAACGCCACCAGAAGTACCCGTACTTGTAAACATTACCAGTATTTTCGTCATTTCACAGCTTTCCACTGGAAACCTCCGTGTTTAATTCGACAGTAAATGTAGTAAGAATCTATTTACGTGTACTTGAGATGTTTATTACACGTTCTTAATCATTTCTGGGAACTCTCATTGTGTATTTTAACAGTTTTACCACAATTAGACAGTTTGCTTAGAACTTTTTAGTGGAACCGCCACCATTTTAACTGATTCACACAAAAAATATGCCAAAGCCAATCCTCCTAAATTGTAAACACAAAAACTATTCTCGTGATTCAAAGGCTTTAGACACCAATTCTGAGCTCTGTAAACATGAACTCGTAATAATTGAAAGCACAGTCCCGTGAAAACGCCACCCGAAGTACCCGGACTTGTAAACATTACCAGTATTTTCGTCATTTCACAGCTTTCCACTGGAAACCTCCGTGTTTAATTCGACAGTAAATGTAGTAAGAATCTATTTACGTGTACTTGAGGGGTTTATTACACGTTCTTAATCATTTCTGGGAACTCTCATTGTGTATTTTAACAGTTTTACCACAATTAGACAGTTTGCTTAGAAGTATTTACTGGAACCGCGACCATTTTAACTGATTCACACAAAAAAAAGCCAAAGCCAATCCTCCTAAATTGTAAACACAAAAACTATTCTCGTGATTCAAAGGCTTTAGACACCAATTCTGAGCTCTGTAAACATGAACTCTTAATATTTGAAAGCACAGTCCCGTGAAAACGCCACCAGAAGTACCCGGACTTGTAAACATTACCAGTATTTTCGTCATTTCACAGCTTTCCACTGGAAACCTCCGTGATTGAATTCGACAGTAAATGTAGTAAGAATCTATTTACGTGTACTTGAGGGGTTTATTACACGTTCTTAATCATTTCTGGGAACTCTCATTGTGTATTTTAACAGTTTTACCACAATTAGACAGTTTGCTTAGAAGTATTTACTGGAACCGCGACCATTTTAACTGATTCACACAAAAAAAAGCCAAAGCCAATCCTCCTAAATTGTAAACACAAAAACTATTCTCGTGATTCAAAGGCTTTACACAACAATTCTTAGCTCTGTAAACATGAACTCTTAATATTTGAAAGCACAGTCCCGTGAAAACGCCACCCGAAGTACCCGGACTTGTAAACATTACCAGTATTTTCGTCATTTCACAGCTTTCCACTGGAAACCTCCGTGATTGAATTCGACAGTAAATGTAGTAAGAATCTATTTACGTGTACTTGAGGGGTTTATTACACGTTCTTAATCATTTCTGGGAACTCTCATTGTGTATTTTAACAGTTTTACCACAATTAGACAGTTTGCTTAGAAGTATTTACTGGAACCGCCACCATTTTGACTGATTCACGCAAAAAAAACGCCAAAGCCTATCCTCCTAAATTGTAAACACAAAAACTATTCTCGTGATTCAAAGGCTTTAGACACCAATTCTGAGCTCTGTAAACATGAACTCTTAATATTTGAAAGCACAGTCCCGTGAAAACGCCACCAGAAGTACCCGGACTTGTAAACATTACCAGTATTTTCGTCATTTCACACCTTTCCACTGGAAACCTCCGTGATTGAATTCGACAGTAAATGTAGTAAGAATCTATTTACGTGTACTTGAGATGTTTATTACACGTTCTTAATCATTTCTGGGAACTCTCATTGTGTATTTTAACAGTTTTACCACAATTAGACAGTTTGCTTAGAAGTATTTACTGGAACCGCCACCATTTTAACTGATTCACACAAAAAAAACGCCAAAGCCAATCCTCCTAAATTGTAAACACAAAAACTATTCTCGTGATTCAAAGGCTTTAGACAACAATTCTGAGCTCTGTAAACATGAACTCTTAATATTTGAAAGCACAGTCCCGTGAAAACGCCACCAGAAGTACCCGTACTTGTAAACATTACCAGTATTTTCGTCATTTCACAGCTTTCCACTGGAAACCTCCGTGTTGAATTCGACAGTAAATGTAGTAAGAATCTATTTACGTGTACTTGAGATGTTTATTACACGTTCTTAATCATTTCTGGGAACTCTCATTGTGTATTTTAACAGTTTTACCACAATTAGACAGTTTGCTTAGAAGTATTTACTGGAACCGCGACCATTTTAACTGATTCACACAAAAAAAACGCCAAAGCCAATCCTCCTAAATTGTAAACACAAAAACTATTCTCGTGATTCAAAGGCTTTAGACACCAATTCTGAGCTCTGTAAACATGAACTCGTAATAATTGAAAGCACAGTCCCGTGAAAACGCCACCCGAAGTACCCGGACTTGTAAACATTACCAGTATTTTCGTCATTTCACAGCTTTCCACTGGAAACCTCCGTGTTTAATTCGACAGTAAATGTAGTAAGAATCTATTTACGTGTACTTGAGGGGTTTATTACACGTTCTTAATCATTTCTGGGAACTCTCATTGTGTATTTTAACAGTTTTACCACAATTAGACAGTTTGCTTAGAAGTATTTACTGGAACCGCGACCATTTTAACTGATTCAGACAAAAAAAAGCCAAAGCCAATCCTCCTAAATTGTAAACACAAAAACTATTCTCGTGATTCAAAGGCTTTAGACACCAATTCTGAGCTCTGTAAACATGAACTCTTAATATTTGAAAGCACAGTCCCGTGAAAACGCCACCAGAAGTACCCGGACTTGTAAACATTACCAGTATTTTCGTCATTTCACAGCTTTCCACTGGAAACCTCCGTGATTGAATTCGACAGTAAATGTAGTAAGAATCTATTTACGTGTACTTGAGGGGTTTATTACACGTTCTTAATCATTTCTGGGAACTCTCATTGTGTATTTTAACAGTTTTACCACAATTAGACAGTTTGCTTAGAAGTATTTACTGGAACCGCGACCATTTTAACTGATTCACACAAAAAAAAGCCAAAGCCAATCCTCCTAAATTGTAAACACAAAAACTATTCTCGTGATTCAAAGGCTTTACACAACAATTCTTAGCTCTGTAAACATGAACTCTTAATATTTGAAAGCACAGTCCCGTGAAAACGCCACCCGAAGTACCCGGACTTGTAAACATTACCAGTATTTTCGTCATTTCACAGCTTTCCACTGGAAACCTCCGTGATTGAATTCGACAGTAAATGTAGTAAGAATCTATTTACGTGTACTTGAGGGGTTTATTACACGTTCTTAATCATTTCTGGGAACTCTCATTGTGTATTTTAACAGTTTTACCACAATTAGACAGTTTGCTTAGAAGTATTTACTGGAACCGCCACCATTTTAACTGATTCACACAAAAAAAACGCCAAAGCCAATCCTCCTAAATTGTAAACACAAAAAATTTCTCGTGATTCAAAGGCTTTAGACACCAATTCTTAGCTCTGTAAACATGAACTCTTAATATTTGAAAGCACAGTCCCGTGAAAACGCCACCAGAAGTACCCGTACTTGTAAACATTACCAGTATTTTCGTCATTTCACAGCATTCCACTGGAAACCTCCGTGTTTAATTCGACAGTAAATGTAGTAAGAATCTATTTACGTGTACTTGAGGGGTTTATTACACGTTCTTAATCATTTCTGGGAACTCTCATTGTGTATTTTAACAGTTTTACCACAATTAGACAGTTTGCTTAGAAGTATTTACTGGAACCGCCACCATTTTGACTGATTCACGCAAAAAAAACGCCAAAGCCTATCCTCCTAAATTGTAAACACAAAAACTATTCTCGTGATTCAAAGGCTTTAGACACCAATTCTGAGCTCTGTAAACATGAACTCTTAATATTTGAAAGCACAGTCCCGTGAAAACGCCACCAGAAGTACCCGGACTTGTAAACATTACCAGTATTTTCGTCATTTCACACCTTTCCACTGGAAACCTCCGTGATTGAATTCGACAGTAAATGTAGTAAGAATCTATTTACGTGTACTTGAGATGTTTATTACACGTTCTTAATCATTTCTGGGAACTCTCATTGTGTATTTTAACAGTTTTACCACAATTAGACAGTTTGCTTAGAAGTATTTACTGGAACCGCCACCATTTTAATTGATTCACACAAAAAAAACGCCAAAGCCAATCCTCCTAAATTGTAAACACAAAAACTATTCTCGTGATTCAAAGGCTTTAGACACCAATTCTGAGCTCTGTAAACATGAACTCTTAATATTTGAAAGCACAGTCCCGTGAAAACGCCACCAGAAGTACCCGTACTTGTAAACATTACCAGTATTTTCGTCATTTCACAGCTTTCCACTGGAAACCTCCGTGTTTAATTCGACAGTAAATGTAGTAAGAATCTATTTACGTGTACTTGAGATGTTTATTACACGTTCTTAATCATTTCTGGGAACTCTCATTGTGTATTTTAACAGTTTTACCACAATTAGACAGTTTGCTTAGAAGTATTTACTGGAACCGCGACCATTTTAACTGATTCACACAAAAAAAACGCCAAAGCCAATCCTCCTAAATTGTAAACACAAAAACTATTCTCGTGATTCAAAGGCTTTAGACACCAATTCTGAGCTCTGTAAACATGAACTCATAATAATTGAAAGCACAGTCCCGTGAAAACGCCACCCAAAGTACCCGGACTTGTAAACATTACCAGTATTTTCGTCATTTCACAGCTTTCCACTGGAAACCTCCGTGATTGAATTCGACAGTAAATGTAGTAAGAATCTATTTACGTGTACTTGAGATGTTTATTACACGTTCTTAATCATTTCTGGGAACTCTCATTGTGTATTTTAACAGTTTTACCACAATTAGACAGTTTGCTTAGAAGTATTTACTGGAACCGCGACCATTTTAACTGATTCACACAAAAAAAAGCCAAAGCCAATCCTCCTAAATTGTAAACACAAAAACTATTCTCATGATTCAAAGGCTTTACACAACAATTCTTAGCTCTGTAAACATGAACTCTTAATATTTGAAAGCACAGTCCCGTGAAAACGCCACCCGAAGTACCCGGACATGTAAACATTACCAGTATTTTCGTCATTTCACAGCTTTCCACTGGAAACCTCCGTGATTGAATTCGACAGTAAATGTAGTAAGAATCTATTTACGTGTACTTGAGGGGTTTATTACACGTTCTTAATCATTTCTGGGAACTCTCATTGTGTATTTTAACAGTTTTACCACAATTAGACAGTTTGCTTAGAAGTATTTACTGGAACCGCCACCATTTTAACTGATTCACACAAAAAAAACGCCAAAGCCAATCCTCCTAAATTGTAAACACAAAAAATTTCTCGTGATTCAAAGGCTTTAGACACCAATTCTTAGCTCTGTAAACATGAACTCTTAATATTTGAAAGCACAGTCCCGTGAAAACGCCACCAGAAGTACCCGGACTTGTAAACATTACCAGTATTTTCATCATTTCACAGCTTTCCACTGGAAACCTCCGTGTTGAATTCGACAGTAAATGTAGTAAGAATCTATTTACGTGTTCTTGAGATGTTTATTACACGTTCTTAATCATTTCTGGGAACTCTCATTGTATATTTTAACAGTTTTACCACAATTAGACAGTTTGCTTAGAAGTATTTACTGGAACCGCCACCATTTTGACTGATTCACACAAAAAAAACGCCAAAGCCAATCCTCCTAAATTGTAAACACAAAAACTATTCTCGTGATTCAAAGGCTTTAGACACCAATTCTTAGCTCTGTAAACATGAACTCTTAATATTTGAAAGCACAGTCCCGTGAAAACGCCACCAGAAGTACCCGTACTTGTAAACATTACCAGTATTTTCGTCATTTCACAGCTTTCCACTGGAAACCTCCGTGTTGAATTCGACAGTAAATGTAGTAAGAATCTATTTACGTGTACTTGAGGGGTTTATTACACGTTCTTAATCATTTCTGGGAACTCTCATTGTGTATTTTAACAGTTTTACCACAATTAGACAGTTTGCTTAGAAGTATTTACTGGAACCGCCACCATTTTAACTGATTCACACAAAAAAAACGCCAAAGCCAATCCTCCTAAATTGTAAACACAAAAACTATTCTCGTGATTCAAAGGCTTTAGACACCAATTCTGAGCTCTGTAAACATGAACTCTTAATATTTGAAAGCACAGTCCCGTGAAAACGCCACCAGAAGTACCCGTACTTGTAAACATTACCAGTATTTTCTTCATTTCACAGCTTTCCACTGGAAACCTCCGTGTTTAATTCGACAGTAAATGTAGTAAGAATCTATTTACGTGTACTTGAGATGTTTATTACACGTTCTGAATCATTTCTGGGAACTCTCATTGTGTATTTTAACAGTTTTACCACAATTAGACAGTTTGCTTAGAAGTATTTACTGGAACCGCCACCATTTTGACTGATTCACACAAAAAAAACGCCAAAGCCAATCCTCCTAAATTGTAAACACAAAAACTATTCTCGTGATTCAAAGGCTTTAGACACCAATTCTTAGCTCTGTAAACATGAACTCTTAATATTTGAAAGCACAGTCCCGTGAAAACGCCACCAGAAGTACCCGTACTTGTAAGCATTACCAGTATTTTCGTCATTTCACAGCATTCCACTGGAAACCTCCGTGTTTAATTCGACAGTAAATGTAGTAAGAATCTATTTACGTGTACTTGAGGGGTTTATTACACGTTCTTAATCATTTCTGGGAACTCTCATTGTGTATTTTAACAGTTTTACCACAATTAGACAGTTTGCTTAGAAGTATTTACTGGAACCGCCACCATTTTGACTGATTCACGCAAAAAAAACGCCAAAGCCTATCCTCCTAAATTGTAAACACAAAAACTATTCTCGTGATTCAAAGGCTTTAGACACCAATTCTGAGCTCTGTAAACATGAACTCGTAATAATTGAAAGCACAGTCCCGTGAAAACGCCACCCGAAGTACCCGGACTTGTAAACATTACCAGTATTTTCGTCATTTCACAGCTTTCCACTGGAAACCTCCGTGTTTAATTCGACAGTAAATGTAGTAAGAATCTATTTACGTGTACTTGAGGGGTTTATTACACGTTCTTAATCATTTCTGGGAACTCTCATTGTGTATTTTAACAGTTTTACCACAATTAGACAGTTTGCTTAGAAGTATTTACTGGAACCGCGACCATTTTAACTGATTCACACAAAAAAAAGCCAAAGCCAATCCTCCTAAATTGTAAACACAAAAACTATTCTCGTGATTCAAAGGCTTTACACAACAATTCTTAGCTCTGTAAACATGAACTCTTAATATTTGAAAGCACAGTCCCGTGAAAACGCCACCCGAAGTACCCGGACTTGTAAACATTACCAGTATTTTCGTCATTTCACAGCTTTCCACTGGAAACCTCCGTGATTGAATTCGACAGTAAATGTAGTAAGAATCTATTTACGTGTACTTGAGGGGTTTATTACACGTTCTTAATCATTTCTGGGAACTCTCATTGTGTATTTTAACAGTTTTACCACAATTAGACAGTTTGCTTAGAAGTATTTACTGGAACCGCCACCATTTTAACTGATTCACACAAAAAAAACGCCAAAGCCAATCCTCCTAAATTGTAAACACAAAAAATTTCTCGTGATTCAAAGGCTTTAGACACCAATTCTTAGCTCTGTAAACATGAACTCTTAATATTTGAAAGCACAGTCCCGTGAAAACGCCACCAGAAGTACCCGTACTTGTAAACATTACCAGTATTTTCGTCATTTCACAGCATTCCACTGGAAACCTCCGTGTTTAATTCGACAGTAAATGTAGTAAGAATCTATTTACGTGTACTTGAGGGGTTTATTACACGTTCTTAATCATTTCTGGGAACTCTCATTGTGTATTTTAACAGTTTTACCACAATTAGACAGTTTGCTTAGAAGTATTTACTGGAACCGCCACCATTTTGACTGATTCACGCAAAAAAAACGCCAAAGCCTATCCTCCTAAATTGTAAACTCAAAAACTATTCTCGTGATTCAAAGGCTTTAGACACCAACTCTGAGCTCTGTAAACATGAACTCTTAATATTTGAAAGCACAGTCCCGTGAAAACGCCACCAGAAGTACCCGGACTTGTAAACATTACCAGTATTTTCGTCATTTCACACCTTTCCACTGGAAACCTCCGTGATTGAATTCGACAGTAAATGTAGTAAGAATCTATTTACGTGTACTTGAGATGTTTATTACACGTTCTTAATCATTTCTGGGAACTCTCATTGTGTATTTTAACAGTTTTACCACAATTAGACAGTTTGCTTAGAAGTATTTACTGGAACCGCCACCATTTTAATTGATTCACACAAAAAAAACGCCAAAGCCAATCCTCCTAAATTGTAAACACAAAAACTATTCTCGTGATTCAAAGGCTTTAGACACCAATTCTGAGCTCTGTAAACATGAACTCTTAATATTTGAAAGCACAGTCCCGTGAAAACGCCACCAGAAGTACCCGTACTTGTAAACATTACCAGTATTTTCGTCATTTCACAGCTTTCCACTGGAAACCTCCGTGTTTAATTCGACAGTAAATGTAGTAAGAATCTATTTACGTGTACTTGAGATGTTTATTACACGTTCTTAATCATTTCTGGGAACTCTCATTGTGTATTTTAACAGTTTTACCACAATTAGACAGTTTGCTTAGAAGTATTTACTGGAACCGCGACCATTTTAACTGATTCACACAAAAAAAACGCCAAAGCCAATCCTCCTAAATTGTAAACACAAAAACTATTCTCGTGATTCAAAGGCTTTAGACACCAATTCTGAGCTCTGTAAACATGAACTCATAATAATTGAAAGCACAGTCCCGTGAAAACGCCACCCGAAGTACCCGGACTTGTAAACATTACCAGTATTTTCGTCATTTCACAGCTTTCCACTGGAAACCTCCGTGTTGAATTCGACAGTAAATGTAGTAAGAATCTATTTACGTGTACTTGAGGGGTTTATTACACGTTCTTAATCATTTCTGGGAACTCTCATTGTGTATTTTAACAGTTTTACCACAATTAGACAGTTTGCTTAGAAGTATTTACTGGAACCGCGACCATTTTAACTGATTCACACAAAAAAAAGCCAAAGCCAATCCTCCTAAATTGTAAACACAAAAACTATTCTCGTGATTCAAAGGCTTTACACAACAATTCTTAGCTCTGTAAACATGAACTCTTAATATTTGAAAGCACAGTCCCGTGAAAACGCCACCCGAAGTACCCGGACTTGTAAACATTACCAGTATTTTCGTCATTTCACAGCTTTCCACTGGAAACCTCCGTGATTGAATTCGACAGTAAATGTAGTAAGAATCTATTTACGTGTACTTGAGGGGTTTATTACACGTTCTTAATCATTTCTGGGAACTCTCATTGTGTATTTTAACAGTTTTACCACAATTAGACAGTTTGCTTAGAAGTATTTACTGGAACCGCCACCATTTTAACTGATTCACACAAAAAAAACGCCAAAGCCAATCCTCCTAAATTGTAAACACAAAAAATTTCTCGTGATTCAAAGGCTTTAGACACCAATTCTTAGCTCTGTAAACATGAACTCTTAATATTTGAAAGCACAGTCCCGTGAAAACGCCACCAGAAGTACCCGTACTTGTAAACATTACCAGTATTTTCGTCATTTCACAGCATTCCACTGGAAACCTCCGTGTTTAATTCGACAGTAAATGTAGTAAGAATCTATTTACGTGTACTTGAGGGGTTTATTACACGTTCTTAATCATTTCTGGGAACTCTCATTGTGTATTTTAACAGTTTTACCACAATTAGACAGTTTGCTTAGAAGTATTTACTGGAACCGCCACCATTTTGACTGATTCACGCAAAAAAAACGCCAAAGCCTATCCTCCTAAATTGTAAACACAAAAACTATTCTCGTGATTCAAAGGCTTTAGACACCAATTCTGAGCTCTGTAAACATGAACTCTTAATATTTGAAAGCACAGTCCCGTGAAAACGCCACCAGAAGTACCCGGACTTGTAAACATTACCAGTATTTTCGTCATTTCACACCTTTCCACTGGAAACCTCCGTGATTGAATTCGACAGTAAATGTAGTAAGAATCTATTTATGTGTACTTGAGATGTTTATTACACGTTCTTAATCATTTCTGGGAACTCTCATTGTGTATTTTAACAGTTTTACCACAATTAGACAGTTTGCTTAGAAGTATTTACTGGAACCGCCACCATTTTAATTGATTCACACAAAAAAAACGCCAAAGCCAATCCTCCTAAATTGTAAACACAAAAACTATTCTCGTGATTCAAAGGCTTTAGACACCAATTCTGAGCTCTGTAAACATGAACTCTTAATATTTGAAAGCACAGTCCCGTGAAAACGCCACCAGAAGTACCCGTACTTGTAAACATTACCAGTATTTTCGTCATTTCACAGCTTTCCACTGGAAACCTCCGTGTTTAATTCGACAGTAAATGTAGTAAGAATCTATTTACGTGTACTTGAGATGTTTATTACACGTTCTTAATCATTTCTGGGAACTCTCATTGTGTATTTTAACAGTTTTACCACAATTAGACAGTTTGCTTAGAAGTATTTACTGGAACCGCGACCATTTTAACTGATTCACACAAAAAAAACGCCAAAGCCAATCCTCCTAAATTGTAAACACAAAAACTATTCTCGTGATTCAAAGGCTTTAGACACCAATTCTAAGCTCTGTAAACATGAACTCGTAATAATTGAAAGCACAGTCCCGTGAAAACGCCACCCGAAGTACCCGGACTTGTAAACATTACCAGTATTTTCGTCATTTCACAGCTTTCCACTGGAAACCTCCGTGTTTAATTCGACAGTAAATGTAGTAAGAATCTATTTACGTGTACTTGAGGGGTTTATTACACGTTCTTAATCATTTCTGGGAACTCTCATTGTGTATTTTAACAGTTTTACCACAATTAGACAGTTTGCTTAGAAGTATTTACTGGAACCGCGACCATTTTAACTGATTCACACAAAAAAAAGCCAAAGCCAATCCTCCTAAATTGTAAACACAAAAACTATTCTCGTGATTCAAAGGCTTTACACAACAATTCTTAGCTCTGTAAACATGAACTCTTAATATTTGAAAGCACAGTCCCGTGAAAACGCCACCCGAAGTACCCGGACTTGTAAACATTACCAGTATTTTCGTCATTTCACAGCTTTCCACTGGAAACCTCCGTGATTGAATTCGACAGTAAATGTAGTAAGAATCTATTTACGTGTACTTGAAGGGTTTATTACACGTTCTTAATCATTTCTGGGAACTCTCATTGTGTATTTTAACAGTTTTACCACAATTAGACAGTTTGCTTAGAAGTATTTACTGGAACCGCCACCATTTTAACTGATTCACACAAAAAAAACGCCAAAGCCAATCCTCCTAAATTGTAAACACAAAAAATTTCTCGTGATTCAAAGGCTTTAGACACCAATTCTTAGCTCTGTAAACATGAACTCTTAATATTTGAAAGCACAGTCCCGTGAAAACGCCACCAGAAGTACCCGTGCTTGTAAACATTACCAGTATTTTCGTCATTTCACAGCATTGCACTGGAAACCTCCGTGTTTAATTCGACAGTAAATGTAGTAAGAATCTATTTACGTGTACTTGAGGGGTTTATTACACGTTCTTAATCATTTCTGGGAACTCTCATTGTGTATTTTAACAGTTTTACCACAATTAGACAGTTTGCTTAGAAGTATTTACTGGAACCGCCACCATTTTGACTGATTCACGCAAAAAAAACGCCAAAGCCTATCCTCCTAAATTGTAAACACAAAAACTATTCTCGTGATTCAAAGGCTTTAGACACCAATTCTGAGCTCTGTAAACATGAACTCTTAATATTTGAAAGCACAGTCCCGTGAAAACGCCACCAGAAGTACCCGGACTTGTAAACATTACCAGTATTTTCGTCATTTCACACCTTTCCACTGGAAACCTCCGTGATTGAATTCGACAGTAAATGTAGTAAGAATCTATTTACGTGTACTTGAGATGTTTATTACACGTTCTTAATCATTTCTGGGAACTCTCATTGTGTATTTTAACAGTTTTACCACAATTAGACAGTTTGCTTAAAAGTATTTACTGGAACCGCCACCATTTTAATTGATTCACACAAAAAAAAACGCCAAAGCCAATCCTCCTAAATTGTAAACACAAAAACTATTCTCGTGATTCAAAGGCTTTAGACACCAATTCTGAGCTCTGTAAACATGAACTCTTAATATTTGAAAGCACAGTCCCGTGAAAACGCCACCAGAAGTACCCGTACTTGTAAACATTACCAGTATTTTCGTCATTTCACAGCTTTCCACTGGAAACCTCCGTGTTTAATTCGACAGTAAATGTAGTAAGAATCTATTTACGTGTACTTGAGATGTTTATTACACGTTCTTAATCATTTCTGGGAACTCTCATTGTGTATTTTAACAGTTTTACCACAATTAGACAGTTTGCTTAGAAGTATTTACTGGAACCGCGACCATTTTAACTGATTCACACAAAAAAAACGCCAAAGCCAATCCTCCTAAATTGTAAACACAAAAACTATTCTCGTGATTCAAAGGCTTTAGACACCAATTCTGAGCTCTGTAAACATGAACTCGTAATAATTGAAAGCACAGTCCCGTGAAAACGCCACCCGAAGTACCCGGACTTGTAAACATTACCAGTATTTTCGTCATTTCACAGCTTTCCACTGGAAACCTCCGTGTTTAATTCGACAGTAAATGTAGTAAGAATCTATTTACGTGTACTTGAGGGGTTTATTACACGTTCTTAATCATTTCTGGGAACTCTCATTGTGTATTTTAACAGTTTTACCACAATTAGACAGTTTGCTTAGAAGTATTTACTGGAACCGCGACCATTTTAACTGATTCACACAAAAAAAAGCCAAAGCCAATCCTCCTAAATTGTAAACACAAAAACTATTCTCGTGATTCAAAGGCTTTAGACACCAATTCTGAGCTCTGTAAACATGAACTCTTAATATTTGAAAGCACAGTCCCGTGAAAACGCCACCAGAAGTACCCGGACTTGTAAACATTACCAGTATTTTCGTCATTTCACACCTTTCCACTGGAAACCTCCGTGATTGAATTTGACAGTAAATGTAGTAAGAATCTATTTACGTGTACTTGAGATGTTTATTACACGTTCTTAATCATTTCTGGGAACTCTCATTGTGTATTTTAACAGTTTTACCACAATTAGACAGTTTGCTTAGAAGTATTTACTGGAACCGCCACCATTTTAATTGATTCACACAAAAAAAACGCCAAAGCCAATCCTCCTAAATTGTAAACACAAAAACTATTCTCGTGATTCAAAGGCTTTAGACACCAATTCTGAGCTCTGTAAACATGAACTCTTAATATTTGAAAGCACAGTCCCGTGAAAACGCCACCAGAAGTACCCGTACTTGTAAACATTACCAGTATTTTCGTCATTTCACAGCTTTCCACTGGAAACCTCCGTGTTTAATTCGACAGTAAATGTAGTAAGAATCTATTTACGTGTACTTGAGATGTTTATTACACGTTCTTAATCATTTCTGGGAACTCTCATTGTGTATTTTAACAGTTTTACCACAATTAGACAGTTTGCTTAGAAGTATTTACTGGAACCGCGACCATTTTAACTGATTCACACAAAAAAAAGCCAAAGCCAATCCTCCTAAATTGTAAACACAAAAACTATTCTCGTGATTCAAAGGCTTTACACAACAATTCTTAGCTCTGTAAACATGAACTCTTAATATTTGAAAGCACAGTCCCGTGAAAACGCCACCCGAAGTACCCGGACTTGTAAACATTACCAGTATTTTCGTCATTTCACAGCTTTCCACTGGAAACCTCCGTGTTTAATTCGACAGTAAATGTAGTAAGAATCTATTTACGTGTACTTGAGGGGTTTATTACACGTTCTTAATCATTTCTGGGAACTCTCATTGCGTATTTTAACAGTTTTACCACAATTAGACAGTTTGCTTAGAAGTATTTACTGGAACCGCGACCATTTTAACTGATTCACACAAAAAAAAGCCAAAGCCAATCCTCCTAAATTGTAAACACAAAAACTATTCTCGTGATTCAAAGGCTTTACACAACAATTCTTAGCTCTGTAAACATGAACTCTTAATATTTGAAAGCACAGTCCCGTGAAAACGCCACCCGAAGTACCCGGACTTGTAAACATTACCAGTATTTTCGTCATTTCACAGCTTTCCACTGGAAACCTCCGTGATTGAATTCGACAGTAAATGTAGTAAGAATCTATTTACGTGTACTTGAGGGGTTTATTACACGTTCTTAATCATTTCTGGGAACTCTCATTGTGTATTTTAACAGTTTTACCACAATTAGACAGTTTGCTTAGAAGTATTTACTGGAACCGCCACCATTTTAACTGATTCACACAAAAAAAACGCCAAAGCCAATCCTCCTAAATTGTAAACACAAAAAATTTCTCGTGATTCAAAGGCTTTAGACACCAATTCTTAGCTCTGTAAACATGAACTCTTAATATTTGAAAGCACAGTCCCGTGAAAACGCCACCAGAAGTACCCGTACTTGTAAACATTACCAGTATTTTCGTCATTTCACAGCATTCCACTGGAAACCTCCGTGTTTAATTCGACAGTAAATGTAGTAAGAATCTATTTACGTGTACTTGAGGGGTTTATTACACGTTCTTAATCATTTCTGGGAACTCTCATTGTGTATTTTAACAGTTTTACCACAATTAGACAGTTTGCTTAGAAGTATTTACTGGAACCGCCACCATTTTGACTGATTCACGCAAAAAAAACGCCAAAGCCTATCCTCCTAAATTGTAAACACAAAAACTATTCTCGTGATTCAAAGGCTTTAGACACCAATTCTGAGCTCTGTAAACATGAACTCTTAATATTTGAAAGCACAGTCCCGTGAAAACGCCACCAGAAGTACCCGGACTTGTAAACATTACCAGTATTTTCGTCATTTCACACCTTTCCACTGGAAACCTCCGTGATTGAATTCGACAGTAAATGTAGTAAGAATCTATTTACGTGTACTTGAGATGTTTATTACACGTTCTTAATCATTTCTGGGAACTCTCATTGTGTATTTTAACAGTTTTACCACAATTAGACAGTTTGCTTAGAAGTATTTACTGGAACCGCCACCATTTTAATTGATTCACACAAAAAAAACGCCAAAGCCAATCCTCCTAAATTGTAAACACAAAAACTATTCTCGTGATTCAAAGGCTTTAGACACCAATTCTGAGCTCTGTAAACATGAACTCTTAATATTTGAAAGCACAGTCCCGTGAAAACGCCACCAGAAGTACCCGTACTTGTAAACATTACCAGTATTTTCGTCATTTCACAGCTTTCCACTGGAAACCTCCGTGTTTAATTCGACAGTAAATGTAGTAAGAATCTATTTACGTGTACTTGAGGGGTTTATTACACGTTCTTAATCATTTCTGGGAACTCTCATTGTGTATTTTAACAGTTTTACCACAATTAGACAGTTTGCTTAGAAGTATTTACTGGAACCGCGACCATTTTAACTGATTCACACAAAAAAAAGCCAAAGCCAATCCTCCTAAATTGTAAACACAAAAACTATTCTCGTGATTCAAAGGCTTTACACAACAATTCTTAGCTCTGTAAACATGAACTCTTAATATTTGAAAGCACAGTCCCGTGAAAACGCCACCCGAAGTACCCGGACTTGTAAACATTACCAGTATTTTCGTCATTTCACAGCTTTCCACTGGAAACCTCCGTGATTGAATTCGACAGTAAATGTAGTAAGAATCTATTTACGTGTACTTGAGGGGTTTATTACACGTTCTTAATCATTTCTGGGAACTCTCATTGTGTATTTTAACAGTTTTACCACAATTAGACAGTTTGCTTAGAAGTATTTACTGGAACCGCCACCATTTTAACTGATTCACACAAAAAAAACGCCAAAGCCAATCCTCCTAAATTGTAAACACAAAAAATTTCTCGTGATTCAAAGGCTTTAGACACCAATTCTTAGCTCTGTAAACATGAACTCTTAATATTTGAAAGCACAGTCCCGTGAAAACGCCACCAGAAGTACCCGTACTTGTAAACATTACCAGTATTTTCGTCATTTCACAGCATTCCACTGGAAACCTCCGTGTTTAATTCGACAGTAAATGTAGTAAGAATCTATTTACGTGTACTTGAGGGGTTTATTACACGTTCTTAATCATTTCTGGGAACTCTCATTGTGTATTTTAACAGTTTTACCACAATTAGACAGTTTGCTTAGAAGTATTTACTGGAACCGCGACCATTTTAACTGATTCACACAAAAAAAACGCCAAAGCCAATCCTCCTAAATTGTAAACACAAAAACTATTCTCGTGATTCAAAGGCTTTAGACACCAATTCTAAGCTCTGTAAACATGAACTCGTAATAATTGAAAGCACAGTCCCGTGAAAACGCCACCCGAAGTACCCGGACTTGTAAACATTACCAGTATTTTCGTCATTTCACAGCTTTCCACTGGAAACCTCCGTGTTTAATTCGACAGTAAATGTAGTAAGAATCTATTTACGTGTACTTGAGGGGTTTATTACACGTTCTTAATCATTTCTGGGAACTCTCATTGTGTATTTTAACAGTTTTACCACAATTAGACAGTTTGCTTAGAAGTATTTACTGGAACCGCGACCATTTTAACTGATTCACACAAAAAAAAGCCAAAGCCAATCCTCCTAAATTGTAAACACAAAAACTATTCTCGTGATTCAAAGGCTTTACACAACAATTCTTAGCTCTGTAAACATGAACTCTTAATATTTGAAAGCACAGTCCCGTGAAAACGCCACCCGAAGTACCCGGACTTGTAAACATTACCAGTATTTTCGTCATTTCACAGCTTTCCACTGGAAACCTCCGTGATTGAATTCGACAGTAAATGTAGTAAGAATCTATTTACGTGTACTTGAGGGGTTTATTACACGTTCTTAATCATTTCTGGGAACTCTCATTGTGTATTTTAACAGTTTTACCACAATTAGACAGTTTGCTTAGAAGTATTTACTGGAACCGCCACCATTTTAACTGATTCACACAAAAAAAACGCCAAAGCCAATCCTCCTAAATTGTAAACACAAAAAATTTCTCGTGATTCAAAGGCTTTAGACACCAATTCTTAGCTCTGTAAACATGAACTCTTAATATTTGAAAGCACAGTCCCGTGAAAACGCCACCAGAAGTACCCGTGCTTGTAAACATTACCAGTATTTTCGTCATTTCACAGCATTGCACTGGAAACCTCCGTGTTTAATTCGACAGTAAATGTAGTAAGAATCTATTTACGTGTACTTGAGGGGTTTATTACACGTTCTTAATCATTTCTGGGAACTCTCATTGTGTATTTTAACAGTTTTACCACAATTAGACAGTTTGCTTAGAAGTATTTACTGGAACCGCCACCATTTTGACTGATTCACGCAAAAAAAACGCCAAAGCCTATCCTCCTAAATTGTAAACACAAAAACTATTCTCGTGATTCAAAGGCTTTAGACACCAATTCTGAGCTCTGTAAACATGAACTCTTAATATTTGAAAGCACAGTCCCGTGAAAACGCCACCAGAAGTACCCGGACTTGTAAACATTACCAGTATTTTCGTCATTTCACACCTTTCCACTGGAAACCTCCGTGATTGAATTCGACAGTAAATGTAGTAAGAATCTATTTACGTGTACTTGAGATGTTTATTACACGTTCTTAATCATTTCTGGGAACTCTCATTGTGTATTTTAACAGTTTTACCACAATTAGACAGTTTGCTTAGAAGTATTTACTGGAACCGCCACCATTTTAATTGATTCACACAAAAAAAACGCCAAAGCCAATCCTCCTAAATTGTAAACACAAAAACTATTCTCGTGATTCAAAGGCTTTAGACACCAATTCTGAGCTCTGTAAACATGAACTCTTAATATTTGAAAGCACAGTCCCGTGAAAACGCCACCAGAAGTACCCGTACTTGTAAACATTACCAGTATTTTCGTCATTTCACAGCTTTCCACTGGAAACCTCCGTGTTTAATTCGACAGTAAATGTAGTAAGAATCTATTTACGTGTACTTGAGATGTTTATTACACGTTCTTAATCATTTCTGGGAACTCTCATTGTGTATTTTAACAGTTTTACCACAATTAGACAGTTTGCTTAGAAGTATTTACTGGAACCGCGACCATTTTAACTGATTCACACAAAAAAAACGCCAAAGCCAATCCTCCTAAATTGTAAACACAAAAACTATTCTCGTGATTCAAAGGCTTTAGACACCAATTCTGAGCTCTGTAAACATGAACTCGTAATAATTGAAAGCACAGTCCCGTGAAAACGCCACCCGAAGTACCCGGACTTGTAAACATTACCAGTATTTTCGTCATTTCACAGCTTTCCACTGGAAACCTCCGTGTTTAATTCGACAGTAAATGTAGTAAGAATCTATTTACGTGTACTTGAGGGGTTTATTACACGTTCTTAATCATTTCTGGGAACTCTCATTGTGTATTTTAACAGTTTTACCACAATTAGACAGTTTGCTTAGAAGTATTTACTGGAACCGCGACCATTTTAACTGATTCACACAAAAAAAAGCCAAAGCCAATCCTCCTAAATTGTAAACACAAAAACTATTCTCGTGATTCAAAGGCTTTAGACACCAATTCTGAGCTCTGTAAACATGAACTCTTAATATTTGAAAGCACAGTCCCGTGAAAACGCCACCAGAAGTACCCGGACTTGTAAACATTACCAGTATTTTCGTCATTTCACACCTTTCCACTGGAAACCTCCGTGATTGAATTTGACAGTAAATGTAGTAAGAATCTATTTACGTGTACTTGAGATGTTTATTACACGTTCTTAATCATTTCTGGGAACTCTCATTGTGTATTTTAACAGTTTTACCACAATTAGACAGTTTGCTTAGAAGTATTTACTGGAACCGCGACCATTTTAACTGATTCACACAAAAAAAACGCCAAAGCCAATCCTCCTAAATTGTAAACACAAAAACTATTCTCGTGATTCAAAGGCTTTAGACACCAATTCTGAGCTCTGTAAACATGAACTCGTAATAATTGAAAGCACAGTCCCGTGAAAACGCCACCCGAAGTACCCGGACTTGTAAACATTACCAGTATTTTCGTCATTTCACAGCTTTCCACTGGAAACCTCCGTGTTTAATTCGACAGTAAATGTAGTAAGAATCTATTTACGTGTACTTGAGGGGTTTATTACACGTTCTTAATCATTTCTGGGAACTCTCATTGTGTATTTTAACAGTTTTACCACAATTAGACAGTTTGCTTAGAAGTATTTACTGGAACCGCGACCATTTTAACTGATTCACACAAAAAAAAGCCAAAGCCAATCCTCCTAAATTGTAAACACAAAAACTATTCTCGTGATTCAAAGGCTTTACACAACAATTCTTAGCTCTGTAAACATGAACTCTTAATATTTGAAAGCACAGTCCCGTGAAAACGCCACCCGAAGTACCCGGACTTGTAAACATTACCAGTATTTTCGTCATTTCACAGCTTTCCACTGGAAACCTCCGTGATTGAATTCGACAGTAAATGTAGTAAGAATCTATTTACGTGTACTTGAGGGGTTTATTACACGTTCTTAATCATTTCTGGGAACTCTCATTGTGTATTTTAACAGTTTTACCACAATTAGACAGTTTGCTTAGAAGTATTTACTGGAACCGCCACCATTTTAACTGATTCACACAAAAAAAACGCCAAAGCCAATCCTCCTAAATTGTAAACACAAAAAATTTCTCGTGATTCAAAGGCTTTAGACACCAATTCTTAGCTCTGTAAACATGAACTCTTAATATTTGAAAGCACAGTCCCGTGAAAACGCCACCAGAAGTACCCGTGCTTGTAAACATTACCAGTATTTTCGTCATTTCACAGCATTGCACTGGAAACCTCCGTGTTTAATTCGACAGTAAATGTAGTAAGAATCTATTTACGTGTACTTGAGGGGTTTATTACACGTTCTTAATCATTTCTGGGAACTCTCATTGTGTATTTTAACAGTTTTACCACAATTAGACAGTTTGCTTAGAAGTATTTACTGGAACCGCCACCATTTTGACTGATTCACGCAAAAAAAACGCCAAAGCCTATCCTCCTAAATTGTAAACACAAAAACTATTCTCGTGATTCAAAGGCTTTAGACACCAATTCTGAGCTCTGTAAACATGAACTCTTAATATTTGAAAGCACAGTCCCGTGAAAACGCCACCAGAAGTACCCGGACTTGTAAACATTACCAGTATTTTCGTCATTTCACACCTTTCCACTGGAAACCTCCGTGATTGAATTCGACAGTAAATGTAGTAAGAATCTATTTACGTGTACTTGAGATGTTTATTACACGTTCTTAATCATTTCTGGGAACTCTCATTGTGTATTTTAACAGTTTTACCACAATTAGACAGTTTGCTTAGAAGTATTTACTGGAACCGCCACCATTTTAATTGATTCACACAAAAAAAACGCCAAAGCCAATCCTCCTAAATTGTAAACACAAAAACTATTCTCGTGATTCAAAGGCTTTAGACACCAATTCTGAGCTCTGTAAACATGAACTCTTAATATTTGAAAGCACAGTCCCGTGAAAACGCCACCAGAAGTACCCGTACTTGTAAACATTACCAGTATTTTCGTCATTTCACAGCTTTCCACTGGAAACCTCCGTGTTTAATTCGACAGTAAATGTAGTAAGAATCTATTTACGTGTACTTGAGATGTTTATTACACGTTCTTAATCATTTCTGGGAACTCTCATTGTGTATTTTAACAGTTTTACCACAATTAGACAGTTTGCTTAGAAGTATTTACTGGAACCGCGACCATTTTAACTGATTCACACAAAAAAAACGCCAAAGCCAATCCTCCTAAATTGTAAACACAAAAACTATTCTCGTGATTCAAAGGCTTTAGACACCAATTCTGAGCTCTGTAAACATGAACTCGTAATAATTGAAAGCACAGTCCCGTGAAAACGCCACCCGAAGTACCCGGACTTGTAAACATTACCAGTATTTTCGTCATTTCACAGCTTTCCACTGGAAACCTCCGTGTTTAATTCGACAGTAAATGTAGTAAGAATCTATTTACGTGTACTTGAGGGGTTTATTACACGTTCTTAATCATTTCTGGGAACTCTCATTGTGTATTTTAACAGTTTTACCACAATTAGACAGTTTGCTTAGAAGTATTTACTGGAACCGCGACCATTTTAACTGATTCACACAAAAAAAAGCCAAAGCCAATCCTCCTAAATTGTAAACACAAAAACTATTCTCGTGATTCAAAGGCTTTAGACACCAATTCTGAGCTCTGTAAACATGAACTCTTAATATTTGAAAGCACAGTCCCGTGAAAACGCCACCAGAAGTACCCGGACTTGTAAACATTACCAGTATTTTCGTCATTTCACACCTTTCCACTGGAAACCTCCGTGATTGAATTTGACAGTAAATGTAGTAAGAATCTATTTACGTGTACTTGAGATGTTTATTACACGTTCTTAATCATTTCTGGGAACTCTCATTGTGTATTTTAACAGTTTTACCACAATTAGACAGTTTGCTTAGAAGTATTTACTGGAACCGCCACCATTTTAATTGATTCACACAAAAAAAACGCCAAAGCCAATCCTCCTAAATTGTAAACACAAAAACTATTCTCGTGATTCAAAGGCTTTAGACACCAATTCTGAGCTCTGTAAACATGAACTCTTAATATTTGAAAGCACAGTCCCGTGAAAACGCCACCAGAAGTACCCGTACTTGTAAACATTACCAGTATTTTCGTCATTTCACAGCTTTCCACTGGAAACCTCCGTGTTTAATTCGACAGTAAATGTAGTAAGAATCTATTTACGTGTACTTGAGATGTTTATTACACGTTCTTAATCATTTCTGGGAACTCTCATTGTGTATTTTAACAGTTTTACCACAATTAGACAGTTTGCTTAGAAGTATTTACTGGAACCGCGACCATTTTAACTGATTCACACAAAAAAAAGCCAAAGCCAATCCTCCTAAATTGTAAACACAAAAACTATTCTCGTGATTCAAAGGCTTTACACAACAATTCTTAGCTCTGTAAACATGAACTCTTAATATTTGAAAGCACAGTCCCGTGAAAACGCCACCCGAAGTACCCGGACTTGTAAACATTACCAGTATTTTCGTCATTTCACAGCTTTCCACTGGAAACCTCCGTGTTTAATTCGACAGTAAATGTAGTAAGAATCTATTTACGTGTACTTGAGGGGTTTATTACACGTTCTTAATCATTTCTGGGAACTCTCATTGTGTATTTTAACAGTTTTACCACAATTAGACAGTTTGCTTAGAAGTATTTACTGGAACCGCGACCATTTTAACTGATTCACACAAAAAAAAGCCAAAGCCAATCCTCCTAAATTGTAAACACAAAAACTATTCTCGTGATTCAAAGGCTTTACACAACAATTCTTAGCTCTGTAAACATGAACTCTTAATATTTGAAAGCACAGTCCCGTGAAAACGCCACCCGAAGTACCCGGACTTGTAAACATTACCAGTATTTTCGTCATTTCACAGCTTTCCACTGGAAACCTCCGTGATTGAATTCGACAGTAAATGTAGTAAGAATCTATTTACGTGTACTTGAGGGGTTTATTACACGTTCTTAATCATTTCTGGGAACTCTCATTGTGTATTTTAACAGTTTTACCACAATTAGACAGTTTGCTTAGAAGTATTTACTGGAACCGCCACCATTTTAACTGATTCACACAAAAAAAACGCCAAAGCCAATCCTCCTAAATTGTAAACACAAAAAATTTCTCGTGATTCAAAGGCTTTAGACACCAATTCTTAGCTCTGTAAACATGAACTCTTAATATTTGAAAGCACAGTCCCGTGAAAACGCCACCAGAAGTACCCGTACTTGTAAACATTACCAGTATTTTCGTCATTTCACAGCATTCCACTGGAAACCTCCGTGTTTAATTCGACAGTAAATGTAGTAAGAATCTATTTACGTGTACTTGAGGGGTTTATTACACGTTCTTAATCATTTCTGGGAACTCTCATTGTGTATTTTAACAGTTTTACCACAATTAGACAGTTTGCTTAGAAGTATTTACTGGAACCGCCACCATTTTGACTGATTCACGCAAAAAAAACGCCAAAGCCTATCCTCCTAAATTGTAAACACAAAAACTATTCTCGTGATTCAAAGGCTTTAGACACCAATTCTGAGCTCTGTAAACATGAACTCTTAATATTTGAAAGCACAGTCCCGTGAAAACGCCACCAGAAGTACCCGGACTTGTAAACATTACCAGTATTTTCGTCATTTCACACCTTTCCACTGGAAACCTCCGTGATTGAATTCGACAGTAAATGTAGTAAGAATCTATTTACGTGTACTTGAGATGTTTATTACACGTTCTTAATCATTTCTGGGAACTCTCATTGTGTATTTTAACAGTTTTACCACAATTAGACAGTTTGCTTAGAAGTATTTACTGGAACCGCCACCATTTTAATTGATTCACACAAAAAAAACGCCAAAGCCAATCCTCCTAAATTGTAAACACAAAAACTATTCTCGTGATTCAAAGGCTTTAGACACCAATTCTGAGCTCTGTAAACATGAACTCTTAATATTTGAAAGCACAGTCCCGTGAAAACGCCACCAGAAGTACCCGTACTTGTAAACATTACCAGTATTTTCGTCATTTCACAGCTTTCCACTGGAAACCTCCGTGTTTAATTCGACAGTAAATGTAGTAAGAATCTATTTACGTGTACTTGAGGGGTTTATTACACGTTCTTAATCATTTCTGGGAACTCTCATTGTGTATTTTAACAGTTTTACCACAATTAGACAGTTTGCTTAGAAGTATTTACTGGAACCGCGACCATTTTAACTGATTCACACAAAAAAAAGCCAAAGCCAATCCTCCTAAATTGTAAACACAAAAACTATTCTCGTGATTCAAAGGCTTTACACAACAATTCTTAGCTCTGTAAACATGAACTCTTAATATTTGAAAGCACAGTCCCGTGAAAACGCCACCCGAAGTACCCGGACTTGTAAACATTACCAGTATTTTCGTCATTTCACAGCTTTCCACTGGAAACCTCCGTGATTGAATTCGACAGTAAATGTAGTAAGAATCTATTTACGTGTACTTGAGGGGTTTATTACACGTTCTTAATCATTTCTGGGAACTCTCATTGTGTATTTTAACAGTTTTACCACAATTAGACAGTTTGCTTAGAAGTATTTACTGGAACCGCCACCATTTTAACTGATTCACACAAAAAAAACGCCAAAGCCAATCCTCCTAAATTGTAAACACAAAAAATTTCTCGTGATTCAAAGGCTTTAGACACCAATTCTTAGCTCTGTAAACATGAACTCTTAATATTTGAAAGCACAGTCCCGTGAAAACGCCACCAGAAGTACCCGTACTTGTAAACATTACCAGTATTTTCGTCATTTCACAGCATTCCACTGGAAACCTCCGTGTTTAATTCGACAGTAAATGTAGTAAGAATCTATTTACGTGTACTTGAGGGGTTTATTACACGTTCTTAATCATTTCTGGGAACTCTCATTGTGTATTTTAACAGTTTTACCACAATTAGACAGTTTGCTTAGAAGTATTTACTGGAACCGCCACCATTTTGACTGATTCACGCAAAAAAAACGCCAAAGCCTATCCTCCTAAATTGTAAACACAAAAACTATTCTCGTGATTCAAAGGCTTTAGACACCAATTCTGAGCTCTGTAAACATGAACTCTTAATATTTGAAAGCACAGTCCCGTGAAAACGCCACCAGAAGTACCCGGACTTGTAAACATTACCAGTATTTTCGTCATTTCACACCTTTCCACTGGAAACCTCCGTGATTGAATTCGACAGTAAATGTAGTAAGAATCTATTTACGTGTACTTGAGATGTTTATTACACGTTCTTAATCATTTCTGGGAACTCTCATTGTGTATTTTAACAGTTTTACCACAATTAGACAGTTTGCTTAGAAGTATTTACTGGAACCGCCACCATTTTAATTGATTCACACAAAAAAAACGCCAAAGCCAATCCTCCTAAATTGTAAACACAAAAACTATTCTCGTGATTCAAAGGCTTTAGACACCAATTCTGAGCTCTGTAAACATGAACTCTTAATATTTGAAAGCACAGTCCCGTGAAAACGCCACCAGAAGTACCCGTACTTGTAAACATTACCAGTATTTTCGTCATTTCACAGCTTTCCACTGGAAACCTCCGTGTTTAATTCGACAGTAAATGTAGTAAGAATCTATTTACGTGTACTTGAGATGTTTATTACACGTTCTTAATCATTTATGGGAACTCTCATTGTGTATTTTAACAGTTTTACCACAATTAGACAGTTTGCTTAGAAGTATTTACTGGAACCGCCACCATTTTAATTGATTCACACAAAAAAAACGCCAAAGCCAATCCTCCTAAATTGTAAACACAAAAACTATTCTCGTGATTCAAAGGCTTTAGACACCAATTCTGAGCTCTGTAAACATGAACTCTTAATATTTGAAAGCACAGTCCCGTGAAAACGCCACCAGAAGTACCCGTACTTGTAAACATTACCAGTATTTTCGTCATTTCACAGCTTTCCACTGGAAACCTCCGTGTTTAATTCGACAGTAAATGTAGTAAGAATCTATTTACGTGTACTTGAGGGGTTTATTACACGTTCTTAATCATTTCTGGGAACTCTCATTGTGTATTTTAACAGTTTTACCACAATTAGACAGTTTGCTTAGAAGTATTTACTGGAACCGCGACCATTTTAACTGATTCACACAAAAAAAAGCCAAAGCCAATCCTCCTAAATTGTAAACACAAAAACTATTCTCGTGATTCAAAGGCTTTACACAACAATTCTTAGCTCTGTAAACATGAACTCTTAATATTTGAAAGCACAGTCCCGTGAAAACGCCACCCGAAGTACCCGGACTTGTAAACATTACCAGTATTTTCGTCATTTCACAGCTTTCCACTGGAAACCTCCGTGATTGAATTCGACAGTAAATGTAGTAAGAATCTATTTACGTGTACTTGAGGGGTTTATTACACGTTCTTAATCATTTCTGGGAACTCTCATTGTGTATTTTAACAGTTTTACCACAATTAGACAGTTTGCTTAGAAGTATTTACTGGAACCGCCACCATTTTAACTGATTCACACAAAAAAAACGCCAAAGCCAATCCTCCTAAATTGTAAACACAAAAAATTTCTCGTGATTCAAAGGCTTTAGACACCAATTCTTAGCTCTGTAAACATGAACTCTTAATATTTGAAAGCACAGTCCCGTGAAAACGCCACCAGAAGTACCCGTACTTGTAAACATTACCAGTATTTTCGTCATTTCACAGCATTCCACTGGAAACCTCCGTGTTTAATTCGACAGTAAATGTAGTAAGAATCTATTTACGTGTACTTGAGGGGTTTATTACACGTTCTTAATCATTTCTGGGAACTCTCATTGTGTATTTTAACAGTTTTACCACAATTAGACAGTTTGCTTAGAAGTATTTACTGGAACCGCCACCATTTTGACTGATTCACGCAAAAAAAACGCCAAAGCCTATCCTCCTAAATTGTAAACACAAAAACTATTCTCGTGATTCAAAGGCTTTAGACACCAATTCTGAGCTCTGTAAACATGAACTCTTAATATTTGAAAGCACAGTCCCGTGAAAACGCCACCAGAAGTACCCGGACTTGTAAACATTACCAGTATTTTCGTCATTTCACACCTTTCCACTGGAAACCTCCGTGATTGAATTCGACAGTAAATGTAGTAAGAATCTATTTACGTGTACTTGAGATGTTTATTACACGTTCTTAATCATTTCTGGGAACTCTCATTGTGTATTTTAACAGTTTTACCACAATTAGACAGTTTGCTTAGAAGTATTTACTGGAACCGCCACCATTTTAATTGATTCACACAAAAAAAACGCCAAAGCCAATCCTCCTAAATTGTAAACACAAAAACTATTCTCGTGATTCAAAGGCTTTAGACACCAATTCTGAGCTCTGTAAACATGAACTCTTAATATTTGAAAGCACAGTCCCGTGAAAACGCCACCAGAAGTACCCGTACTTGTAAACATTACCAGTATTTTCGTCATTTCACAGCTTTCCACTGGAAACCTCCGTGTTTAATTCGACAGTAAATGTAGTAAGAATCTATTTACGTGTACTTGAGATGTTTATTACACGTTCTTAATCATTTATGGGAACTCTCATTGTGTATTTTAACAGTTTTACCACAATTAGACAGTTTGCTTAGAAGTATTTACTGGAACCGCGACCATTTTAACTGATTCACACAAAAAAAACGCCAAAGCCAATCCTCCTAAATTGTAAACACAAAAACTATTCTCGTGATTCAAAGGCTTTAGACACCAATTCTGAGCTCTGTAAACATGAACTCGTAATAATTGAAAGCACAGTCCCGTGAAAACGCCACCCGAAGTACCCGGACTTGTAAACATTACCAGTATTTTCGTCATTTCACAGCTTTCCACTGGAAACCTCCGTGTTTAATTCGACAGTAAATGTAGTAAGAATCTATTTACGTGTACTTGAGGGGTTTATTACACGTTCTTAATCATTTCTGGGAACTCTCATTGTGTATTTTAACAGTTTTACCACAATTAGACAGTTTGCTTAGAAGTATTTACTGGAACCGCGACCATTTTAACTGATTCACACAAAAAAAAGCCAAAGCCAATCCTCCTAAATTGTAAACACAAAAACTATTCTCGTGATTCAAAGGCTTTACACAACAATTCTTAGCTCTGTAAACATGAACTCTTAATATTTGAAAGCACAGTCCCGTGAAAACGCCACCCGAAGTACCCGGACTTGTAAACATTACCAGTATTTTCGTCATTTCACAGCTTTCCACTGGAAACCTCCGTGATTGAATTCGACAGTAAATGTAGTAAGAATCTATTTACGTGTACTTGAGGGGTTTATTACACGTTCTTAATCATTTCTGGGAACTCTCATTGTGTATTTTAACAGTTTTACCACAATTAGACAGTTTGCTTAGAAGTATTTACTGGAACCGCCACCATTTTAACTGATTCACACAAAAAAAACGCCAAAGCCAATCCTCCTAAATTGTAAACACAAAAAATTTCTCGTGATTCAAAGGCTTTAGACACCAATTCTTAGCTCTGTAAACATGAACTCTTAATATTTGAAAGCACAGTCCCGTGAAAACGCCACCAGAAGTACCCGTACTTGTAAACATTACCAGTATTTTCGTCATTTCACAGCATTCCACTGGAAACCTCCGTGTTTAATTCGACAGTAAATGTAGTAAGAATCTATTTACGTGTACTTGAGGGGTTTATTACACGTTCTTAATCATTTCTGGGAACTCTCATTGTGTATTTTAACAGTTTTACCACAATTAGACAGTTTGCTTAGAAGTATTTACTGGAACCGCCACCATTTTGACTGATTCACGCAAAAAAAACGCCAAAGCCTATCCTCCTAAATTGTAAACACAAAAACTATTCTCGTGATTCAAAGGCTTTAGACACCAATTCTGAGCTCTGTAAACATGAACTCTTAATATTTGAAAGCACAGTCCCGTGAAAACGCCACCAGAAGTACCCGGACTTGTAAACATTACCAGTATTTTCGTCATTTCACACCTTTCCACTGGAAACCTCCGTGATTGAGTTCGACAGTAAATGTAGTAAGAATCTATTTACGTGTACTTGAGATGTTTATTACACGTTCTTAATCATTTCTGGGAACTCTCATTGTGTATTTTAACAGTTTTACCACAATTAGACAGTTTGCTTAGAAGTATTTACTGGAACCGCCACCATTTTAATTGATTCACACAAAAAAAACGCCAAAGCCAATCCTCCTAAATTGTAAACACAAAAACTATTCTCGTGATTCAAAGGCTTTAGACACCAATTCTGAGCTCTGTAAACATGAACTCTTAATATTTGAAAGCACAGTCCCGTGAAAACGCCACCAGAAGTACCCGTACTTGTAAACATTACCAGTATTTTCGTCATTTCACAGCTTTCCACTGGAAACCTCCGTGTTTAATTCGACAGTAAATGTAGTAAGAATCTATTTACGTGTACTTGAGATGTTTATTACACGTTCTTAATCATTTCTGGGAACTCTCATTGTGTATTTTAACAGTTTTACCACAATTAGACAGTTTGCTTAGAAGTATTTACTGGAACCGCGACCATTTTAACTGATTCACACAAAAAAAAGCCAAAGCCAATCATCCTAAATTGTAAACACAAAAACTATTCTCGTGATTCAAAGGCTTTACACAACAATTCTTAGCTCTGTAAACATGAACTCTTAATATTTGAAAGCACAGTCCCGTGAAAACGCCACCCGAAGTACCCGGACTTGTAAACATTACCAGTATTTTCGTCATTTCACAGCTTTCCACTGGAAACCTCCGTGATTGAATTCGACAGTAAATGTAGTAAGAATCTATTTACGTGTACTTGAGGGGTTTATTACACGTTCTTAATCATTTCTGGGAACTCTCATTGTGTATTTTAACAGTTTTACCACAATTAGACAGTTTGCTTAGAAGTATTTACTGGAACCGCCACCATTTTAACTGATTCACACAAAAAAAACGCCAAAGCCAATCCTCCTAAATTGTAAACACAAAAAATTTCTCGTGATTCAAAGGCTTTAGACACCAATTCTTAGCTCTGTAAACATGAACTCTTAATATTTGAAAGCACAGTCCCGTGAAAACGCCACCAGAAGTACCCGTACTTGTAAACATTACCAGTATTTTCGTCATTTCACAGCATTCCACTGGAAACCTCCGTGTTTAATTCGACAGTAAATGTAGTAAGAATCTATTTACGTGTACTTGAGGGGTTTATTACACGTTCTTAATCATTTCTGGGAACTCTCATTGTGTATTTTAACAGTTTTACCACAATTAGACAGTTTGCTTAGAAGTATTTACTGGAACCGCCACCATTTTGACTGATTCACGCAAAAAAAACGCCAAAGCCTATCCTCCTAAATTGTAAACACAAAAACTATTCTCGTGATTCAAAGGCTTTAGACACCAATTCTGAGCTCTGTAAACATGAACTCTTAATATTTGAAAGCACAGTCCCGTGAAAACGCCACCAGAAGTACCCGGACTTGTAAACATTACCAGTATTTTCGTCATTTCACACCTTTCCACTGGAAACCTCCGTGATTGAATTCGACAGTAAATGTAGTAAGAATCTATTTACGTGTACTTGAGATGTTTATTACACGTTCTTAATCATTTCTGGGAACTCTCATTGTGTATTTTAACAGTTTTACCACAATTAGACAGTTTGCTTAGAAGTATTTACTGGAACCGCCACCATTTTAACTGATTCACACAAAAAAAACGCCAAAGCCAATCCTCCTAAATTGTAAACACAAAAACTATTCTCGTGATTCAAAGGCTTTAGACACCAATTCTGAGCTCTGTAAACATGAACTCGTAATAATTGAAAGCACAGTCCCGTGAAAACGCCACCCGAAGTACCCGGACTTGTAAACATTACCAGTATTTTCGTCATTTCACAGCTTTCCACTGGAAACCTCCGTGTTTAATTCGACAGTAAATGTAGTAAGAATCTATTTACGTGTACTTGAGGGGTTTATTACACGTTCTTAATCATTTCTGGGAACTCTCATTGTGTATTTTAACAGTTTTACCACAATTAGACAGTTTGCTTAGAAGTATTTACTGGAACCGCGACCATTTTAACTGATTCACACAAAAAAAAGCCAAAGCCAATCCTCCTAAATTGTAAACACAAAAACTATTCTCGTGATTCAAAGGCTTTACACAACAATTCTTAGCTCTGTAAACATGAACTCTTAATATTTGAAAGCACAGTCCCGTGAAAACGCCACCCGAAGTACCCGGACTTGTAAACATTACCAGTATTTTCGTCATTTCACAGCTTTCCACTGGAAACCTCCGTGATTGAATTCGACAGTAAATGTAGTAAGAATCTATTTACGTGTACTTGAGGGGTTTATTACACGTTCTTAATCATTTCTGGGAACTCTCATTGTGTATTTTAACAGTTTTACCACAATTAGACAGTTTGCTTAGAAGTATTTACTGGAACCGCCACCATTTTAACTGATTCACACAAAAAAAACGCCAAAGCCAATCCTCCTAAATTGTAAACACAAAAAATTTCTCGTGATTCAAAGGCTTTAGACACCAATTCTTAGCTCTGTAAACATGAACTCTTAATATTTGAAAGCACAGTCCCGTGAAAACGCCACCAGAAGTACCCGTACTTGTAAACATTACCAGTATTTTCGTCATTTCACAGCATTCCACTGGAAACCTCCGTGTTTAATTCGACAGTAAATGTAGTAAGAATCTATTTACGTGTACTTGAGGGGTTTATTACACGTTCTTAATCATTTCTGGGAACTCTCATTGTGTATTTTAACAGTTTTACCACAATTAGACAGTTTGCTTAGAAGTATTTACTGGAACCGCCACCATTTTGACTGATTCACGCAAAAAAAACGCCAAAGCCTATCCTCCTAAATTGTAAACACAAAAACTATTCTCGTGATTCAAAGGCTTTAGACACCAATTCTGAGCTCTGTAAACATGAACTCTTAATATTTGAAAGCACAGTCCCGTGAAAACGCCACCAGAAGTACCCGGACTTGTAAACATTACCAGTATTTTCGTCATTTCACAGCTTTCCACTGGAAACCTCCGTGATTGAATTCGACAGTAAATGTAGTAAGAATCTATTTACGTGTACTTGAGGGGTTTATTACACGTTCTTAATCATTTCTGGGAACTCTCATTGTGTATTTTAACAGTTTTACCACAATTAGACAGTTTGCTTAGAAGTATTTACTGGAACCGCCACCATTTTAACTGATTCACACAAAAAAAACGCCAAAGCCAATCCTCCTAAATTGTAAACACAAAAAATTTCTCGTGATTCAAAGGCTTTAGACACCAATTCTTAGCTCTGTAAACATGAACTCTTAATATTTGAAAGCACAGTCCCGTGAAAACGCCACCAGAAGTACCCGTACTTGTAAACATTACCAGTATTTTCGTCATTTCACAGCATTCCACTGGAAACCTCCGTGTTTAATTCGACAGTAAATGTAGTAAGAATCTATTTACGTGTACTTGAGGGGTTTATTACACGTTCTTAATCATTTCTGGGAACTCTCATTGTGTATTTTAACAGTTTTACCACAATTAGACAGTTTGCTTAGAAGTATTTACTGGAACCGCCACCATTTTGACTGATTCACGCAAAAAAAACGCCAAAGCCTATCCTCCTAAATTGTAAACACAAAAACTATTCTCGTGATTCAAAGGCTTTAGACACCAATTCTGAGCTCTGTAAACATGAACTCTTAATATTTGAAAGCACAGTCCCGTGAAAACGCCACCAGAAGTACCCGGACTTGTAAACATTACCAGTATTTTCGTCATTTCACACCTTTCCACTGGAAACCTCCGTGATTGAATTCGACAGTAAATGTAGTAAGAATCTATTTACGTGTACTTGAGATGTTTATTACACGTTCTTAATCATTTCTGGGAACTCTCATTGTGTATTTTAACAGTTTTACCACAATTAGACAGTTTGCTTAGAAGTATTTACTGGAACCGCCACCATTTTAACTGATTCACACAAAAAAAACGCCAAAGCCAATCCTCCTAAATTGTAAACACAAAAACTATTCTCGTGATTCAAAGGCTTTAGACACCAATTCTGAGCTCTGTAAACATGAACTCGTAATAATTGAAAGCACAGTCCCGTGAAAACGCCACCCGAAGTACCCGGACTTGTAAACATTACCAGTATTTTCGTCATTTCACAGCTTTCCACTGGAAACCTCCGTGTTTAATTCGACAGTAAATGTAGTAAGAATCTATTTACGTGTACTTGAGGGGTTTATTACACGTTCTTAATCATTTCTGGGAACTCTCATTGTGTATTTTAACAGTTTTACCACAATTAGACAGTTTGCTTAGAAGTATTTACTGGAACCGCGACCATTTTAACTGATTCACACAAAAAAAAGCCAAAGCCAATCCTCCTAAATTGTAAACACAAAAACTATTCTCGTGATTCAAAGGCTTTACACAACAATTCTTAGCTCTGTAAACATGAACTCTTAATATTTGAAAGCACAGTCCCGTGAAAACGCCACCCGAAGTACCCGGACTTGTAAACATTACCAGTATTTTCGTCATTTCACAGCTTTCCACTGGAAACCTCCGTGATTGAATTCGACAGTAAATGTAGTAAGAATCTATTTACGTGTACTTGAGGGGTTTATTACACGTTCTTAATCATTTCTGGGAACTCTCATTGTGTATTTTAACAGTTTTACCACAATTAGACAGTTTGCTTAGAAGTATTTACTGGAACCGCCACCATTTTAACTGATTCACACAAAAAAAACGCCAAAGCCAATCCTCCTAAATTGTAAACACAAAAAATTTCTCGTGATTCAAAGGCTTTAGACACCAATTCTTAGCTCTGTAAACATGAACTCTTAATATTTGAAAGCACAGTCCCGTGAAAACGCCACCAGAAGTACCCGTACTTGTAAACATTACCAGTATTTTCGTCATTTCACAGCATTCCACTGGAAACCTCCGTGTTTAATTCGACAGTAAATGTAGTAAGAATCTATTTACGTGTACTTGAGGGGTTTATTACACGTTCTTAATCATTTCTGGGAACTCTCATTGTGTATTTTAACAGTTTTACCACAATTAGACAGTTTGCTTAGAAGTATTTACTGGAACCGCCACCATTTTGACTGATTCACGCAAAAAAAACGCCAAAGCCTATCCTCCTAAATTGTAAACACAAAAACTATTCTCGTGATTCAAAGGCTTTAGACACCAATTCTGAGCTCTGTAAACATGAACTCTTAATATTTGAAAGCACAGTCCCGTGAAAACGCCACCAGAAGTACCCGGACTTGTAAACATTACCAGTATTTTCGTCATTTCACACCTTTCCACTGGAAACCTCCGTGATTGAATTCGACAGTAAATGTAGTAAGAATCTATTTACGTGTACTTGAGATGTTTATTACACGTTCTTAATCATTTCTGGGAACTCTCATTGTGTATTTTAACAGTTTTACCACAATTAGACAGTTTGCTTAGAAGTATTTACTGGAACCGCCACCATTTTGAGTGATTCACACAAAAAAAACGCCAAAGCCAATCCTCCTAAATTGTAAACACAAAAACTATTCTCGTGATTCAAAGGCTTTAGACACCAATTCTGAGCTCTGTAAACATGAACTCTTAATATTTGAAAGCACAGTCCCGTGAAAACGCCACCAGAAGTACCCGTACTTGTAAACATTACCAGTATTTTCGTCATTTCACAGCTTTCCACTGGAAACCTCCGTGTTTAATTCGACAGTAAATGTAGTAAGAATCTATTTACGTGTACTTGAGATGTTTATTACACGTTCTTAATCATTTCTGGGAACTCTCATTGTGTATTTTAACAGTTTTACCACAATTAGACAGTTTGCTTAGAAGTATTTACTGGAACCGCGACCATTTTAACTGATTCACACAAAAAAAACGCCAAAGCCAATCCTCCTAAATTGTAAACACAAAAACTATTCTCGTGATTCAAAGGCTTTAGACACCAATTCTGAGCTCTGTAAACATGAACTCGTAATAATTGAAAGCACAGTCCCGTGAAAACGCCACCCGAAGTACCCGGACTTGTAAACATTACCAGTATTTTCGTCATTTCACAGCTTTCCACTGGAAACCTCCGTGATTGAATTCGACAGTAAATGTAGTAAGAATCTATTTACGTGTACTTGAGGGGTTTATTACACGTTCTTAATCATTTCTGGGAACTCTCATTGTGTATTTTAACAGTTTTACCACAATTAGACAGTTTGCTTAGAAGTATTTACTGGAACCGCCACCATTTTAACTGATTCACACAAAAAAAACGCCAAAGCCAATCCTCCTAAATTGTAAACACAAAAAATTTCTCGTGATTCAAAGGCTTTAGACACCAATTCTTAGCTCTGTAAACATGAACTCTTAATATTTGAAAGCACAGTCCCGTGAAAACGCCACCAGAAGTACCCGTACTTGTAAACATTACCAGTATTTTCGTCATTTCACAGCATTCCACTGGAAACCTCCGTGTTTAATTCGACAGTAAATGTAGTAAGAATCTATTTACGTGTACTTGAGGGGTTTATTACACGTTCTTAATCATTTCTGGGAACTCTCATTGTGTATTTTAACAGTTTTACCACAATTAGACAGTTTGCTTAGAAGTATTTACTGGAACCGCCACCATTTTGACTGATTCACGCAAAAAAAACGCCAAAGCCTATCCTCCTAAATTGTAAACACAAAAACTATTCTCGTGATTCAAAGGCTTTAGACACCAATTCTGAGCTCTGTAAACATGAACTCTTAATATTTGAAAGCACAGTCCCGTGAAAACGCCACCAGAAGTACCCGGACTTGTAAACATTACCAGTATTTTCGTCATTTCACACCTTTCCACTGGAAACCTCCGTGATTGAATTCGACAGTAAATGTAGTAAGAATCTATTTACGTGTACTTGAGATGTTTATTACACGTTCTTAATCATTTCTGGGAACTCTCATTGTGTATTTTAACAGTTTTACCACAATTAGACAGTTTGCTTAGAAGTATTTACTGGAACCGCCACCATTTTAATTGATTCACACAAAAAAAACGCCAAAGCCAATCCTCCTAAATTGTAAACACAAAAACTATTCTCGTGATTCAAAGGCTTTAGACACCAATTCTGAGCTCTGTAAACATGAACTCTTAATATTTGAAAGCACAGTCCCGTGAAAACGCCACCAGAAGTACCCGTACTTGTAAACATTACCAGTATTTTCGTCATTTCACAGCTTTCCACTGGAAACCTCCGTGTTTAATTCGACAGTAAATGTAGTAAGAATCTATTTACGTGTACTTGAGATGTTTATTACACGTTCTTAATCATTTCTGGGAACTCTCATTGTGTATTTTAACAGTTTTACCACAATTAGACAGTTTGCTTAGAAGTATTTACTGGAACCGCGACCATTTTAACTGATTCACACAAAAAAAACGCCAAAGCCAATCCTCCTAAATTGTAAACACAAAAACTATTCTCGTGATTCAAAGGCTTTAGACACCAATTCTGAGCTCTGTAAACATGAACTCGTAATAATTGAAAGCACAGTCCCGTGAAAACGCCACCCGAAGTACCCGGACTTGTAAACATTACCAGTATTTTCGTCATTTCACAGCTTTCCACTGGAAACCTCCGTGTTTAATTCGACAGTAAATGTAGTAAGAATCTATTTACGTGTACTTGAGGGGTTTATTACACGTTCTTAATCATTTCTGGGAACTCTCATTGTGTATTTTAACAGTTTTACCACAATTAGACAGTTTGCTTAGAAGTATTTACTGGAACCGCGACCATTTTAACTGATTCACACAAAAAAAAGCCAAAGCCAATCCTCCTAAATTGTAAACACAAAAACTATTCTCGTGATTCAAAGGCTTTACACAACAATTCTTAGCTCTGTAAACATGAACTCTTAATATTTGAAAGCACAGTCCCGTGAAAACGCCACCCGAAGTACCCGGACTTGTAAACATTACCAGTATTTTCGTCATTTCACAGCTTTCCACTGGAAACCTCCGTGATTGAATTCGACAGTAAATGTAGTAAGAATCTATTTACGTGTACTTGAGGGGTTTATTACACGTTCTTAATCATTTCTGGGAACTCTCATTGTGTATTTTAACAGTTTTACCACAATTAGACAGTTTGCTTAGAAGTATTTACTGGAACCGCCACCATTTTAACTGATTCACACAAAAAAAACGCCAAAGCCAATCCTCCTAAATTGTAAACACAAAAAATTTCTCATGATTCAAAGGCTTTAGACACCAATTCTTAGCTCTGTAAACATGAACTCTTAATATTTGAAAGCACAGTCCCGTGAAAACGCCACCAGAAGTACCCGTACTTGTAAACATTACCAGTATTTTCGTCATTTCACAGCATTCCACTGGAAACCTCCGTGTTTAATTCGACAGTAAATGTAGTAAGAATCTATTTACGTGTACTTGAGGGGTTTATTACACGTTCTTAATCATTTCTGGGAACTCTCATTGTGTATTTTAACAGTTTTACCACAATTAGACAGTTTGCTTAGAAGTATTTACTGGAACCGCCACCATTTTGACTGATTCACGCAAAAAAAACGCCAAAGCCTATCCTCCTAAATTGTAAACACAAAAACTATTCTCGTGATTCAAAGGCTTTAGACACCAATTCTGAGCTCTGTAAACATGAACTCTTAATATTTGAAAGCACAGTCCCGTGAAAACGCCACCAGAAGTACCCGGACTTGTAAACATTACCAGTATTTTCGTCATTTCACACCTTTCCACTGGAAACCTCCGTGATTGAATTCGACAGTAAATGTAGTAAGAATCTATTTACGTGTACTTGAGATGTTTATTACACGTTCTTAATCATTTCTGGGAACTCTCATTGTGTATTTTAACAGTTTTACCACAATTAGACAGTTTGCTTAGAAGTATTTACTGGAACCGCCACCATTTTAATTGATTCACACAAAAAAAACGCCAAAGCCAATCCTCCTAAATTGTAAACACAAAAACTATTCTCGTGATTCAAAGGCTTTAGACACCAATTCTGAGCTCTGTAAACATGAACTCTTAATATTTGAAAGCACAGTCCCGTGAAAACGCCACCAGAAGTACCCGTACTTGTAAACATTACCAGTATTTTCGTCATTTCACAGCTTTCCACTGGAAACCTCCGTGTTTAATTCGACAGTAAATGTAGTAAGAATCTATTTACGTGTACTTGAGATGTTTATTACACGTTCTTAATCATTTCTGGGAACTCTCATTGTGTATTTTAACAGTTTTACCACAATTAGACAGTTTGCTTAGAAGTATTTACTGGAACCGCGACCATTTTAACTGATTCACACAAAAAAAAGCCAAAGCCAATCCTCCTAAATTGTAAACACAAAAACTATTCTCGTGATTCAAAGGCTTTACACAACAATTCTTAGCTCTGTAAACATGAACTCTTAATATTTGAAAGCACAGTCCCGTGAAAACGCCACCAGAAGTACCCGTACTTGTAAACATTACCAGTATTTTCGTCATTTCACAGCTTTCCACTGGAAACCTCCGTGATTGAATTCGACAGTAAATGTAGTAAGAATCTATTTACGTGTACTTGAGGGGTTTATTACACGTTCTTAATCATTTCTGGGAACTCTCATTGTGTATTTTAACAGTTTTACCACAATTAGACAGTTTGCTTAGAAGTATTTACTGGAACCGCCACCATTTTAACTGATTCACACAAAAAAAACGCCAAAGCCAATCCTCCTAAATTGTAAACACAAAAAATTTCTCATGATTCAAAGGCTTTAGACACCAATTCTTAGCTCTGTAAACATGAACTCTTAATATTTGAAAGCACAGTCCCGTGAAAACGCCACCAGAAGTACCCGTACTTGTAAACATTACCAGTATTTTCGTCATTTCACAGCATTCCACTGGAAACCTCCGTGTTTAATTCGACAGTAAATGTAGTAAGAATCTATTTACGTGTACTTGAGGGGTTTATTACACGTTCTTAATCATTTCTGGGAACTCTCATTGTGTATTTTAACAGTTTTACCACAATTAGACAGTTTGCTTAGAAGTATTTACTGGAACCGCCACCATTTTGACTGATTCACGCAAAAAAAACGCCAAAGCCTATCCTCCTAAATTGTAAACACAAAAACTATTCTCGTGATTCAAAGGCTTTAGACACCAATTCTGAGCTCTGTAAACATGAACTCTTAATATTTGAAAGCACAGTCCCGTGAAAACGCCACCAGAAGTACCCGGACTTGTAAACATTACCAGTATTTTCGTCATTTCACACCTTTCCACTGGAAACCTCCGTGATTGAATTCGACAGTAAATGTAGTAAGAATCTATTTACGTGTACTTGAGATGTTTATTACACGTTCTTAATCATTTCTGGGAACTCTCATTGTGTATTTTAACAGTTTTACCACAATTAGACAGTTTGCTTAGAAGTATTTACTGGAACCGCCACCATTTTAATTGATTCACACAAAAAAAACGCCAAAGCCAATCCTCCTAAATTGTAAACACAAAAACTATTCTCGTGATTCAAAGGCTTTAGACACCAATTCTGAGCTCTGTAAACATGAACTCTTAATATTTGAAAGCACAGTCCCGTGAAAACGCCACCAGAAGTACCCGTACTTGTAAACATTACCAGTATTTTCGTCATTTCACAGCTTTCCACTGGAAACCTCCGTGTTTAATTCGACAGTAAATGTAGTAAGAATCTATTTACGTGTACTTGAGATGTTTATTACACGTTCTTAATCATTTCTGGGAACTCTCATTGTGTATTTTAACAGTTTTACCACAATTAGACAGTTTGCTTAGAAGTATTTACTGGAACCGCGACCATTTTAACTGATTCACACAAAAAAAAGCCAAAGCCAATCCTCCTAAATTGTAAACACAAAAACTATTCTCGTGATTCAAAGGCTTTACACAACAATTCTTAGCTCTGTAAACATGAACTCTTAATATTTGAAAGCACAGTCCCGTGAAAACGCCACCAGAAGTACCCGTACTTGTAAACATTACCAGTATTTTCGTCATTTCACAGCTTTCCACTGGAAACCTCCGTGATTGAATTCGACAGTAAATGTAGTAAGAATCTATTTACGTGTACTTGAGGGGTTTATTACACGTTCTTAATCATTTCTGGGAACTCTCATTGTGTATTTTAACAGTTTTACCACAATTAGACAGTTTGCTTAGAAGTATTTACTGGAACCGCCACCATTTTAACTGATTCACACAAAAAAAACGCCAAAGCCAATCCTCCTAAATTGTAAACACAAAAAATTTCTCATGATTCAAAGGCTTTAGACACCAATTCTTAGCTCTGTAAACATGAACTCTTAATATTTGAAAGCACAGTCCTGTGAAAACGCCACCAGAAGTACCCGTACTTGTAAACATTACCAGTATTTTCGTCATTTCACAGCATTCCACTGGAAACCTCCGTGTTTAATTCGACAGTAAATGTAGTAAGAATCTATTTACGTGTACTTGAGGGGTTTATTACACGTTCTTAATCATTTCTGGGAACTCTCATTGTGTATTTTAACAATTTTACCACAATTAGACAGTTTGCTTAGAAGTATTTACTGGAACCGCCACCATTTTGACTGATTCACGCAAAAAAAACGCCAAAGCCTATCCTCCTAAATTGTAAACACAAAAACTATTCTCGTGATTCAAAGGCTTTAGACACCAATTCTGAGCTCTGTAAACATGAACTCTTAATATTTGAAAGCACAGTCCCGTGAAAACGCCACCAGAAGTACCCGGACTTGTAAACATTACCAGTATTTTCGTCATTTCACACCTTTCCACTGGAAACCTCCGTGATTGAATTCGACAGTAAATGTAGTAAGAATCTATTTACGTGTACTTGAGATGTTTATTACACGTTCTTAATCATTTCTGGGAACTCTCATTGTGTATTTTAACAGTTTTACCACAATTAGACAGTTTGCTTAGAAGTATTTACTGGAACCGCCACCATTTTAATTGATTCACACAAAAAAAACGCCAAAGCCAATCCTCCTAAATTGTAAACACAAAAACTATTCTCGTGATTCAAAGGCTTTAGACACCAATTCTGAGCTCTGTAAACATGAACTCTTAATATTTGAAAGCACAGTCCCGTGAAAACGCCACCAGAAGTACCCGTACTTGTAAACATTACCAGTATTTTCGTCATTTCACAGCTTTCCACTGGAAACCTCCGTGTTTAATTCGACAGTAAATGTAGTAAGAATCTATTTACGTGTACTTGAGATGTTTATTACACGTTCTTAATCATTTCTGGGAACTCTCATTGTGTATTTTAACAGTTTTACCACAATTAGACAGTTTGCTTAGAAGTATTTACTGGAACCGCGACCATTTTAACTGATTCACACAAAAAAAAGCCAAAGCCAATCCTCCTAAATTGTAAACACAAAAACTATTCTCGTGATTCAAAGGCTTTACACAACAATTCTTAGCTCTGTAAACATGAACTCTTAATATTTGAAAGCACAGTCCCGTGAAAACGCCACCCGAAGTACCCGGACTTGTAAACATTACCAGTATTTTCGTCATTTCACAGCTTTCCACTGGAAACCTCCGTGATTGAATTCGACAGTAAATGTAGTAAGAATCTATTTACGTGTACTTGAGGGGTTTATTACACGTTCTTAATCATTTCTGGGAACTCTCATTGTGTATTTTAACAGTTTTACCACAATTAGACAGTTTGCTTAGAAGTATTTACTGGAACCGCCACCATTTTAACTGATTCACACAAAAAAAACGCCAAAGCCAATCCTCCTAAATTGTAAACACAAAAAATTTCTCGTGATTCAAAGGCTTTAGACACCAATTCTTAGCTCTGTAAACATGAACTCTTAATATTTGAAAGCACAGTCCCGTGAAAACGCCACCAGAAGTACCCGTACTTGTAAACATTACCAGTATTTTCGTCATTTCACAGCATTCCACTGGAAACCTCCGTGTTTAATTCGACAGTAAATGTAGTAAGAATCTATTTACGTGTACTTGAGGGGTTTATTACACGTTCTTAATCATTTCTGGGAACTCTCATTGTGTATTTTAACAGTTTTACCACAATTAGACAGTTTGCTTAGAAGTATTTACTGGAACCGCCACCATTTTGACTGATTCACGCAAAAAAAACGCCAAAGCCTATCCTCCTAAATTGTAAACACAAAAACTATTCTCGTGATTCAAAGGCTTTAGACACCAATTCTGAGCTCTGTAAACATGAACTCTTAATATTTGAAAGCACAGTCCCGTGAAAACGCCACCAGAAGTACCCGGACTTGTAAACATTACCAGTATTTTCGTCATTTCACACCTTTCCACTGGAAACCTCCGTGATTGAATTCGACAGTAAATGTAGTAAGAATCTATTTACGTGTACTTGAGATGTTTATTACACGTTCTTAATCATTTCTGGGAACTCTCATTGTGTATTTTAACAGTTTTACCACAATTAGACAGTTTGCTTAGAAGTATTTACTGGAACCGCCACCATTTTAATTGATTCACACAAAAAAAACGCCAAAGCCAATCCTCCTAAATTGTAAACACAAAAACTATTCTCGTGATTCAAAGGCTTTAGACACCAATTCTGAGCTCTGTAAACATGAACTCTTAATATTTGAAAGCACAGTCCCGTGAAAACGCCACCAGAAGTACCCGTACTTGTAAACATTACCAGTATTTTCGTCATTTCACAGCTTTCCACTGGAAACCTCCGTGTTTAATTCGACAGTAAATGTAGTAAGAATCTATTTACGTGTACTTGAGATGTTTATTACACGTTCTTAATCATTTCTGGGAACTCTCATTGTGTATTTTAACAGTTTTACCACAATTAGACAGTTTGCTTAGAAGTATTTACTGGAACCGCGACCATTTTAACTCATTCACACAAAAAAAACGCCAAAGCCAATCCTCCTAAATTGTAAACACAAAAACTATTCTCGTGATTCAAAGGCTTTAGACACCAATTCTGAGCTCTGTAAACATGAACTCGTAATAATTGAAAGCACAGTCCCGTGAAAACGCCACCCGAAGTACCCGGACTTGTAAACATTACCAGTATTTTCGTCATTTCACAGCTTTCCACTGGAAACCTCCGTGATTGAATTCGACAGTAAATGTAGTAAGAATCTATTTACGTGTACTTGAGGGGTTTATTACACGTTCTTAATCATTTCTGGGAACTCTCATTGTGTATTTTAACAGTTTTACCACAATTAGACAGTTTGCTTAGAAGTATTTACTGGAACCGCCACCATTTTAACTGATTCACACAAAAAAAACGCCAAAGCCAATCCTCCTAAATTGTAAACACAAAAAATTTCTCGTGATTCAAAGGCTTTAGACACCAATTCTTAGCTCTGTAAACATGAACTCTTAATATTTGAAAGCACAGTCCCGTGAAAACGCCACCAGAAGTACCCGTACTTGTAAACATTACCAGTATTTTCGTCATTTCACAGCATTCCACTGGAAACCTCCGTGTTTAATTCGACAGTAAATGTAGTAAGAATCTATTTACGTGTACTTGAGGGGTTTATTACACGTTCTTAATCATTTCTGGGAACTCTCATTGTGTATTTTAACAGTTTTACCACAATTAGACAGTTTGCTTAGAAGTATTTACTGGAACCGCCACCATTTTGACTGATTCACGCAAAAAAAACGCCAAAGCCTATCCTCCTAAATTGTAAACACAAAAACTATTCTCGTGATTCAAAGGCTTTAGACACCAATTCTGAGCTCTGTAAACATGAACTCTTAATATTTGAAAGCACAGTCCCGTGAAAACGCCACCAGAAGTACCCGGACTTGTAAACATTACCAGTATTTTCGTCATTTCACACCTTTCCACTGGAAACCTCCGTGATTGAATTCGACAGTAAATGTAGTAAGAATCTATTTACGTGTACTTGAGATGTTTATTACACGTTCTTAATCATTTCTGGGAACTCTCATTGTGTATTTTAACAGTTTTACCACAATTAGACAGTTTGCTTAGAAGTATTTACTGGAACCGCCACCATTTTAATTGATTCACACAAAAAAAACGCCAAAGCCAATCCTCCTAAATTGTAAACACAAAAACTATTCTCGTGATTCAAAGGCTTTAGACACCAATTCTGAGCTCTGTAAACATGAACTCTTAATATTTGAAAGCACAGTCCCGTGAAAACGCCACCAGAAGTACCCGTACTTGTAAACATTACCAGTATTTTCGTCATTTCACAGCTTTCCACTGGAAACCTCCGTGTTTAATTCGACAGTAAATGTAGTAAGAATCTATTTACGTGTACTTGAGATGTTTATTACACGTTCTTAATCATTTCTGGGAACTCTCATTGTGTATTTTAACAGTTTTACCACAATTAGACAGTTTGCTTAGAAGTATTTACTGGAACCGCGACCATTTTAACTGATTCACACAAAAAAAACGCCAAAGCCAATCCTCCTAAATTGTAAACACAAAAACTATTCTCGTGATTCAAAGGCTTTAGACACCAATTCTGAGCTCTGTAAACATGAACTCGTAATAATTGAAAGCACAGTCCCGTGAAAACGCCACCCGAAGTACCCGGACTTGTAAACATTACCAGTATTTTCGTCATTTCACAGCTTTCCACTGGAAACCTCCGTGATTGAATTCGACAGTAAATGTAGTAAGAATCTATTTACGTGTACTTGAGGGGTTTATTACACGTTCTTAATCATTTCTGGGAACTCTCATTGTGTATTTTAACAGTTTTACCACAATTAGACAGTTTGCTTAGAAGTATTTACTGGAACCGCCACCATTTTAACTGATTCACACAAAAAAAACGCCAAAGCCAATCCTCCTAAATTGTAAACACAAAAAATTTCTCGTGATTCAAAGGCTTTAGACACCAATTCTTAGCTCTGTAAACATGAACTCTTAATATTTGAAAGCACAGTCCTGTGAAAACGCCACCAGAAGTACCCGTACTTGTAAACATTACCAGTATTTTCGTCATTTCACAGCATTCCACTGGAAACCTCCGTGTTTAATTCGACAGTAAATGTAGTAAGAATCTATTTACGTGTACTTGAGGGGTTTATTACACGTTCTTAATCATTTCTGGGAACTCTCATTGTGTATTTTAACAGTTTTACCACAATTAGACAGTTTGCTTAGAAGTATTTACTGGAACCGCCACCATTTTGACTGATTCACGCAAAAAAAACGCCAAAGCCTATCCTCCTAAATTGTAAACACAAAAACTATTCTCGTGATTCAAAGGCTTTAGACACCAATTCTGAGCTCTGTAAACATGAACTCTTAATATTTGAAAGCACAGTCCCGTGAAAACGCCACCAGAAGTACCCGGACTTGTAAACATTACCAGTATTTTCGTCATTTCACACCTTTCCACTGGAAACCTCCGTGATTGAATTCGACAGTAAATGTAGTAAGAATCTATTTACGTGTACTTGAGATGTTTATTACACGTTCTTAATCATTTCTGGGAACTCTCATTGTGTATTTTAACAGTTTTACCACAATTAGACAGTTTGCTTAGAAGTATTTACTGGAACCGCCACCATTTTAACTGATTCACACAAAAAAAACGCCAAAGCCAATCCTCCTAAATTGTAAACACAAAAAATTTCTCGTGATTCAAAGGCTTTAGACACCAATTCTTAGCTCTGTAAACATGAACTCTTAATATTTGAAAGCACAGTCCCGTGAAAACGCCACCAGAAGTACCCGTACTTGTAAACATTACCAGTATTTTCGTCATTTCACAGCATTCCACTGGAAACCTCCGTGTTTAATTCGACAGTAAATGTAGTAAGAATCTATTTACGTGTACTTGAGGGGTTTATTACACGTTCTTAATCATTTCTGGGAACTCTCATTGTGTATTTTAACAGTTTTACCACAATTAGACAGTTTGCTTAGAAGTATTTACTGGAACCGCCACCATTTTGACTGATTCACGCAAAAAAAACGCCAAAGCCTATCCTCCTAAATTGTAAACACAAAAACTATTCTCGTGATTCAAAGGCTTTAGACACCAATTCTGAGCTCTGTAAACATGAACTCTTAATATTTGAAAGCACAGTCCCGTGAAAACGCCACCAGAAGTACCCGGACTTGTAAACATTACCAGTATTTTCGTCATTTCACACCTTTCCACTGGAAACCTACGTGATTGAATTCGACAGTAAATGTAGTAAGAATCTATTTACATGTACTTGAGATGTTTATTACACGTTCTTAATCATTTCTGGGAACTCTCATTGTGTATTTTAACAGTTTTACCACAATTAGACAGTTTGCTTAGAAGTATTTACTGGAACCGCCACCATTTTAATTGATTCACACAAAAAAAACGCCAAAGCCAATCCTCCTAAATTGTAAACACAAAAACTATTCTCGTGATTCAAAGGCTTTAGACACCAATTCTGAGCTCTGTAAACATGAACTCTTAATATTTGAAAGCACAGTCCCGTGAAAACGCCACCAGAAGTACCCGTACTTGTAAACATTACCAGTATTTTCGTCATTTCACAGCTTTCCACTGGAAACCTCCGTGTTTAATTCGACAGTAAATGTAGTAAGAATCTATTTACGTGTACTTGAGATGTTTATTACACGTTCTTAATCATTTCTGGGAACTCTCATTGTGTATTTTAACAGTTTTACCACAATTAGACAGTTTGCTTAGAAGTATTTACTGGAACCGCGACCATTTTAACTGATTCACACAAAAAAAACGCCAAAGCCAATCCTCCTAAATTGTAAACACAAAAACTATTCTCGTGATTCAAAGGCTTTAGACACCAATTCTGAGCTCTGTAAACATGAACTCGTAATAATTGAAAGCACAGTCCCGTGAAAACGCCACCCGAAGTACCCGGACTTGTAAACATTACCAGTATTTTCGTCATTTCACAGCTTTCCACTGGAAACCTCCGTGTTTAATTCGACAGTAAATGTAGTAAGAATCTATTTACGTGTACTTGAGGGGTTTATTACACGTTCTTAATCATTTCTGGGAACTCTCATTGTGTATTTTAACAGTTTTACCACAATTAGACAGTTTGCTTAGAAGTATTTACTGGAACCGCGACCATTTTAACTGATTCACACAAAAAAAAGCCAAAGCCAATCCTCCTAAATTGTAAACACAAAAACTATTCTCGTGATTCAAAGGCTTTACACAACAATTCTTAGCTCTGTAAACATGAACTCTTAATATTTGAAAGCACAGTCCCGTGAAAACGCCACCCGAAGTACCCGGACTTGTAAACATTACCAGTATTTTCGTCATTTCACAGCTTTCCACTGGAAACCTCCGTGATTGAATTCGACAGTAAATGTAGTAAGAATCTATTTACGTGTACTTGAGGGGTTTATTACATGTTCTTAATCATTTCTGGGAACTCTCATTGTGTATTTTAACAGTTTTACCACAATTAGACAGTTTGCTTAGAAGTATTTACTGGAACCGCGACCATTTTAACTGATTCACACAAAAAAAAACGCCAAAGCCAATCCTCCTAAATTGTAAACACAAAAACTATTCTCGTGATTCAAAGGCTTTAGACACCAATTCTGAGCTCTGTAAACATGAACTCGTAATAATTGAAAGCACAGTCCCGTGAAAACGCCACCCGAAGTACCCGGACTTGTAAACATTACCAGTATTTTCGTCATTTCACAGCTTTCCACTGGAAACCTCCGTGTTTAATTCGACAGTAAATGTAGTAAGAATCTATTTACGTGTACTTGAGATGTTTATTACACGTTCTTAATCATTTCTGGGAACTCTCATTGTGTATTTTAACAGTTTTACCACAATTAGACAGTTTGCTTAGAAGTATTTACTGGAACCGCGACCATTTTAACTGATTCACACAAAAAAAAGCCAAAGCCAATCCTCCTAAATTGTAAACACAAAAACTATTCTCGTGATTCAAAGGCTTTACACAACAATTCTTAGCTCTGTAAACATGAACTCTTAATATTTGAAAGCACAGTCCCGTGAAAACGCCACCCGAAGTACCCGGACTTGTAAACATTACCAGTATTTTCGTCATTTCACAGCTTTCCACTGGAAACCTCCGTGATTGAATTCGACAGTAAATGTAGTAAGAATCTATTTACGTGTACTTGAGGGGTTTATTACACGTTCTTAATCATTTCTGGGAACTCTCATTGTGTATTTTAACAGTTTTACCACAATTAGACAGTTTGCTTAGAAGTATTTACTGGAACCGCCACCATTTTAACTGATTCACACAAATAAAACGCCAAAGCCAATCCTCCTAAATTGTAAACACAAAAAATTTCTCGTGATTCAAAGGCTTTAGACACCAATTCTTAGCTCTGTAAACATGAACTCTTAATATTTGAAAGCACAGTCCCGTGAAAACGCCACCAGAAGTACCCGTACTTGTAAACATTACCAGTATTTTCGTCATTTCACAGCATTCCACTGGAAACCTCCGTGTTTAATTCGACAGTAAATGTAGTAAGAATCTATTTACGTGTACTTGAGGGGTTTATTACACGTTCTTAATCATTTCTGGGAACTCTCATTGTGTATTTTAACAGTTTTACCACAATTAGACAGTTTGCTTAGAAGTATTTACTGGAACCGCCACCATTTTGACTGATTCACGCAAAAAAAACGCCAAAGCCTATCCTCCTAAATTGTAAACACAAAAACTATTCTCGTGATTCAAAGGCTTTAGACACCAATTCTGAGCTCTGTAAACATGAACTCTTAATATTTGAAAGCACAGTCCCGTGAAAACGCCACCAGAAGTACCCGGACTTGTAAACATTACCAGTATTTTCGTCATTTCACACCTTTCCACTGGAAACCTCCGTGATTGAATTCGACAGTAAATGTAGTAAGAATCTATTTACGTGTACTTGAGATGTTTATTACACGTTCTTAATCATTTCTGGGAACTCTCATTGTGTATTTTAACAGTTTTACCACAATTAGACAGTTTGCTTAGAAGTATTTACTGGAACCGCCACCATTTTAATTGATTCACACAAAAAAAACGCCAAAGCCAATCCTCCTAAATTGTAAACACAAAAACTATTCTCGTGATTCAAAGGCTTTAGACACCAATTCTGAGCTCTGTAAACATGAACTCTTAATATTTGAAAGCACAGTCCCGTGAAAACGCCACCAGAAGTACCCGTACTTGTAAACATTACCAGTATTTTCGTCATTTCACAGCTTTCCACTGGAAACCTCCGTGTTTAATTCGACAGTAAATGTAGTAAGAATCTATTTACGTGTACTTGAGATGTTTATTACACGTTCTTAATCATTTCTGGGAACTCTCATTGTGTATTTTAACAGTTTTACCACAATTAGACAGTTTGCTTAGAAGTATTTACTGGAACCGCGACCATTTTAACTGATTCACACAAAAAAAACGCCAAAGCCAATCCTCCTAAATTGTAAACACAAAAACTATTCTCGTGATTCAAAGGCTTTAGACACCAATTCTGAGCTCTGTAAACATGAACTCGTAATAATTGAAAGCACAGTCCCGTGAAAACGCCACCCGAAGTACCCGGACTTGTAAACATTACCAGTATTTTCGTCATTTCACAGCTTTCCACTGGAAACCTCCGTGTTTAATTCGACAGTAAATGTAGTAAGAATCTATTTACGTGTACTTGAGGGGTTTATTACACGTTCTTAATCATTTCTGGGAACTCTCATTGTGTATTTTAACAGTTTTACCACAATTAGACAGTTTGCTTAGAAGTATTTCCTGGAACCGTCACCATTTTGACTGATTCACACAAAAAAAACGCCAAAGCCAATCCTCCTAAATTGTAAACACAAAAACTATTCTCGTGATTCAAAGGCTTTAGACACCAATTCTGAGCTCTGTAAACATGAACTCTTAATATTTGAAAGCACAGTCCCGTGAAAACGCCACCAGAAGTACCCGGACTTGTAAACATTACCAGTATTTTCGTCATTTCACACCTTTCCACTGGAAACCTCCGTGATTGAATTCGACAGTAAATGTAGTAAGAATCTATTTACGTGTACTTGAGATGTTTATTACACGTTCTTAATCATTTCTGGGAACTCTCATTGTGTATTTTAACAGTTTTACCACAATTAGACAGTTTGCTTAGAAGTATTTACTGGAACCGCCACCATTTTAACTGATTCACACAAAAAAAACGCCAAAGCCAATCCTCCTAAATTGTAAACAAAAACACTATTCTCGTGATTCAAAGGCTTTAGACACCAATTCTGAGCTCTGTAAACATGAACTCTTAATATTTGAAAGCACAGTCCCGTGAAAACGCCACCAGAAGTACCCGTACTTGTAAACATTACCAGTATTTTCGTCATTTCACAGCTTTCCACTGGAAACCTCCGTGTTTAATTCGACAGTAAATGTAGTAAGAATCTATTTACGTGTACTTGAGATGTTTATTACACGTTCTTAATCATTTCTGGGAACTCTCATTGTGTATTTTAACAGTTTTACGACAATTAGACAGTTTGCTTAGAAGTATTTACTGGAACCGCCACCATTTTGACTGATTCACACAAAATAAACGCCAAAGCCAATCCTCCTAAATTGTAAACACAAAAATTATTCTCGTGATTCAAAGGCTTTAGACACCAATTCTGAGCTCTGTAAACATGAACTCTTAATATTTGAAAGCACAGTCCCGTGAAAACGCCACCAGAAGTACCCGTACTTGTAAACATTACCAGTATTTTCGTCATTTCACAGCTTTCCACTGGAAACCTCCGTGTTTAATTCGACAGTAAATGTAGTAAGAATCTATTTACGTGTACTTGAGGGGTTTATTACACGTTCTTAATCATTTCTGGGAACTCTCATTGTGTATTTTAACAGTTTTACCACAATTAGACAGTTTGCTTAGAAGTATTTCCTGGAACCGTCACCATTTTGACTGATTCACACAAAAAAAACGCCAAAGCCAATCCTCCTAAATTGTAAACACAAAAACTATTCTCGTGATTCAAAGGCTTTAGACACCAATTCTGAGCTCTGTAAACATGAACTCGCAATAATTGAAAGCACAGTCCCGTGAAAACGCCACCAGAAGTACCCGGACTTGTAAACATTACCAGTATTTTCGTCATTTCACAGCTTTCCACTGGAAACCTCCGTGTTTAATTCGACAGTAAATGTAGTAAGAATCTATTTACGTGTACTTGAGATGTTTATTACACGTTCTTAATCATTTCTGGGAACTCTCATTGTGTATTTTAACAGTTTTACCACAATTAGACAGTTTGCTTAGAAGTATTTACTGGAACCGCCACCATTTTAACTGATTCACACAAAAAAAACGCCAAAGCCAATCCTCCTAAATTGTAAACACAAAAACTATTCTCGTGATTCAAAGGCTTTAGACACCAATTCTGAGCTCTGTAAACATGAACTCGTAATAATTGAAAGCACAGTCCCGTGAAAACGCCACCCGAAGTACCCGGACTTGTAAACATTACCAGTATTTTCGTCATTTCAAAGCTTTCCACTGGAAACCTCCGTGTTTAATTCGACAGTAAATGTAGTAAGAATCTATTTACGTGTACTTGAGATGTTTATTACACGTTCTTAATCATTTCTGGGAACTCTCATTGTGTATTTTAACAGTTTTACCACAATTAGACAGTTTGCTTAGAAGTATTTACTGGAACCGCCACCATTTTGACTGATTCACACAAAAAAAACGCCAAAGCCAATCCTCCTAAATTGTAAACACAAAAACTATTCTCGTGATTCAAAGGCTTTAGACACCAATTCTGAGCTCTGTAAACATGAACTCTTAATATTTGAAAGCACAGTCCCGTGAAAACGCCACCAGAAGTACCCGTACTTGTAAACATTACCAGTATTTTCGTCATTTCACAGCTTTCCACTGGAAACCTCCGTGTTTAATTCGACAGTAAATGTAGTAAGAATCTATTTACGTGTACTTGAGATGTTTATTACACGTTCTTAATCATTTCTGGGAACTCTCATTGTGTATTTTAACAGTTTTACCACAATTAGACAGTTTGCTTAGAAGTATTTACTGGAACCGCCACCATTTTGACTGATTCACACAAAAAAAACGCCAAAGCCAATCCTCCTAAATTGTAAACACAAAAACTATTCTCGTGATTCAAAGGCTTTAGACACCAATTCTGAGCTCTGTAAACATGAACTCTTAATATTTGAAAGCACAGTCCCGTGAAAACGCCACCAGAAGTACCCGTACTTGTAAACATTACCAGTATTTTCGTCATTTCACAGCTTTCCACTGGAAACCTCCGTGTTGAATTCGACAGTAAATGTAGTAAGAATCTATTTACGTGTACTTGAGGGGTTTATTACACGTTCTTAATCATTTCTGGGAACTCTCATTGTGTATTTTAACAGTTTTACCACAATTAGACAGTTTGCTTAGAAGTATTTACTGGAACCGCCACCATTTTGACTGATTCACACAAAAAAAACGCCAAAGGCAATCCTCCTAAATTGTAAACACAAAAACTATTCTCGTGATTCAAAGGCTTTAGACACCAATTCTGAGCTCTGTAAACATGAACTCTTAATATTTGAAAGCACAGTCCCGTGAAAACGCCACCAGAAGTACCCGTACTTGTAAACATTACCAGTATTTTCGTCATTTCACAGCTTTCCACTGGAAACCTCCGTGTTGAATTCGACAGTAAATGTAGTAAGAATCTATTTACGTGTACTTGAGGGGTTTATTACACGTTCTTAATTATTTCTGGGAACTCTCATTGTGTATTTTAACAGTTTTACCACAATTAGACAGTTTGCTTAGAAGTATTTACTGGAACCGCCACCATTTTAATTGATTCACACAAAAAAAACGCCAAAGCCAATCCTCCTAAATTGTAAACACAAAAACTATTCTCGTGATTCAAAGGCTTTAGACACCAATTCTGAGCTCTGTAAACATGAACTCTTAATATTTGAAAGCACAGTCCCGTGAAAACGCCACCAGAAGTACCCGTACTTGTAAACATTACCAGTATTTTCGTCATTTCAAAGCTTTCCACTGGAAACCTCCGTGATTGAATTCGACAGTAAATGTAGCAAGAATCTATTTACGTGTACTTGAGATGTTTATTACACGTTCTTAATCATTTCTGGGAACTCTCATTGTGTATTTTAACAGTTTTACCACAATTAGACAGTTTTCTTAGAACTGTTTACTGGAACCGCCACCATTTTAACTGATTCACACAAAAAAAAACGCCAAAGCCAATCCTCCTAAATTGTAAACACAAAAACTATTCTCGTGATTCAAAGGCTTTAGACACCAATTCTTAGCTCTGTAAACATGAACTCTTAATATTTGAAAGCACAGTCCCGTGAAAACGCCACCAGAAGTACCCGTACTTGTAAACATTACCAGTATTTTCGTCATTTCACAGCTTTCCACTGGAAACCTCCGTGTTGAATTCGACAGTAAATGTAGTAAGAATCTATTTACGTGTACTTGAGATGTTTATTACACGTTCTTAATCATTTCTGGGAACTCTCATTGTGTATTTTAACAGTTTTACCACAATTAGACAGTTTGCTTAGAAGTATTTACTGGAACCGCCACCATTTTAACTGATTCACACAAAAAAAACGCCAAAGCCAATCCTCCTAAATTGTAAACACAAAAACTATTCTCGTGATTCAAAGGCTTTAGACACCAATTCTGAGCTCTGTAAACATGAACTCGTAATAATTGAAAGCACAGTCCCGTGAAAACGCCACCAGAAGTACCCGGACTTGTAAACATTACCAGTATTTTCGTCATTTCACACCTTTCCACTGGAAACCTCCGTGATTGAATTCGACAGTAAATGTAGTAAGAATCTATTTACGTGTACTTTAGATGTTTATTACACGTTCTTAATCATTTCTGGGAACTCTCATTGTGTATTTTAACAGTTTTACCACAATTAGACAGTTTGCTTAGAAGTATTTACTGGAACTGCCACCATTTTAACTGATTCACACACAAAAAAAACGCCAAAGCCAATCCTCCTAAATTGTAAACAAAAACACTATTCTCGTCATTCAAAGGCTTTAGACACCAATTCTGAGCTCTGTAAACATGAACTCTTAATATTTGAAAGCACAGTCCCGTGAAAACGCCACCAGAAGTACCCGTACTTGTAAACATTACCAGTATTTTCTTCATTTCACAGCTTTCCACTGGAAACCTCCGTGTTTAATTCGACAGTAAATGTAGTAAGAATCTATTTACGTGTACTTGAGATGTTTATTACACGTTCTTAATCATTTCTGGGAACTCTCATTGTGTATTTTAACAGTTTTACCACAATTAGACAGTTTGCTTAGAAGTATTTACTGGAACCGCCACCATTTTAACTGATTCACACAAAAAAAACGCCAAAGCCAATCCTCCTAAATTGTAAACACAAAAACTATTCTCGTGATTCAAAGGCTTTAGACACCAATTCTGAGCTCTGTAAACATGAACTCGTAATAATTGAAAGCACAGTCCCGTGAAAACGCCACCAGAAGTACCCGTACTTGTAAACATTACCAGTATTTTCGTCATTTCACAGCTTTCCACTGGAAACCTCCGTGTTTAATTCGACAGTAAATGTAGTAAGAATCTATTTACGTGTACTTGAGGGGTTTATTACACGTTCTTAATCATTTCTGGGAACTCTCATTGTGTATTTTAACAGTTTTACCACAATTAGACAGTTTGCTTAGAAGTATTTACTGGAACCGCCACCATTTTGACTGATTCACACAAAAAAAACGCCAAAGCCAATCCTCCTAAATTGTAAACACAAAAATTATTCTCGTGATTCAAAGGCTTTAGACACCAATTCTGAGCTCTGTAAACATGAACTCTTAATATTTGAAAGCACAGTCCCGTGAAAACGCCACCAGAAGTACCCGTACTTGTAAACATTACCAGTATTTTCGTCATTTCACAGCTTTCCACTGGAAACCTCCGTGTTTAATTCGACAGTAAATGTAGTAAGAATCTATTTACGTGTACTTGAGGGGTTTATTACACGTTCTTAATCATTTCTGGGAACTCTCATTGTGTATTTTAACAGTTTTACCACAATTAGACAGTTTGCTTAGAAGTATTTCCTGGAACCGTCACCATTTTGACTGATTCACACAAAAAAAACGCCAAAGCCAATCCTCCTAAATTGTAAACACAAAAACTATTCTCGTGATTCAAAGGCTTTAGACACCAATTCTGAGCTCTGTAAACATGAACTCGCAATAATTGAAAGCACAGTCCCGTGAAAACGCCACCAGAAGTACCCGGACTTGTAAACATTACCAGTATTTTCGTCATTTCACAGCTTTCCACTGGAAACCTCCGTGTTGAATTCGACAGTAAATGTAGTAAGAATCTATTTACGTGTACTTGAGATGTTTATTACACGTTCTTAATCATTTCTGGGAACTCTCATTGTGTATTTTAACAGTTTTACCACAATTAGACAGTTTGCTTAGAAGTATTTACTGGAACCGCCACCATTTTAACTGATTCACACAAAAAAAACGCCAAAGCCAATCCTCCTAAATTGTAAACACAAAAACTATTCTCGTGATTCAAAGGCTTTAGACACCAATTCTGAGCTCTGTAAACATGAACTCGTAATAATTGAAAGCACAGTCCCGTGAAAACGCCACCCGAAGTACCCGGACTTGTAAACATTACCAGTATTTTCGTCATTTCAAAGCTTTCCACTGGAAACCTCCGTGATTGAATTCGAGAGTAAATGTAGCAAGAATCTATTTACGTGTTCTTGAGGGGTTTATTACACGTTCTTAATCATTTCTGGGAACTCTCATTGTGTATTTTAACAGTTTTACCACAATTAGACAGTTTGCTTAAAAGTATTTACTGGAATCGCCACCATTTTGACTGATTCACACAAAAAAAACGCCAAAGCCAATCCTCCTAAATTGTAAACACAAAAACTATTCTCGTGATTCAAAGGCTTTAGACACCAATTCTGAGCTCTGTAAACATGAACTCTTAATATTTGAAAGCACAGTCCCGTGAAAACGCCACCAGATGTACCCGTACTTGTAAACATTACCAGTATTTTCGTCATTTCACAGCTTTCCACTGGAAACCTCCGTGTTTAATTCGACAGTAAATGTAGTAAGAATCTATTTACGTGTACTTGAGATGTTTATTACACGTTCTTAATCATTTCTGGGAACTCTCATTGTGTATTTTAACAGTTTTACCACAATTAGACAGTTTGCTTAGAAGTATTTACTGGAACCGCCACCATTTTGAGTGATTCACACAAAAAAAAACGCCAAAGCCAATCCTCCTAAATTGTAAACACAAAAACTATTCTCGTGATTCAAAGGCTTTAGACACCAATTCTGAGCTCTGTAAACATGAACTCTTAATATTTGAAAGCACAGTCCCGTGAAAACGCCACCAGAAGTACCCGTACTTGTAAACATTACCAGTATTTTCGTCATTTCACAGCTTTCCACTGGAAACCTCCGTGTTTAATTCGACAGTAAATGTAGTAAGAATCTATTTACGTGTACTTGAGGGGTTTATTACACGTTCTTAATCATTTCTGGGAACTCTCATTGTGTATTTTAACAGTTTTACCACAATTAGTTTGCTTAGAAGTATTTACTGGAACCGCCACCATTTTAACTGATTCACACAAAAAAAACGCCAAAGCCAATCCTCCTAAATTGTAAACACAAAAACTATTCTCGTGATTCAAAGGCTTTAGACACCAATTCTGAGCTCTGTAAACATGAACTCGTAATAATTGAAAGCACAGTCCCGTGAAAACGCCACCCGAAGTACCCGGACTTGTAAACATTACCAGTATTTTCCACTGGAAACCTCCGTGATTGAATTCGACAGTAAATGTAGTAAGAATCTATTTACGTGTACTTGAGGGGTTTATTACACGTTCTTAATCATTTCTGGGAACTCTCATTGTGTATTTTAACAGTTTTACCACAATTAGACAGTTTGCTTAGAAGTATTTACTGGAACCGCCACCATTTTAACTGATTCACACAAAAAAAACGCCAAAGCCAATCCTCCTAAATTGTAAACACAAAAACTATTCTCGTGATTGAAAGGCTTTAGACACCAATTCTGAGCTCTGTAAACATGAACTCTTAATATTTGAAAGCACAGTCCCGTGAAAACGCCACCAGAAGTACCCGTACTTGTAAACATTACCAGTATTTTCGTCATTTCACAGCTTTCCACTGGAAACATCCGTGTTGAATTCGACAGTAAATGTAGTAAAAATCTATTAACGTGTACTTGAGATGTTTATTACACTTTCTTAATCATTTCTGGGAACTATCATTGTGTATTTTAACAGTTTTACCACAATTAGACAGTTTGCTTAGAAATGTTTACTGGAACCGCCACCATTTTAACTGATTAACATAAAGAAACGACAAAGCAAATCCTCCTAAATTGTAAACATAAAAACTATTCTCGTCATTCCAAGGCTTTAGACACCAAATCTGAGCTCTGTAAACATGAACTCTTAATAAGTGAAAGCCCAGTCCCGTGAAAACGCCACCCGAAGTACCCGGACTTGTAAACATTACCAGTATTTTCGTCATTTCACAGCTTTCCACGGGAAACCTCCGTGATTGAATTCGACAGGAAAGGTAGTAAGAATCTATTTACGTGTACTTGAGGGGTTTATTACACGTTCTTAATCATTTCTGGGAACTCTCATTGTGTATTTTAACAGTTTTACCACAATTAGACAGTTTGCTTAGAAGTATTTACTGGAACCGTCACCATTTTAACTGATTCACACAAAAAAAAGCCAAAGCCAATCCTCCTAAATTGTAAACACAAAAACTATTCTCGTGATTCAAAGGCTTTAGACACCAATTCTGAGCTCTGTAACATGAACTCTTAATAATTGAAAGCACAGTCCCGTGAAAACGCCACCAGAAGTACCCGTACTTGTAAAAATTACCAGTATTTTCGTCATTTCACAGCTTTCCACTCGAAACCTCCGTGATTGAATTCGACAGTAAATGTAGTAAGAATCTATTTACGTGTACTTGAGGTGTTTATTACACGTTCTTAATCATTTCTGGGAACTCTCATTGTGTATTTTAACAGTTTTACCACAATTAGACAGTTTGCTTAGAAGTATTTACTGGAACCGCCACCATTTTAACTGATTCACACAAAAAAAACGCCAAAGCCAATCCTCCTAAATTGTAAACAAAAAAACTATTCTCGTGATTCAAAGGCTTTAGACACCAATTCTGAGCTCTGTAAACATGAATTCTTAATATTTGAAAGCACAGTCCCGTGAAAACGCCACCAGAAGTACCCGTACTTGTAAACATTACCAGTATTTTCGTCATTTCACAGCTTTCCACTGGAAACCTCCGTGTTTAATTCGACAGTAAATGTAGTAAGAATCTATTTACGTGTACTTGAGATGTTTATTACACGTTCTTAATCATTTCTGGGAACTCTCATTGTGTATTTTAACAGTTTTACCACAATTAGACAGTTTGCTTAGAAGTATTTACTGGAACCGCCACCATTTTAACTGATTCACACAAAAAAAACAACAAAGCCAATCCTCCTAAATTGTAAACACAAAAACTATTCTCGTGATTCAAAGGCTTTAGACACCAATTCTGAGCTCTGTAAACATGAACTCGTAATAATTGAAAGCACAGTCCCGTGAAAACGCCACCCGAAGTACCCGGACTTGTAAACATTACCAGTATTTTCCACTGGAAACCTCCGTGATTGAATTCGACAGTAAATGTAGTAAGAATCTATTTACGTGTACTTGAGGGGTTTATTACACGTTCTTAATCATTTCTGGGAACTCTCATTGTGTATTTTAACAGTTTTACCACAATTAGACAGTTTGCTTAGAAGTATTTACTGGAACCGCCACCATTTTAACTGATTCACACAAAAAAAAACGCCAAAGCCAATCCTCCTAAATTGTAAACACAAAAACTATTCTCGTGATTGAAAGGCTTTAGACACCAATTCTGAGCTCTGTAAACATGAACTCTTAATATTTGAAAGCACAGTCCCGTGAAAACGCCACCAGAAGTACCCGTACTTGTAAACATTACCAGTATATTCGTCATTTCACAGCTTTCCACTGGAAACCTCCGTGTTGAATTCGACAGTAAATGTAGTAAGAATCTATTTACGTGTACTTGAGATGTTTATTACACGTTCTTAATCATTTCTGGGAACTCTCATTGTGTATTTTAACAGTTTTACCACAATTAGACAGTTTGCTTAGAACTTTTTAGTGGAACCGCCACCATTTTAACTGATTCACACAAAAAATATGCCAAAGCCAATCCTCCTAAATTGTAAACATAAAAACTATTCTCGTGATTCAAAGGCTTTAGACACCAATTCTGAGCTCTGTAAACATGAACTCTTAATAATTGAAAGCACAGTCCCGTGAAAACGCCACCAGAAGTACCCGTACTTGTAAACATTACCAGTATTTTCGTCATTTCACAGCTTTCCACTGGAAACCTCCGTGATTGAATTCGACAGTAAATGTAGTAAGAATCTATTTACGTGTACTTGAGGTGTTTATTACACGTTCTTAATCATTTCTGGGAACTATCATTGTGTATTTTAACAGTTTTACCACAATTAGACAGTTTTCTTAGAACTGTTTACTGGAACCGCCACCATTTTAACTGATTCACACAAAAAAAAACGCCAAAGCCAATCCTCCTAAATTGTAAACACAAAAACTATTCTCGTGATTCAAAGGCTTTAGACACCAATTCTGAGCTCTGTAAACATGAACTCTTAATATTTGAAAGCACAGTCCCGTGAAAACGCCACCAGAAGTACCCGTACTTGTAAACATTACCAGTATTTTCGTCATTTCACAGCTTTCCACTGGAAACCTCCGTGTTGAATTCGACAGTAAATGTAGTAAGAATCTATTTACGTGTACTTGAGATGTTTATTACACGTTCTTAATCATTTCGGGGAACTCTCATTGTGTATTTTAACAGTTTTACCACAATTAGACAGTTTGCTTAGAAGTATTTACTGGAACCGCCACCATTTTAACTGATTCACACAAAAAAAACGCCAAAGCCAATCCTCCTAAATTGTAAACACAAAAACTATTCTCGTGATTCAAAGGCTTTAGACACCAATTCTGAGCTCTGTAAACATGAACTCGTAATAATTGAAAGCACAGTCCCGTGAAAACGCCACCCGAAGTACCCGGACTTGTAAACATTACCAGTATTTTCCACTGGAAACCTCCGTGATTGAATTCGACAGTAAATGTAGTAAGAATCTATTTACGTGTACTTGAGGGGTTTATTACACGTTCTTAATCATTTCTGGGAACTCTCATTGTGTATTTTAACAGTTTTACCACAATTAGACAGTTTGCTTAGAAGTATTTACTGGAACCGCCACCATTTTAACTGATTCACACAAAAAAAACGCCAAAGCCAATCCTCCTAAATTGTAAACACAAAAACTATTCTCGTGATTGAAAGGCTTTAGACACCAATTCTGAGCTCTGTAAACATGAACTCTTAATATTTGAAAGCACAGTCCCGTGAAAACGCCACCAGAAGTACCCGTACTTGTAAACATTACCAGTATTTTCGTCATTTCACAGCTTTCCACTGGAAACATCCGTGTTGAATTCGACAGTAAATGTAGTAAAAATCTATTAACGTGTACTTGAGATGTTTATTACACTTTCTTAATCATTTCTGGGAACTATCATTGTGTATTTTAACAGTTTTACCACAATTAGACAGTTTGCTTAGAAATGTTTACTGGAACCGCCACCATTTTAACTGATTAACATAAAGAAACGACAAAGCAAATCCTCCTAAATTGTAAACATAAAAACTATTCTCGTCATTCCAAGGCTTTAGACACCAAATCTGAGCTCTGTAAACATGAACTCTTAATAAGTGAAAGCCCAGTCCCGTGAAAACGCCACCCGAAGTACCCGGACTTGTAAACATTACCAGTATTTTCGTCATTTCACAGCTTTCCACGGGAAACCTCCGTGATTGAATTCGACAGGAAAGGTAGTAAGAATCTATTTACGTGTACTTGAGGGGTTTATTACACGTTCTTAATCATTTCTGGGAACTCTCATTGTGTATTTTAACAGTTTTACCACAATTAGACAGTTTGCTTAGAAGTATTTACTGGAACCGCCACCATTTTAACTGATTCACACAAAAAAAAGCCAAAGCCAATCCTCCTAAATTGTAAACACAAAAACTATTCTCGTGATTCAAAGGCTTTAGACACCAATTCTGAGCTCTGTAACATGAACTCTTAATAATTGAAAGCACAGTCCCGTGAAAACGCCACCAGAAGTACCCGTACTTGTAAAAATTACCAGTATTTTCGTCATTTCACAGCTTTCCACTCGAAACCTCCGTGATTGAATTCGACAGTAAATGTAGTAAGAATCTATTTACGTGTACTTGAGGTGTTTATTACACGTTCTTAATCATTTCTGGGAACTCTCATTGTGTATTTTAACAGTTTTACCACAATTAGACAGTTTGCTTAGAAGTATTTACTGGAACCGCCACCATTTTAACTGATTCACACAAAAAAAACGCCAAAGCCAATCCTCCTAAATTGTAAACAAAAAAACTATTCTCGTGATTCAAAGGCTTTAGACACCAATTCTGAGCTCTGTAAACATGAATTCTTAATATTTGAAAGCACAGTCCCGTGAAAACGCCACCAGAAGTACCCGTACTTGTAAACATTACCAGTATTTTCGTCATTTCACAGCTTTCCACTGGAAACCTCCGTGTTTAATTCGACAGTAAATGTAGTAAGAATCTATTTACGTGTACTTGAGATGTTTATTACACGTTCTTAATCATTTCTGGGAACTCTCATTGTGTATTTTAACAGTTTTACCACAATTAGACAGTTTGCTTAGAAGTATTTACTGGAACCGCCACCATTTTAACTGATTCACACAAAAAAAACGCCAAAGCCAATCCTCCTAAATTGTAAACACAAAAACTATTCTCGTGATTCAAAGGCTTTAGACACCAATTCTGAGCTCTGTAAACATGAACTCGTAATAATTGAAAGCACAGTCCCGTGAAAACGCCACCCGAAGTACCCGGACTTGTAAACATTACCAGTATTTTCCACTGGAAACCTCCGTGATTGAATTCGACAGTAAATGTAGTAAGAATCTATTTACGTGTACTTGAGGGGTTTATTACAAGTTCTTAATCATTTCTGGGAACTCTCATTGTGTATTTTAACAGTTTTACCACAATTAGACAGTTTGCTTAGAAGTATTTACTGGAACCGCCACCATTTTAACTGATTCACACAAAAAAAACGCCAAAGCCAATCCTCCTAAATTGTAAACACAAAAACTATTCTCGTGATTGAAAGGCTTTAGACACCAATTCTGAGCTCTGTAAACATGAACTCTTAATATTTGAAAGCACAGTCCCGTGAAAACGCCACCAGAAGTACCCGTACTTGTAAACATTACCAGTATATTCGTCATTTCACAGCTTTCCACTGGAAACCTCCGTGTTGAATTCGACAGTAAATGTAGTAAGAATCTATTTACGTGTACTTGAGATGTTTATTACACGTTCTTAATCATTTCTGGGAACTCTCATTGTGTATTTTAACAGTTTTACCACAATTAGACAGTTTGCTTAGAACTTTTTAGTGGAACCGCCACCATTTTAACTGATTCACACAAAAAATATGCCAAAGCCAATCCTCCTAAATTGTAAACATAAAAACTATTCTCGTGATTCAAAGGCTTTAGACACCAATTCTGAGCTCTGTAAACATGAACTCTTAATAATTGAAAGCACAGTCCCGTGAAAACGCCACCAGAAGTACCCGTACTTGTAAACATTACCAGTATTTTCGTCATTTCACAGCTTTCCACTGGAAACCTCCGTGATTGAATTCGACAGTAAATGTAGTAAGAATCTATTTACGTGTACTTGAGGTGTTTATTACACGTTCTTAATCATTTCTGGGAACTATCATTGTGTATTTTAACAGTTTTACCACAATTAGACAGTTTTCTTAGAACTGTTTACTGGAACCGCCACCATTTTAACTGATTCACACAAAAAAAAACGCCAAAGCCAATCCTCCTAAATTGTAAACACAAAAACTATTCTCGTGATTCAAAGGCTTTAGACACCAATTCTGAGCTCTGTAAACATGAACTCTTAATATTTGAAAGCACAGTCCCGTGAAAACGCCACCAGAAGTACCCGTACATGTAAACATTACCAGTATTTTCGTCATTTCACAGCTTTCCACTGGAAACCTCCGTGATTGAATTCGACAGTAAATGTAGCAAGAATCTATTTACGTGTACTTGAGATGTTTATTACACGTTCTTAATCATTTCTGGGAACTCTCATTGTGTATTTTAACAGTTTTACCACAATTAGACAGTTTGCTTAGAAGTATTTACTGGAACCGCCGCCATTTTAACTGATTCACACAAAAAAAACGCCAAAGCCAATCCTCCTAAATTGTAAACATAAAAACTATTCTCGTCATTCCAAGGCTTTAGACACCAATTCTGAGCTCTGTAAACATGAACTCTTAATATTTGAAAGCACAGTCCCGTGAAAACGCCACCCGAAGTACCCGGACTTGTAAACATTACCAGTATTTTCATCATTTCACAGCTTTCCACTGGAAACCTCCGTGTTGAATTCGACAGTAAATGTAGTAAGAATCTATTTACGTGTACTTGAGATGTTTATTACACGTTCTTAATCATTTCTGGGAACTCTCATTGTGTATTTTAACAGTTTTACCACAATTAGACAGTTTGCTTAGAGGTATTTCCTGGAACCGTCACCATTTTGACTGATTCACACAAAAAATACGCCAAAGCCAATCCTCCTAAATTGTAAACATAAAAACTATTCTCGTGATTCAAAGGCTTTAGACACCAATTCTGAGCTCTGTAACATGAACTCTTAATAATTGAAAGCACAGTCCCGTGAAAACGCCACCAGAAGTACCCGTACTTGTAAAAATTACCAGTATTTTCGTCATTTCACAGCTTTCCACTCGAAACCTCCGTGATTGAATTCGACAGTAAATGTAGTAAGAATCTATTTACGTGTACTTGAGGTGTTTATTACACGTTCTTAATCATTTCTGGGAACTCTCATTGTGTATTTTAACAGTTTTACCACAATTAGACAGTTTGCTTAGAAGTATTTACTGGAACCGCCACCATTTTAACTGATTCACACAAAAAAAACGCCAAAGCCAATCCTCCTAAATTGTAAACACAAAAACTATTCTCGTGATTCAAAGGCTTTAGACACCAATTCTTAGCTCTGTAAACATGAACTCTTAATATTTGAAAGCACAGTCCCGTGAAAACGCCACCCGAAGTACCCGGACTTGTAAACATTACCAGTATTTTCCACTGGAAACCTCCGTGATTGAATTCGACAGTAAATGTAGTAAGAATCTATTTACGTGTACTTGAGGGGTTTATTACACGTTCTTAATCATTTCTGGGAACTCTCATTGTGTATTTTAACAGTTTTACCACAATTAGACAGTTTGCTTAGAAGTATTTACTGGAACCGCCACCATTTTAACTGATTCACACAAAAAAAACGCCAAAGCCAATCCTCCTAAATTGTAAACACAAAAACTATTCTCCTCATTCCAAGGCTTTAGACACCAATTCTGAGCTCTGTAAACATGAATTCTTAATATTTGAAAGCACAGTCCCGTGAAAACGCCACCAGAAGTACCCGTACTTGTAAACATTACCAGTATTTTCGTCATTTCACAGCTTTCCACTGGAAACCTCCGTGTTGAATTCGACAGTAAATGTAGTAAGAATCTATTTACGTGTACTTGAGATGTTTATTACACGTTCTTAATCATTTCTGGGAACTCTCATTGTGTATTTTAACAGTTTTACCACAATTAGACAGTTTCCTTAGAAGTATTTACTGGAACCGCCACCATTTTGACTGATTCACACAAAAAAAACGCCAAAGCCAATCCTCCTAAATTGTAAACACAAAAACTATTCTCGTGATTCAAAGGATTTAGACACCAATTCTGAGCTCTGTAAACATGAACTCTTAATATTGAAAGCACAGTCCCGTGAAAATCCACCCGAAGTATCCGGAATTGTCAATATTACCAGTATTTTCGTCATTTCACAGCTTTCCACTCGAAACCTCCGTGATTGAATTCGACAGTAAATGTAGTAAAAATCTATTAACGTGTACTTGAGATGTTTATTACACTTTCTTAATCATTTCTGGGAACTATCATTGTGTATTTTAACAGTTTTACCACAATTAGACAGTTTGCTTAGAAATGTTTACTGGAACCGCCACCATTTTAACTGATTAACATAAAGAAACGACAAAGCAAATCCTCCTAAATTGTAAACATAAAAACTATTCTCGTCATTCCAAGGCTTTAGACACCAAATCTGAGCTCTGTAAACATGAACTCTTAATAAGTGAAAGCCCAGTCCCGTGAAAACGCCACCCGAAGTACCCGGACTTGTAAACATTACCAGTATTTTCGTCATTTCACAGCTTTCCACGGGAAACCTCCGTGATTGAATTCGACAGGAAAGGTAGTAAGAATCTCTTTACGTGTACTTGAGGGGTTTATTACACGTTCTTAATCATGTCTGGGAACTCTCATTGTGTATTTTAACAGTTTTACCACAATTAGACAGTTTGCTTAGAAGTATTTACTGGAACCGCCACCATTTTAACTGATTCACACAAAAAAAAGCCAAAGCCAATCCTCCTAAATTGTAAACATAAAAACTATTCTCGTCATTCCAAGGCTTTAGACACCAATTCTGAGCTCTGTAAACATGAACTCGTAATAATTGAAAGCACAGTCCCGTGAAAATGCCACCCGAAGTACCCGGACTTGTAAACATTACCAGTATTTTCGTCATTTCACAGCTTTCCACTGGAAACCTCCGTGATTGAATTCGACAGTAAATGTAGTAAGAATCTATTTACGTGTACTTGAGGGGTTTATTACACGTTCTTAATCATTTCTGGGAACTCTCATTGTGTATTTTAACAGTTTTACCACAATTAGACAGTTTGCTTAGAACTTTTTAGTGGAACCGCCACCATTTTAACTGATTCACACAAAAAATACGCCAAAGCCAATCCTCCTAAATTGTAAACATAAAAACTATTCTCGTGATTCAAAGGCTTTAGACACCAATTCTGAGCTCTGTAACATGAACTCTTAATAATTGAAAGCACAGTCCCGTGAAAACGCCACCAGAAGTACCCGTACTTGTAAAAATTACCAGTATTTTCGTCATTTCACAGCTTTCCACTCGAAACCTCCGTGATTGAATTCGACAGTAAATGTAGTAAGAATCTATTTACGTGTACTTGAGGTGTTTATTACACGTTCTTAATCATTTCTGGGAACTCTCATTGTGTATTTTAAAAATTTTACCACAATTAGACAGTTTGCTTAGAAGTATTTACTGGAACCGCCACCATTTTAACTGATTCACACAAAAAAAACGCCAAAGCCAATCCTCCTAAATTGTAAACATAAAAACTATTCTCGTGATTCAAAGGCTTTAGACACCAATTCTGAGCTCTGTAAACATGAACTCTTAATATTTGAAAGCACAGTCCCGTGAAAACGCCACCAGAAGTACCCGTACTTGTAAACATTACCAGTATTTTCGTCATTTCACAGCTTTCCACTGGAAACCTCCGTGTTGAATTCGACAGTAAATGTAGTAAGAATCTATTTACGTGTACTTGAGATGTTTATTACACGTTCTTAATCATTTCTGGGAACTCTCATTGTGTATTTTAACAGTTTTACCACAATTAGACAGTTTGCTTAGAAGTATTTACTGGAACCGCCACCATTTTAACTGATTCACACAAAAAAAACGCCAAAGCCAATCCTCCTAAATTGTAAACAAAAAAACTATTCTCGTGATTCAAAGGCTTTAGACACCAATTCTGAGCTCTGTAAACATGAACTCGTAATAATTGAAAGCACAGTCCCGTGAAAACGCCACCCGAAGTACCCGGACTTGTAAACATTACCAGTATTTTCCACTGGAAACCTCCGTGATTGAATTCGACAGTAAATGTAGCAAGAATCTATTTACGTGTACTTGAGGTGTTTATTACACGTTCTTAATCATTTCTGGGAACTATCATTGTGTATTTTAACAGTTTTACCACAATTAGACAGTTTTCTTAGAACTGTTTACTGGAACCGCCACCATTTTAACTGATTCACACAAAAAAAAACGCCAAAGCCAATCCTCCTAAATTGTAAACACAAAAACTATTCTCGTGATTCAAAGGCTTTAGACACCAATTCTGAGCTCTGTAAACATGAACTCTTAATATTTGAAAGCACAGTCCCGTGAAAACGCCACAAGAAGTACCCGGACTTGTAAACATTATCAGTATTTTCGTCATTTCACAGCTTTCCACTGGAAACCTCCGTGATTGAATTCGACAGTAAATGTAGCAAGAATCTATTTACGTGTACTTGAGATGTTTATTACACGTTCTTAATCATTTCTGGGAACTCTCATTGTGTATTTTAACAGTTTTACCACAATTAGACAGTTTGCTTAGAAGTATTTACTGGAACCGCCGCCATTTTAACTGATTCACACAAAAAAAACGCCAAAGCCAATCCTCCTAAATTGTAAACATAAAAACTATTCTCGTCATTCCAAGGTTTTAGACACCAATTCTGAGCTCTGTAAACATGAACTCTTAATATTTGAAAGCACAGTCCCGTGAAAACGCCACCCGAAGTACCCGGACTTGTAAACATTACCAGTATTTTCGTCATTTCACAGCTTTCCACTGGAAACCGCCGTGTTGAATTCGACAGTAAATGTAGTAAGAATCTATTTACGTGTACTTGAGATGTTTATTACACGTTCTTAATCATTTCTGGGAACTCTCATTGTGTATTTTAACAGTTTTACCACAATTAGACAGTTTGCTTAGAACTTTTTAGTGGAACCGCCACCATTTTAACTGATTCACACAAAAAATACGCCAAAGCCAATCCTCCTAAATTGTAAACATAAAAACTATTCTCGTGATTCAAAGGCTTTAGACACCAATTCTGAGCTCTGTAACATGAACTCTTAATAATTGAAAGCACAGTCCCGTGAAAACGCCACCAGAAGTACCCGTACTTGTAAAAATTACCAGTATTTTCGTCATTTCACAGCTTTCCACTCGAAACCTCCGTGATTGAATTCGACAGTAAATGTAGTAAGAATCTATTTACGTGTACTTGAGGTGTTTATTACACGTTCTTAATAATTTCTGGGAACTCTCATTGTGTATTTTAACAGTTTTACCACAATTAGACAGTTTGCTTAGAAGTATTTACTGGAACCGCCACCATTTTAACTGATTCACACAAAAAAAACGCCAAAGCCAATCCTCCTAAATTGTAAACACAAAAACTATTCTCGTGATTCAAAGGCTTTAGACACCAATTCTTAGCTCTGTAAACATGAACTCTTAATATCTGAAAGCACAGTCCCGTGAAAACGCCACCAGAAGTACCCGTACTTGTAAACATTACCAGTATTTTCGTCATTTCACAGCTTTCCACTGGAAACCTCCGTGTTGAATTCGACAGTAAATGTAGTAAGAATCTATTTACGTGTACTTGAGATGTTTATTACACGTTCTTAATCATTTCTGGGAACTCTCATTGTGTATTTTAACAGTTTTACCACAATTAGACAGTTTGCTTAGAAGTATTTACTGGAACCGCCACCATTTTAACTGATTCACACAAAAAAAACGCCAAAGCCAATCCTCCTAAATTGTAAACACAAAAACTATTCTCGTGATTCAAAGGCTTTAGACACCAATTCTGAGCTCTGTAAACATGAACTCTTAATAATTGAAAGCACAGTCCCGTGAAAACGCCACCAGAAGTACCCGTACTTGTAAACATTACCAGTATTTTCGTCATTTCACAGCTTTCCACTGGAAACCTCCGTGATTGAATTCGACAGTAAATGTAGTAAGAATCTATTTACGTGTACTTGAGGTGTTTATTACACGTTCTTAATCATTTCTGGGAACTATCATTGTGTATTTTAACAGTTTTACCACAATTAGACAGTTTTCTTAGAACTGTTTACTGGAACCGCCACCATTTTAACTGATTCACACAAAAAAAAACGCCAAAGCCAATCCTCCTAAATTGTAAACACAAAAACTATTCTCGTGATTCAAAGGCTTTAGACACCAATTCTGAGCTCTGTAAACATGAACTCTTAATATTTGAAAGCACAGTCCCGTGAAAACGCCACCAGAAGTACCCGTACTTGTAAACATTACCAGTATTTTCGTCATTTCACAGCTTTCCACTCGAAACCTCCGTGTTGAATTCGACAGTAAATGTAGTAAGAATCTATTTACGTGTACTTGAGATGTTTATTACACGTTCTTAATCATTTCTGGGAACTCTCATTGTGTATTTTAACAGTTTTACCACAATTAGACAGTTTGCTTAGAAGTATTTACTGGAACCGCCACCATTTTAACTGATTCACACAAAAAAAACGCCAAAGCCAATCCTCCTAAATTGTAAACACAAAAACTATTCTCGTGATTCAAAGGCTTTAGACACCAATTCTGAGCTGTGTAAACATGAACTCGTAATAATTGAAAGCACAGTCCCGTGAAAACGCCACCCGAAGTACCCGGACTTGTAAACATTACCAGTATTTTCCACTGGAAACCTCCGTGATTGAATTCGACAGTAAATGTAGTAAGAATCTATTTACGTGTACTTGAGGGGTTTATTACACGTTCTTAATCATTTCTGGGAACTCTCATTGTGTATTTTAACAGTTTTACCACAATTAGACAGTTTGCTTAGAAGTATTTACTGGAACCGCCACCATTTTAACTGATTCACACAAAAAAAACGCCAAAGCCAATCCTCCTAAATTGTAAACACAAAAACTATTCTCGTGATTGAAAGGCTTTAGACACCAATTCTGAGCTCTGTAAACATGAACTCTTAATATTTGAAAGCACAGTCCCGTGAAAACGCCACCAGAAGTACCCGTACTTGTAAACATTACCAGTATTTTCGTCATTTCACAGCTTTCCACTGGAAACATCCGTGTTGAATTCGACAGTAAATGTAGTAAAAATCTATTAACGTGTACTTGAGATGTTTATTACACTTTCTTAATCATTTCTGGGAACTATCATTGTGTATTTTAACAGTTTTACCACAATTAGACAGTTTGCTTAGAAATGTTTACTGGAACCGCCACCATTTTAACTGATTAACATAAAGAAACGACAAAGCAAATCCTCCTAAATTGTAAACATAAAAACTATTCTCGTCATTCCAAGGCTTTAGACACCAAATCTGAGCTCTGTAAACATGAACTCTTAATAAGTGAAAGCCCAGTCCCGTGAAAACGCCACCCGAAGTACCCGGACTTGTAAACATTACCAGTATTTTCGTCATTTCACAGCTTTCCACGGGAAACCTCCGTGATTGAATTCGACAGGAAAGGTAGTAAGAATCTATTTACGTGTACTTGAGGGGTTTATTACACGTTCTTAATCATTTCTGGGAACTCTCATTGTGTATTTTAACAGTTTTACCACAATTAGACAGTTTGCTTAGAAGTATTTACTGGAACCGCCACCATTTTAACTGATTCACACAAAAAAAAGGCAAAGCCAATCCTCCTAAATTGTAAACACAAAAACTATTCTCGTGATTCAAAGGCTTTAGACACCAATTCTGAGCTCTGTAACATGAACTCTTAATAATTGAAAGCACAGTCCCGTGAAAACGCCACCAGAAGTACCCGGACTTGTAAACATTACCAGTATTTTCCACTGGAAACCTCCGTGATTGAATTCGACAGTAAATGTAGCAAGAATCTATTTACGTGTACTTGAGGTGTTTATTACACGTTCTTAATCATTTCTGGGAACTATCATTGTGTATTTTAACAGTTTTACCACAATTAGACAGTTTTCTTAGAACTGTTTACTGGAACCGCCACCATTTTAACTGATTCACACAAAAAAAAACGCCAAAGCCAATCCTCCTAAATTGTAAACACAAAAACTATTCTCGTGATTCAAAGGCTTTAGACACCAATTCTGAGCTCTGTAAACATGAACTCTTAATATTTGAAAGCACAGTCCCGTGAAAACGCCACAAGAAGTACCCGGACTTGTAAACATTATCAGTATTTTCGTCATTTCACAGCTTTCCACTGGAAACCTCCGTGATTGAATTCGACAGTAAATGTAGCAAGAATCTATTTACGTGTACTTGAGATGTTTATTACACGTTCTTAATCATTTCTGGGAACTCTCATTGTGTATTTTAACAGTTTTACCACAATTAGACAGTTTGCTTAGAAGTATTTACTGGAACCGCCGCCATTTTAACTGATTCACACAAAAAAAACGCCAAAGCCAATCCTCCTAAATTGTAAACATAAAAACTATTCTCGTCATTCCAAGGTTTTAGACACCAATTCTGAGCTCTGTAAACATGAACTCTTAATATTTGAAAGCACAGTCCCGTGAAAACGCCACCCGAAGTACCCGGACTTGTAAACATTACCAGTATTTTCGTCATTTCACAGCTTTCCACTGGAAACCGCCGTGTTGAATTCGACAGTAAATGTAGTAAGAATCTATTTACGTGTACTTGAGATGTTTATTACACGTTCTTAATCATTTCTGGGAACTCTCATTGTGTATTTTAACAGTTTTACCACAATTAGACAGTTTGCTTAGAACTTTTTAGTGGAACCGCCACCATTTTAACTGATTCACACAAAAAATACGCCAAAGCCAATCCTCCTAAATTGTAAACATAAAAACTATTCTCGTGATTCAAAGGCTTTAGACACCAATTCTGAGCTCTGTAACATGAACTCTTAATAATTGAAAGCACAGTCCCGTGAAAACGCCACCAGAAGTACCCGTACTTGTAAAAATTACCAGTATTTTCGTCATTTCACAGCTTTCCACTCGAAACCTCCGTGATTGAATTCGACAGTAAATGTAGTAAGAATCTATTTACGTGTACTTGAGGTGTTTATTACACGTTCTTAATAATTTCTGGGAACTCTCATTGTGTATTTTAACAGTTTTACCACAATTAGACAGTTTGCTTAGAAGTATTTACTGGAACCGCCACCATTTTAACTGATTCACACAAAAAAAACGCCAAAGCCAATCCTCCTAAATTGTAAACACAAAAACTATTCTCGTGATTCAAAGGCTTTAGACACCAATTCTTAGCTCTGTAAACATGAACTCTTAATATCTGAAAGCACAGTCCCGTGAAAACGCCACCAGAAGTACCCGTACTTGTAAACATTACCAGTATTTTCGTCATTTCACAGCTTTCCACTGGAAACCTCCGTGTTTAATTCGACAGTAAATGTAGTAAGAATCTATTTACGTGTACTTGAGATGTTTATTACACGTTCTTAATCATTTCTGGGAACTCTCATTGTGTATTTTAACAGTTTTACCACAATTAGACAGTTTGCTTAGAAGTATTTACTGGAACCGCCACCATTTTAACTGATTCACACAAAAAAAACGCCAAAGCCAATCCTCCTAAATTGTAAACACAAAAACTATTCTCGTGATTCAAAGGCTTTAGACACCAATTCTGAGCTCTGTAAACATGAACTCTTAATAATTGAAAGCACAGTCCCGTGAAAACGCCACCAGAAGTACCCGTACTTGTAAACATTACCAGTATTTTCGTCATTTCACAGCTTTCCACTGGAAACCTCCGTGATTGAATTCGACAGTAAATGTAGTAAGAATCTATTTACGTGTACTTGAGGTGTTTATTACACGTTCTTAATCATTTCTGGGAACTATCATTGTGTATTTTAACAGTTTTACCACAATTAGACAGTTTTCTTAGAACTGTTTACTGGAACCGCCACCATTTTAACTGATTCACACAAAAAAAAACGCCAAAGCCAATCCTCCTAAATTGTAAACACAAAAACTATTCTCGTGATTCAAAGGCTTTAGACACCAATTCTGAGCTCTGTAAACATGAACTCTTAATATTTGAAAGCACAGTCCCGTGAAAACGCCACCAGAAGTACCCGTACTTGTAAACATTACCAGTATTTTCGTCATTTCACAGCTTTCCACTGGAAACCTCCGTGTTGAATTCGACAGTAAATGTAGTAAGAATCTATTTACGTGTACTTGAGATGTTTATTACACGTTCTTAATCATTTCTGGGAACTCTCATTGTGTATTTTAACAGTTTTACCACAATTAGACAGTTTGCTTAGAAGTATTTACTGGAACCGCCACCATTTTAACTGATTCACACAAAAAAAACGCCAAAGCCAATCCTCCTAAATTGTAAACACAAAAACTATTCTCGTGATTCAAAGGCTTTAGACACCAATTCTGAGCTCTGTAAACATGAACTCGTAATAATTGAAAGCACAGTCCCGTGAAAACGCCACCCGAAGTACCCGGACTTGTAAACATTACCAGTATTTTCCACTGGAAACCTCCGTGATTGAATTCGACAGTAAATGTAGTAAGAATCTATTTACGTGTACTTGAGGGGTTTATTACACGTTCTTAATCATTTCTGGGAACTCTCATTGTGTATTTTAACAGTTTTACCACAATTAGACAGTTTGCTTAGAAGTATTTACTGGAACCGCCACCATTTTAACTGATTCACACAAAAAAAACGCCAAAGCCAATCCTCCTAAATTGTAAACACAAAAACTATTCTCGTGATTGAAAGGCTTTAGACACCAATTCTGAGCTCTGTAAACATGAACTCTTAATATTTGAAAGCACAGTCCCGTGAAAACGCCACCAGAAGTACCCGTACTTGTAAACATTACCAGTATTTTCGTCATTTCACAGCTTTCCACTGGAAACATCCGTGTTGAATTCGACAGTAAATGTAGTAAAAATCTATTAACGTGTACTTGAGATGTTTATTACACTTTCTTAATCATTTCTGGGAACTATCATTGTGTATTTTAACAGTTTTACCACAATTAGACAGTTTGCTTAGAAATGTTTACTGGAACCGCCACCATTTTAACTGATTAACATAAAGAAACGACAAAGCAAATCCTCCTAAATTGTAAACATAAAAACTATTCTCGTCATTCCAAGGCTTTAGACACCAAATCTGAGCTCTGTAAACATGAACTCTTAATAAGTGAAAGCCCAGTCCCGTGAAAACGCCACCCGAAGTACCCGGACTTGTAAACATTACCAGTATTTTCGTCATTTCACAGCTTTCCACGGGAAACCTCCGTGATTGAATTCGACAGGAAAGGTAGTAAGAATCTATTTACGTGTACTTGAGGGGTTTATTACACGTTCTTAATCATTTCTGGGAACTCTCATTGTGTATTTTAACAGTTTTACCACAATTAGACAGTTTGCTTAGAAGTATTTACTGGAACCGCCACCATTTTAACTGATTCACACAAAAAAAGCCAAAGCCAATCCTCCTAAATTGTAAACACAAAAACTATTCTCGTGATTCAAAGGCTTTAGACACCAATTCTGAGCTCTGTAACATGAACTCTTAATAATTGAAAGCACAGTCCCGTGAAAACGCCACCAGAAGTACCCGTACTTGTAAAAATTACCAGTATTTTCGTCATTTCACAGCTTTCCACTCGAAACCTCCGTGATTGAATTCGACAGTAAATGTAGTAAGAATCTATTTACGTGTACTTGAGGTGTTTATTACACGTTCTTAATCATTTCTGGGAACTCTCATTGTGTATTTTAACAGTTTTACCACAATTAGACAGTTTGCTTAGAAGTATTTACTGGAACCGCCACCATTTTAACTGATTCACACAAAAAAAACGCCAAAGCCAATCCTCCTAAATTGTAAACAAAAAAACTATTCTCGTGATTCAAAGGCTTTAGACACCAATTCTGAGCTCTGTAAACATGAATTCTTAATATTTGAAAGCACAGTCCCGTGAAAACGCCACCAGAAGTACCCGTACTTGTAAACATTACCAGTATTTTCGTCATTTCACAGCTTTCCACTGGAAACCTCCGTGTTTAATTCGACAGTAAATGTAGTAAGAATCTATTTACGTGTACTTGAGATGTTTATTACACGTTCTTAATCATTTCTGGGAACTCTCATTGTGTATTTTAACAGTTTTACCACAATTAGACAGTTTGCTTAGAAGTATTTACTGGAACCGCCACCATTTTAACTGATTCACACAAAAAAAACGCCAAAGCCAATCCTCCTAAATTGTAAACACAAAAACTATTCTCGTGATTCAAAGGCTTTAGACACCAATTCTGAGCTCTGTAAACATGAACTCGTAATAATTGAAAGCACAGTCCCGTGAAAACGCCACCCGAAGTACCCGGACTTGTAAACATTACCAGTATTTTCCACTGGAAACCTCCGTGATTGAATTCGACAGTAAATGTAGTAAGAATCTATTTACGTGTACTTGAGGGGTTTATTACACGTTCTTAATCATTTCTGGGAACTCTCATTGTGTATTTTAACAGTTTTACCACAATTAGACAGTTTGCTTAGAAGTATTTACTGGAACCGCCACCATTTTAACTGATTCACACAAAAAAAACGCCAAAGCCAATCCTCCTAAATTGTAAACACAAAAACTATTCTCGTGATTGAAAGGCTTTAGACACCAATTCTGAGCTCTGTAAACATGAACTCTTAATATTTGAAAGCACAGTCCCGTGAAAACGCCACCAGAAGTACCCGTACTTGTAAACATTACCAGTATATTCGTCATTTCACAGCTTTCCACTGGAAACCTCCGTGTTGAATTCGACAGTAAATGTAGTAAGAATCTATTTACGTGTACTTGAGATGTTTATTACACGTTCTTAATCATTTCTGGGAACTCTCATTGTGTATTTTAACAGTTTTACCACAATTAGACAGTTTGCTTAGAACTTTTTAGTGGAACCGCCACCATTTTAACTGATTCACACAAAAAATATGCCAAAGCCAATCCTCCTAAATTGTAAACATAAAAACTATTCTCGTGATTCAAAGGCTTTAGACACCAATTCTGAGCTCTGTAAACATGAACTCTTAATAATTGAAAGCACAGTCCCGTGAAAACGCCACCAGAAGTACCCGTACTTGTAAACATTACCAGTATTTTCGTCATTTCACAGCTTTCCACTGGAAACCTCCGTGATTGAATTCGACAGTAAATGTAGTAAGAATCTATTTACGTGTACTTGAGGTGTTTATTACACGTTCTTAATCATTTCTGGGAACTATCATTGTGTATTTTAACAGTTTTACCACAATTAGACAGTTTTCTTAGAACTGTTTACTGGAACCGCCACCATTTTAACTGATTCACACAAAAAAAAACGCCAAAGCCAATCCTCCTAAATTGTAAACACAAAAACTATTCTCGTGATTCAAAGGCTTTAGACACCAATTCTGAGCTCTGTAAACATGAACTCTTAATATTTGAAAGCACAGTCCCGTGAAAACGCCACCAGAAGTACCCGTACATGTAAACATTACCAGTATTTTCGTCATTTCACAGCTTTCCACTGGAAACCTCCGTGATTGAATTCGACAGTAAATGTAGCAAGAATCTATTTACGTGTACTTGAGATGTTTATTACACGTTCTTAATCATTTCTGGGAACTCTCATTGTGTATTTTAACAGTTTTACCACAATTAGACAGTTTGCTTAGAAGTATTTACTGGAACCGCCGCCATTTTAACTGATTCACACAAAAAAAACGCCAAAGCCAATCCTCCTAAATTGTAAACATAAAAACTATTCTCGTCATTCCAAGGCTTTAGACACCAATTCTGAGCTCTGTAAACATGAACTCTTAATATTTGAAAGCACAGTCCCGTGAAAACGCCACCCGAAGTACCCGGACTTGTAAACATTACCAGTATTTTCATCATTTCACAGCTTTCCACTGGAAACCTCCGTGTTGAATTCGACAGTAAATGTAGTAAGAATCTATTTACGTGTACTTGAGATGTTTATTACACGTTCTTAATCATTTCTGGGAACTCTCATTGTGTATTTTAACAGTTTTACCACAATTAGACAGTTTGCTTAGAAGTATTTCCTGGAACCGTCACCATTTTGACTGATTCACACAAAAAATACGCCAAAGCCAATCCTCCTAAATTGTAAACATAAAAACTATTCTCGTGATTCAAAGGCTTTAGACACCAATTCTGAGCTCTGTAACATGAACTCTTAATAATTGAAAGCACAGTCCCGTGAAAACGCCACCAGAAGTACCCGTACTTGTAAAAATTACCAGTATTTTCGTCATTTCACAGCTTTCCACTCGAAACCTCCGTGATTGAATTCGACAGTAAATGTAGTAAGAATCTATTTACGTGTACTTGAGGTGTTTATTACACGTTCTTAATCATTTCTGGGAACTCTCATTGTGTATTTTAACAGTTTTACCACAATTAGACAGTTTGCTTAGAAGTATTTACTGGAACCGCCACCATTTTAACTGATTCACACAAAAAAAACGCCAAAGCCAATCCTCCTAAATTGTAAACACAAAAACTATTCTCGTGATTCAAAGGCTTTAGACACCAATTCTTAGCTCTGTAAACATGAACTCTTAATATTTGAAAGCACAGTCCCGTGAAAACGCCACCAGAAGTACCCGTACTTGTAAAAATTACCAGTATTTTCGTCATTTCACAGCTTTCCACTCGAAACCTCCGTGATTGAATTCGACAGTAAATGTAGTAAAAATCTATTAACGTGTACTTGAGATGTTTATTACACTTTCTTAATCATTTCTGGGAACTATCATTGTGTATTTTAACAGTTTTACCACAATTAGACAGTTTGCTTAGAAATGTTTACTGGAACCGCCACCATTTTAACTGATTAACATAAAGAAACGACAAAGCAAATCCTCCTAAATTGTAAACATAAAAACTATTCTCGTCATTCCAAGGCTTTAGACACCAAATCTGAGCTCTGTAAACATGAACTCTTAATAAGTGAAAGCCCAGTCCCGTGAAAACGCCACCCGAAGTACCCGGACTTGTAAACATTACCAGTATTTTCGTCATTTCACAGCTTTCCACGGGAAACCTCCGTGATTGAATTCGACAGGAAAGGTAGTAAGAATCTCTTTACATGTACTTGAGGGGTTTATTACACGTTCTTAATCATGTCTGGGAACTCTCATTGTGTATTTTAACAGTTTTACCACAATTAGACAGTTTGCTTAGAAGTATTTACTGGAACCGCCACCATTTTAACTGATTCACACAAAAAAAAGCCAAAGCCAATCCTCCTAAATTGTAAACATAAAAACTATTCTCGTCATTCCAAGGCTTTAGACACCAATTCTGAGCTCTGTAAACATGAACTCGTAATAATTGAAAGCACAGTCCCGTGAAAATGCCACCCGAAGTACCCGGACTTGTAAACATTACCAGTATTTTCGTCATTTCACAGCTTTCCACTGGAAACCTCCGTGATTGAATTCGACAGTAAATGTAGTAAGAATCTATTTACGTGTACTTGAGGGGTTTATTACACGTTCTTAATCATTTCTGGGAACTCTCATTGTGTATTTTAACAGTTTTACCACAATTAGACAGTTTGCTTAGAACTTTTTAGTGGAACCGCCACCATTTTAACTGATTCACACAAAAAATACGCCAAAGCCAATCCTCCTAAATTGTAAACATAAAAACTATTCTCGTGATTCAAAGGCTTTAGACACCAATTCTGAGCTCTGTAACATGAACTCTTAATAATTGAAAGCACAGTCCCGTGAAAACGCCACCAGAAGTACCCGTACTTGTAAAAATTACCAGTATTTTCATCATTTCACAGCTTTCCACTCGAAACCTCCGTGATTGAATTCGACAGTAAATGTAGTAAGAATCTATTTACGTGTACTTGAGGTGTTTATTACACGTTCTTAATCATTTCTGGGAACTCTCATTGTGTATTTTAAAAATTTTACCACAATTAGACAGTTTGCTTAGAAGTATTTACTGGAACCGCCACCATTTTAACTGATTCACACAAAAAAAACGCCAAAGCCAATCCTCCTAAATTGTAAACATAAAAACTATTCTCGTGATTCAAAGGCTTTAGACACCAATTCTGAGCTCTGTAAACATGAACTCTTAATATTTGAAAGCACAGTCCCGTGAAAACGCCACCAGAAGTACCCGTACTTGTAAACATTACCAGTATTTTCGTCATTTCACAGCTTTCCACTGGAAACCTCCGTGTTGAATTCGACAGTAAATGTAGTAAGAATCTATTTACGTGTACTTGAGATGTTTATTACACGTTCTTAATCATTTCTGGGAACTCTCATTGTGTATTTTAACAGTTTTACCACAATTAGACAGTTTGCTTAGAAGTATTTACTGGAACCGCCACCATTTTAACTGATTCACACAAAAAAAACGCCAAAGCCAATCCTCCTAAATTGTAAACAAAAAAACTATTCTCGTGATTCAAAGGCTTTAGACACCAATTCTGAGCTCTGTAAACATGAACTCGTAATAATTGAAAGCACAGTCCCGTGAAAACGCCACCCGAAGTACCCGGACTTGTAAACATTACCAGTATTTTCCACTGGAAACCTCCGTGATTGAATTCGACAGTAAATGTAGCAAGAATCTATTTACGTGTACTTGAGGTGTTTATTACACGTTCTTAATCATTTCTGGGAACTATCATTGTGTATTTTAACAGTTTTACCACAATTAGACAGTTTTCTTAGAACTGTTTACTGGAACCGCCACCATTTTAACTGATTCACACAAAAAAAAACGCCAAAGCCAATCCTCCTAAATTGTAAACACAAAAACTATTCTCGTGATTCAAAGGCTTTAGACACCAATTCTGAGCTCTGTAAACATGAACTCTTAATATTTGAAAGCACAGTCCCGTGAAAACGCCACAAGAAGTACCCGGACTTGTAAACATTATCAGTATTTTCGTCATTTCACAGCTTTCCACTGGAAACCTCCGTGATTGAATTCGACAGTAAATGTAGCAAGAATCTATTTACGTGTACTTGAGATGTTTATTACACGTTCTTAATCATTTCTGGGAACTCTCATTGTGTATTTTAACAGTTTTACCACAATTAGACAGTTTGCTTAGAAGTATTTACTGGAACCGCCGCCATTTTAACTGATTCACACAAAAAAAACGCCAAAGCCAATCCTCCTAAATTGTAAACATAAAAACTATTCTCGTCATTCCAAGGTTTTAGACACCAATTCTGAGCTCTGTAAACATGAACTCTTAATATTTGAAAGCACAGTCCCGTGAAAACGCCACCCGAAGTACCCGGACTTGTAAACATTACCAGTATTTTCGTCATTTCACAGCTTTCCACTGGAAACCGCCGTGTTGAATTCGACAGTAAATGTAGTAAGAATCTATTTACGTGTACTTGAGATGTTTATTACACGTTCTTAATCATTTCTGGGAACTCTCATTGTGTATTTTAACAGTTTTACCACAATTAGACAGTTTGCTTAGAACTTTTTAGTGGAACCGCCACCATTTTAACTGATTCACACAAAAAATACGCCAAAGCCAATCCTCCTAAATTGTAAACATAAAAACTATTCTCGTGATTCAAAGGCTTTAGACACCAATTCTGAGCTCTGTAACATGAACTCTTAATAATTGAAAGCACAGTCCCGTGAAAACGCCACCAGAAGTACCCGTACTTGTAAAAATTACCAGTATTTTCGTCATTTCACAGCTTTCCACTCGAAACCTCCGTGATTGAATTCGACAGTAAATGTAGTAAGAATCTATTTACGTGTACTTGAGGTGTTTATTACACGTTCTTAATAATTTCTGGGAACTCTCATTGTGTATTTTAACAGTTTTACCACAATTAGACAGTTTGCTTAGAAGTATTTACTGGAACCGCCACCATTTTAACTGATTCACACAAAAAAAACGCCAAAGCCAATCCTCCTAAATTGTAAACACAAAAACTATTCTCGTGATTCAAAGGCTTTAGACACCAATTCTGAGGTCTGTAAACATGAACTCGTAATAATTGAAAGCACAGTCCCGTGAAAACGCCACCCGAAGTACCCGGACTTGTAAACATTACCAGTATTTTCCACTGGAAACCTCCGTGATTGAATTCGACAGTAAATGTAGTAAGAATCTATTTACGTGTACTTGAGGGGTTTATTACACGTTCTTAATCATTTCTGGGAACTCTCATTGTGTATTTTAACAGTTTTACCACAATTAGACAGTTTGCTTAGAAGTATTTACTGGAACCGCCACCATTTTAACTGATTCACACAAAAAAAACGCCAAAGCCAATCCTCCTAAATTGTAAACACAAAAACTATTCTCGTGATTGAAAGGCTTTAGACACCAATTCTGAGCTCTGTAAACATGAACTCTTAATATTTGAAAGCACAGTCCCGTGAAAACGCCACCAGAAGTACCCGTACTTGTAAACATTACCAGTATTTTCGTCATTTCACAGCTTTCCACTGGAAACCTCCGTGTTGAATTCGACAGTAAATGTAGTAAGAATCTATTTACGTGTACTTGAGATGTTTATTACACGTTCTTAATCATTTCTGGGAACTCTCATTGTGTATTTTAACAGTTTTACCACAATTGGACAGTTTGCTTAGAACTTTTTAGTGGAACCGCCACCATTTTAACTGATTCACACAAAAAATATGCCAAAGCCAATCCTCCTAAATTGTAAACATAAAAACTATTCTCGTGATTCAAAGGCTTTAGACACAAATTCTGAGCTCTGTAAACATGAACTCTTAATAATTGAAAGCACAGTCCCGTGAAAACGCCACCAGAAGTACCCGTACTTGTAAACATTACCAGTATTTTCGTCATTTCACAGCTTTCCACTGGAAACCTCCGTGATTGAATTCGACAGTAAATGTAGTAAGAATCTATTTACGTGTACTTGAGGTGTTTATTACACGTTCTTAATCATTTCTGGGAACTCTCATTGTGTATTTTAACAGTTTTACCACAATTAGACAGTTTTCTTAGAACTGTTTACTGGAACCGCCACCATTTTAACTGATTCACACAAAAAAAACGCCAAAGCCAATCCTCCTAAATTGTAAACACAAAAACTATTCTCGTGATTCAAAGGCTTTAGACACCAATTCTGAGCTCTGTAAACATGAACTCTTAATATTTGAAAGCACAGTCCCGTGAAAACGCCACCAGAAGTACCCGGACTTGTAAACATTATCAGTATTTTCGTCATTTCACAGCTTTCCACTGGAAACCTCCGTGATTGAATTCGACAGTAAATGTAGCAAGAATCTATTTACGTGTACTTGAGATGTTTATTACACGTTCTTAATCATTTCTGGGAACTCTCATTGTGTATTTTAACAGTTTTACCACAATTAGACAGTTTGCTTAGAAGTATTTACTGGAACCGCCGCCATTTTAACTGATTCACACAAAAAAAACGCCAAAGCCAATCCTCCTAAATTGTAAACATAAAAACTATTCTCGTCATTCCAAGGCTTTAGACACCAATTCTGAGCTCTGTAAACATGAACTCTTAATATTTGAAAGCACAGTCCCGTGAAAACGCCACCCGAAGTACCCGGACTTGTAAACATTACCAGTATTTTCGTCATTTCACAGCTTTCCACTGGAAACCTCCGTGTTGAATTCGACAGTAAATGTAGTAAGAATCTATTTACGTGTACTTGAGATGTTTATTACACGTTCTTAATCATTTCTGGGAACTCTCATTGTGTATTTTAACAGTTTTACCACAATTAGACAGTTTGCTTAGAACTTTTTAGTGGAACCGCCACCATTTTAACTGATTCACACAAAAAATACGCCAAAGCCAATCCTCCTAAATTGTAAACATAAAAACTATTCTCGTGATTCAAAGGCTTTAGACACCAATTCTGAGCTCTGTAACATGAACTCTTAATAATTGAAAGCACTGCCGAAACCGGTTTGGCTCGGTGGATAGAGCGTCGGCCTGCGGACTCAAGGGTCCCAGGTTCGATTCCGGTCAAGGGCATGTACGTGGGTTGCGAGCACATCCCCAGTGGGGGGTGTGCAGGAGGCAGCTGGTCGATGTTTCTCTCTCATCGATGTTTCTAGCTCTCTATCTCTCTCCCTTCCTCTCTGTAAAAAATCAATAAAATATATAAAAAAAAAAAAAAAAAAAAAAAAAAAAATAATTGAAAGCACAGTCCCGTGAAAACGCCACCAGAAGTACCCGTACTTGTAAAAATTACCAGTATTTTCGTCATTTCACAGCTTTCCACTCGAAACCTCCGTGATTGAATTCGACAGTAAATGTAGTAAGAATCTATTTACGTGTACTTGAGGTGTTTATTACACGTTCTTAATCATTTCTGGGAACTCTCATTGTGTATTTTAACAGTTTTACCACAATTAGACAGTTTGCTTAGAAGTATTTACTGGAACCGCCACCATTTTAACTGATTCACACAAAAAAAAACGCCAAAGCCAATCCTCCTAAATTGTAAACACAAAAACTATTCTCGTGATTCAAAGGCTTTAGACACCAATTCTTAGCTCTGTAAACATGAACTCTTAATATCTGAAAGCACAGTCCCGTGAAAACGCCACCAGAAGTACCCGTACTTGTAAACATTACCAGTATTTTCGTCATTTCACAGCTTTCCACTGGAAACCTCCGTGTTTAATTCGACAGTAAATGTAGTAATAATCTATTTACGTGTACTTGAGATGTTTATTACACGTTCTTAATCATTTCTGGGAACTCTCATTGTGTATTTTAACAGTTTTACCACAATTAGACAGTTTGCTTAGAAGTATTTACTGGAACCGCCACCATTTTAACTGATTCACACAAAAAAAACGCCAAAGCCAATCCTCCTAAATTGTAAACACAAAAACTATTCTCGTGATTCAAAGGCTTTAGACACCAATTCTGAGCTCTGTAAACATGAACTCGTAATAATTGAAAGCACAGTCCCGTGAAAACGCCACCCGAAGTACCCGGACTTGTAAACATTACCAGTATTTTCCACTGGAAACCTCCGTGATTGAATTCGACAGTAAATGTAGTAAGAATCTATTTACGTGTACTTGAGGGGTTTATTACACGTTCTTAATCATTTCTGGGAACTCTCATTGTGTATTTTAACAGTTTTACCACAATTAGACAGTTTGCTTAGAAGTATTTACTGGAACCGCCACCATTTTAACTGATTCACACACAAAAAAAACGCCAAAGCCAATCCTCCTAAATTGTAAACACAAAAACTATTCTCGTGATTCAAAGGCTTTAGACACCAATTCTGAGCTCTGTAAACATGAACTCTTAATATTTGAAAGCACAGTCCCGTGAAAACGCCACCAGAAGTACCCGTACTTGTAAACATTACCAGTATTTTCGTCATTTCACAGCTTTCCACTGGAAACCTCCGTGTTGAATTCGACAGTAAATGTAGTAAGAATCTATTTACGTGTACTTGAGATGTTTATTACACGTTCTTAATCATTTCTGGGAACTCTCATTGTGTATTTTAACAGTTTTACCACAATTAGACAGTTTGCTTAGAACTTTTTAGTGGAACCGCCACCATTTTAACTGATTCACACAAAAAATATGCCAAAGCCAATCCTCCTAAATTGTAAACATAAAAACTATTCTCGTGATTCAAAGGCTTTAGACACAAATTCTGAGCTCTGTAAACATGAACTCTTAATAATTGAAAGCACAGTCCCGTGAAAACGCCACCAGAAGTACCCGTACTTGTAAACATTACCAGTATTTTCGTCATTTCACAGCTTTCCACTGGAAACCTCCGTGATTGAATTCGACAGTAAATGTAGTAAGAATCTATTTACGTGTACTTGAGGTGTTTATTACACGTTCTTAATCATTTCTGGGAACTATCATTGTGTATTTTAACAGTTTTACCACAATTAGACAGTTTTCTTAGAACTGTTTACTGGAACCGCCACCATTTTAACTGATTCACACAAAAAAAAACGCCAAAGCCAATCCTCCTAAATTGTAAACACAAAAACTATTCTCGTGATTCAAAGGCTTTAGACACCAATTCTGAGCTCTGTAAACATGAACTCTTAATATTTGAAAGCACAGTCCCGTGAAAACGCCACCAGAAGTACCCGGACTTGTAAACATTACCAGTATTTTCGTCATTTCACAGCTTTCCACTGGAAACCTCCGTGATTGAATTCGACAGTAAATGTAGCAAGAATCTATTTACGTGTACTTGAGATGTTTATTACACGTTCTTAATCATTTCTGGGAACTCTCATTGTGTATTTTAACAGTTTTACCACAATTAGACAGTTTGCTTAGAAGTATTTACTGGAACCGCCGCCATTTTAACTGATTCACACAAAAAAAACGCCAAAGCCAATCCTCCTAAATTGTAAACATAAAAACTATTCTCGTCATTCCAAGGCTTTAGACACCAATTCTGAGCTCTGTAAACATGAACTCTTAATATTTGAAAGCACAGTCCCGTGAAAACGCCACCAGAAGTACCCGTACTTGTAAACATTACCAGTATTTTCGTCATTTCACAGCTTTCCACTGGAAACCTCCGTGATTGAATTTGACAGTAAATGTAGTAAGAATCTATTTATGTGTACTTGAGATGTTTATTACACGTTCTTAATCATTTCTGGGAACTCTCATTGTGTATTTTAACAGTTTTACCACAATTAGACAGTTTGCTTAGAAGTATTTACTGGAACCGCCGCCATTTTGACTGATTCACACAAAAAAAACGCCAAAGCCAATCCTCCTAAATTGTAAACACAAAAACTATTCTCGTGATTCAAAGGCTTTAGACACCAATTCTTAGCTCTGTAAACATGAACTCTTAATATTTGAAAGCACAGTCCCGTGAAAACGCCACCCGAAGTACCCGGACTTGTAAACATTACCAGTATTTTCGTCATTTCACACCTTTCCACTGGAAACCTCCGTGATTGAATTCGACAGTAAATGTAGTAAGAATCTATTTACGTGTACTTGAGATGTTTATTACACGTTCTTAATCATTTCTGGGAACTCTCATTTTGTATTTTAACAGTTTTACCACAATTAGACAGTTTGCTTAGAAGTATTTACTGGAACCGCCACCATTTTAATTGATTCACACAAAAAAAACGCCAAAGCCAATCCTCCTAAATTGTAAACACAAAAACTATTCTCGTGATTCAAAGGCTTTAGACACCAATTCTGAGCTCTGTAAACATGAACTCTTAATATTTGAAAGCACAGTCCCGTGAAAACGCCACCAGAAGTACCCGTACTTGTAAACATTACCAGTATTTTCGTCATTTCACAGCTTTCCACTGGAAACCTCCGTGTTGAATTCGACAGTAAATGTAGTAAGAATCTATTTACGTGTACTTGAGGGGTTTATTACACGTTCTTAATCATTTCTGGGAACTCTCATTGTGTATTTTAACAGTTTTACCACAATTAGACAGTTTGCTTAGAAGTATTTACTGGAACCGCCACCATTTTAACTGATTCACACAAAAAAAACGCCAAAGCCAATCCTCCTAAATTGTAAACACAAAAACTATTCTCGTGATTCAAAGGCTTTAGACACCAATTCTGAGCTCTGTAAACATGAACTCATAATAATTGAAAGCACAGTCCCGTGAAAACGCCACCCGAAGTACCCGGACTTGTAAACATTACCAGTATTTTCCACTGGAAACCTCCGTGATTGAATTCGACAGTAAATGTAGTAAGAATCTATTTACGTGTACTTGAGGGGTTTATTACACGTTCTTAATCATTTCTGGGAACTCTCATTGTGTATTTTAACAGTTTTACCACAATTAGACAGTTTGCTTAAAAGTATTTACTGGAACCGCCACCATTTTAACTGATTCACACACAAAAAAAACGCCAAAGCCAATCCTCCTAAATTGTAAACACAAAAACTATTCTCGTGATTGAAAGGCTTTAGACACCAATTCTGAGCTCTGTAAACATGAACTCTTAATATTTGAAAGCACAGTCCCGTGAAAACGCCACCAGAAGTACCCGTACTTGTAAACATTACCAGTATTTTCGTCATTTCACAGCTTTCCACTGGAAACCTCCGTGTTGAATTCGACAGTAAATGTAGTAAGAATCTATTTACGTGTACTTGAGATGTTTATTACACGTTCTTAATCATTTCTGGGAACTCTCATTGTGTATTTTAACAGTTTTACCACAATTAGACAGTTTGCTTAGAACTTTTTAGTGGAACCGCCACCATTTTAACTGATTCACACAAAAAATATGCCAAAGCCAATCCTCCTAAATTGTAAACATAAAAACTATTCTCGTGATTCAAAGGCTTTAGACACAAATTCTGAGCTCTGTAAACATGAACTCTTAATAATTGAAAGCACAGTCCCGTGAAAACGCCACCAGAAGTACCCGTACTTGTAAACATTACCAGTATTTTCGTCATTTCACAGCTTTCCACTGGAAACCTCCGTGATTGAATTCGACAGTAAATGTAGTAAGAATCTATTTACGTGTACTTGAGGTGTTTATTACACGTTCTTAATCATTTCTGGGAACTATCATTGTGTATTTTAACAGTTTTACCACAATTAGACAGTTTGCTTAGAAGTATTTACTGGAACCGCCGCCATTTTAACTGATTCACACAAAAAAAACGCCAAAGCCAATCCTCCTAAATTGTAAACATAAAAACTATTCTCGTCATTCCAAGGCTTTAGACACCAATTCTGAGCTCTGTAAACATGAACTCTTAATATTTGAAAGCACAGTCCCGTGAAAACGCCACCCGAAGTACCCGTACTTGTAAACATTACCAGTATTTTCGTCATTTCACAGCTTTCCACTCGAAACCTCCGTGTTGAATTCGACAGTAAATGTAGTAAGAATCTATTTACGTGTACTTGAGATGTTTATTACACGTTCTTAATCATTTCTGGGAACTCTCATTGTGTATTTTAACAGTTTTACCACAATTGGACAGTTTGCTTAGAACTTTTTAGTGGAACCGCCACCATTTTAACTGATTCACACAAAAAATATGCCAAAGCCAATCCTCCTAAATTGTAAACATAAAAACTATTCTCGTGATTCAAAGGCTTTAGACACAAATTCTGAGCTCTGTAAACATGAACTCTTAATAATTGAAAGCACAGTCCCGTGAAAACGCCACCAGAAGTACCCGTACTTGTAAACATTACCAGTATTTTCGTCATTTCACAGCTTTCCACTGGAAACCTCCGTGATTGAATTCGACAGTAAATGTAGTAAGAATCTATTTACGTGTACTTGAGGTGTTTATTACACGTTCTTAATCATTTCTGGGAACTATCATTGTGTATTTTAACAGTTTTACCACAATTAGACAGTTTTCTTAGAACTGTTTACTGGAACCGCCACCATTTTAACTGATTCACACAAAAAAAAACGCCAAAGCCAATCCTCCTAAATTGTAAACACAAAAACTATTCTCGTGATTCAAAGGCTTTAGACACCAATTCTGAGCTCTGTAAACATGAACTCTTAATATTTGAAAGCACAGTCCCGTGAAAACGCCACCAGAAGTACCCGGACTTGTAAACATTACCAGTATTTTCGTCATTTCACAGCTTTCCACTGGAAACCTCCGTGATTGAATTCGACAGTAAATGTAGCAAGAATCTATTTACGTGTACTTGAGATGTTTATTACACGTTCTTAATCATTTCTGGGAACTCTCATTGTGTATTTTAACAGTTTTACCACAATTAGACAGTTTGCTTAGAAGTATTTACTGGAACCGCCGCCATTTTAACTGATTCACACAAAAAAAACGCCAAAGCCAATCCTCCTAAATTGTAAACATAAAAACTATTCTCGTCATTCCAAGGCTTTAGACACCAATTCTGAGCTCTGTAAACATGAACTCTTAATATTTGAAAGCACAGTCCCGTGAAAACGCCACCAGAAGTACCCGTACTTGTAAACATTACCAGTATTTTCGTCATTTCACAGCTTTCCACTGGAAACCTCCGTGATTGAATTTGACAGTAAATGTAGTAAGAATCTATTTATGTGTACTTGAGATGTTTATTACACGTTCTTAATCATTTCTGGGAACTCTCATTGTGTATTTTAACAGTTTTACCACAATTAGACAGTTTGCTTAGAAGTATTTACTGGAACCGCCGCCATTTTGACTGATTCACACAAAAAAAACGCCAAAGCCAATCCTCCTAAATTGTAAACACAAAAACTATTCTCGTGATTCAAAGGCTTTAGACACCAATTCTTAGCTCTGTAAACATGAACTCTTAATATTTGAAAGCACAGTCCCGTGAAAACGCCACCCGAAGTACCCGGACTTGTAAACATTACCAGTATTTTCGTCATTTCACACCTTTCCACTGGAAACCTCCGTGATTGAATTCGACAGTAAATGTAGTAAGAATCTATTTACGTGTACTTGAGATGTTTATTACACGTTCTTAATCATTTCTGGGAACTCTCATTTTGTATTTTAACAGTTTTACCACAATTAGACAGTTTGCTTAGAAGTATTTACTGGAACCGCCACCATTTTAATTGATTCACACAAAAAAAACGCCAAAGCCAATCCTCCTAAATTGTAAACACAAAAACTATTCTCGTGATTCAAAGGCTTTAGACACCAATTCTGAGCTCTGTAAACATGAACTCTTAATATTTGAAAGCACAGTCCCGTGAAAACGCCACCAGAAGTACCCGTACTTGTAAACATTACCAGTATTTTCGTCATTTCACAGCTTTCCACTGGAAACCTCCGTGTTGAATTCGACAGTAAATGTAGTAAGAATCTATTTACGTGTACTTGAGGGGTTTATTACACGTTCTTAATCATTTCTGGGAACTCTCATTGTGTATTTTAACAGTTTTACCACAATTAGACAGTTTGCTTAGAAGTATTTACTGGAACCGCCACCATTTTAACTGATTCACACAAAAAAAACGCCAAAGCCAATCCTCCTAAATTGTAAACACAAAAACTATTCTCGTGATTCAAAGGCTTTAGACACCAATTCTGAGCTCTGTAAACATGAACTCATAATAATTGAAAGCACAGTCCCGTGAAAACGCCACCCGAAGTACCCGGACTTGTAAACATTACCAGTATTTTCCACTGGAAACCTCCGTGATTGAATTCGACAGTAAATGTAGTAAGAATCTATTTACGTGTACTTGAGGGGTTTATTACACGTTCTTAATCATTTCTGGGAACTCTCATTGTGTATTTTAACAGTTTTACCACAATTAGACAGTTTGCTTAGAAGTATTTACTGGAACCGCCACCATTTTAACTGATTCACACAAAAAAAAAACGCCAAAGCCAATCCTCCTAAATTGTAAACACAAAAACTATTCTCGTGATTGAAAGGCTTTAGACACCAATTCTGAGCTCTGTAAACATGAACTCTTAATATTTGAAAGCACAGTCCCGTGAAAACGCCACCAGAAGTACCCGTACTTGTAAACATTACCAGTATTTTCGTCATTTCACAGCTTTCCACTGGAAACCTCCGTGTTGAATTCGACAGTAAATGTAGTAAGAATCTATTTACGTGTACTTGAGATGTTTATTACACGTTCTTAATCATTTCTGGGAACTCTCATTGTGTATTTTAACAGTTTTACCACAATTAGACAGTTTGCTTAGAACTTTTTAGTGGAACCGCCACCATTTTAACTGATTCACACAAAAAATATGCCAAAGCCAATCCTCCTAAATTGTAAACATAAAAACTATTCTCGTGATTCAAAGGCTTTAGACACAAATTCTGAGCTCTGTAAACATGAACTCTTAATAATTGAAAGCACAGTCCCGTGAAAACGCCACCAGAAGTACCCGTACTTGTAAACATTACCAGTATTTTCGTCATTTCACAGCTTTCCACTGGAAACCTCCGTGATTGAATTCGACAGTAAATGTAGTAAGAATCTATTTACGTGTACTTGAGGTGTTTATTACACGTTCTTAATCATTTCTGGGAACTATCATTGTGTATTTTAACAGTTTTACCACAATTAGACAGTTTGCTTAGAAGTATTTACTGGAACCGCCGCCATTTTAACTGATTCACACAAAAAAAACGCCAAAGCCAATCCTCCTAAATTGTAAACATAAAAACTATTCTCGTCATTCCAAGGCTTTAGACACCAATTCTGAGCTCTGTAAACATGAACTCTTAATATTTGAAAGCACAGTCCCGTGAAAACGCCACCCGAAGTACCCGTACTTGTAAACATTACCAGTATTTTCGTCATTTCACAGCTTTCCACTGGAAACCTCCGTGTTGAATTCGACAGTAAATGTAGTAAGAATCTATTTACGTGTACTTGAGATGTTTATTACACGTTCTTAATCATTTCTGGGAACTCTCATTGTGTATTTTAACAGTTTTACCACAATTGGACAGTTTGCTTAGAACTTTTTAGTGGAACCGCCACCATTTTAACTGATTCACACAAAAAATATGCCAAAGCCAATCCTCCTAAATTGTAAACATAAAAACTATTCTCGTGATTCAAAGGCTTTAGACACAAATTCTGAGCTCTGTAAACATGAACTCTTAATAATTGAAAGCACAGTCCCGTGAAAACGCCACCAGAAGTACCCGTACTTGTAAACATTACCAGTATTTTCGTCATTTCACAGCTTTCCACTGGAAACCTCCGTGATTGAATTCGACAGTAAATGTAGTAAGAATCTATTTACGTGTACTTGAGGTGTTTATTACACGTTCTTAATCATTTCTGGGAACTATCATTGTGTATTTTAACAGTTTTACCACAATTAGACAGTTTTCTTAGAACTGTTTACTGGAACCGCCACCATTTTAACTGATTCACACAAAAAAAACGCCAAAGCCAATCCTCCTAAATTGTAAACACAAAAACTATTCTCGTGATTCAAAGGCTTTAGACACCAATTCTGAGCTCTGTAAACATGAACTCTTAATATTTGAAAGCACAGTCCCGTGAAAACGCCACCAGAAGTACCCGGACTTGTAAACATTATCAGTATTTTCGTCATTTCACAGCTTTCCACTGGAAACCTCCGTGATTGAATTCGACGGTAAATGTAGCAAGAATCTATTTACGTGTACTTGAGATGTTTATTACACGTTCTTAATCATTTCTGGGAACTCTCATTGTGTATTTTAACAGTTTTACCACAATTAGACAGTTTGCTTAGAAGTATTTACTGGAACCGCCGCCATTTTAACTGATTCACACAAAAAAAACGCCAAAGCCAATCCTCCTAAATTGTAAACATAAAAACTATTCTCGTCATTCCAAGGCTTTAGACACCAATTCTTAGCTCTGTAAACATGAACTCTTAATATTTGAAAGCACAGTCCCGTGAAAACGCCACCCGAAGTACCCGGACTTGTAAACATTACCAGTATTTTCGTCATTTCACAGCTTTCCACTGGAAACCTCCGTGTTGAATTCGACAGTAAATGTAGTAAGAATCTATTTACGTGTACTTGAGATGTTTATTACACGTTCTTAATCATTTCTGGGAACTCTCATTGTGTATTTTAACAGTTTTACCACAATTAGACAGTTTGCTTAGAACTTTTTAGTGGAACCGCCACCATTTTAACTGATTCACACAAAAAATACGCCAAAGCCAATCCTCCTAAATTGTAAACATAAAAACTATTCTCGTGATTCAAAGGCTTTAGACACCAATTCTGAGCTCTGTAACATGAACTCTTAATAATTGAAAGCACAGTCCCGTGAAAACGCCACCAGAAGTACCCGTACTTGTAAAAATTACCAGTATTTTCGTCATTTCACAGCTTTCCACTCGAAACCTCCGTGATTGAATTCGACAGTAAATGTAGTAAGAATCTATTTACGTGTACTTGAGGTGTTTATTACACGTTCTTAATCATTTCTGGGAACTCTCATTGTGTATTTTAACAGTTTTACCACAATTAGACAGTTTGCTTAGAAGTATTTACTGGAACCGCCACCATTTTAACTGATTCACACAAAAAAAAACGCCAAAGCCAATCCTCCTAAATTGTAAACACAAAAACTATTCTCGTGATTCAAAGGCTTTAGACACCAATTCTTAGCTCTGTAAACATGAACTCTTAATATCTGAAAGCACAGTCCCGTGAAAACGCCACCAGAAGTACCCGTACTTGTAAACATTACCAGTATTTTCGTCATTTCACAGCTTTCCACTGGAAACCTCCGTGTTTAATTCGACAGTAAATGTAGTAAGAATCTATTTACGTGTACTTGAGATGTTTATTACACGTTCTTAATCATTTCTGGGAACTCTCATTGTGTATTTTAACAGTTTTACCACAATTAGACAGTTTGCTTAGAAGTATTTACTGGAACCGCCACCATTTTAACTGATTCACACAAAAAAAACGCCAAAGCCAATCCTCCTAAATTGTAAACACAAAAACTATTCTCGTGATTCAAAGGCTTTAGACACCAATTCTGAGCTCTGTAAACATGAACTCGTAATAATTGAAAGCACAGTCCCGTGAAAACGCCACCCGAAGTACCCGGACTTGTAAACATTACCAGTATTTTCCACTGGAAACCTCCGTGATTGAATTCGACAGTAAATGTAGTAAGAATCTATTTACGTGTACTTGAGGGGTTTATTACACGTTCTTAATCATTTCTGGGAACTCTCATTGTGTATTTTAACAGTTTTACCACAATTAGACAGTTTGCTTAGAAGTATTTACTGGAACCGCCACCATTTTAACTGATTCACACACAAAAAAAACGCCAAAGCCAATCCTCCTAAATTGTAAACACAAAAACTATTCTCGTGATTCAAAGGCTTTAGACACCAATTCTGAGCTCTGTAAACATGAACTCTTAATATTTGAAAGCACAGTCCCGTGAAAACGCCACCAGAAGTACCCGTACTTGTAAACATTACCAGTATTTTCGTCATTTCACAGCTTTCCACTGGAAACCTCCGTGTTGAATTCGACAGTAAATGTAGTAAGAATCTATTTACGTGTACTTGAGATGTTTATTACACGTTCTTAATCATTTCTGGGAACTCTCATTGTGTATTTTAACAGTTTTACCACAATTAGACAGTTTGCTTAGAACTTTTTAGTGGAACCGCCACCATTTTAACTGATTCACACAAAAAATATGCCAAAGCCAATCCTCCTAAATTGTAAACATAAAAACTATTCTCGTGATTCAAAGGCTTTAGACACAAATTCTGAGCTCTGTAAACATGAACTCTTAATAATTGAAAGCACAGTCCCGTGAAAACGCCACCAGAAGTACCCGTACTTGTAAACATTACCAGTATTTTCGTCATTTCACAGCTTTCCACTGGAAACCTCCGTGATTGAATTCGACAGTAAATGTAGTAAGAATCTATTTACGTGTACTTGAGGTGTTTATTACACGTTCTTAATCATTTCTGGGAACTCTCATTGTGTATTTTAACAGTTTTACCACAATTAGACAGTTTTCTTAGAACTGTTTACTGGAACCGCCACCATTTTAACTGATTCACACAAAAAAAAACGCCAAAGCCAATCCTCCTAAATTGTAAACACAAAAACTATTCTCGTGATTCAAAGGCTTTAGACACCAATTCTGAGCTCTGTAAACATGAACTCTTAATATTTGAAAGCACAGTCCCGTGAAAACGCCACCAGAAGTACCCGGACTTGTAAACATTACCAGTATTTTCGTCATTTCACAGCTTTCCACTGGAAACCTCCGTGATTGAATTCGACAGTAAATGTAGCAAGAATCTATTTACGTGTACTTGAGATGTTTATTACACGTTCTTAATCATTTCTGGGAACTCTCATTGTGTATTTTAACAGTTTTACCACAATTAGACAGTTTGCTTAGAAGTATTTACTGGAACCGCCGCCATTTTAACTGATTCACACAAAAAAAACGCCAAAGCCAATCCTCCTAAATTGTAAACATAAAAACTATTCTCGTCATTCCAAGGCTTTAGACACCAATTCTGAGCTCTGTAAACATGAACTCTTAATATTTGAAAGCACAGTCCCGTGAAAACGCCACCAGAAGTACCCGTACTTGTAAACATTACCAGTATTTTCGTCATTTCACAGCTTTCCACTGGAAACCTCCGTGATTGAATTTGACAGTAAATGTAGTAAGAATCTATTTATGTGTACTTGAGATGTTTATTACACGTTCTTAATCATTTCTGGGAACTCTCATTGTGTATTTTAATAGTTTTACCACAATTAGACAGTTTGCTTAGAAGTATTTACTGGAACCGCCGCCATTTTGACTGATTCACACAAAAAAAACGCCAAAGCCAATCCTCCTAAATTGTAAACACAAAAACTATTCTCGTGATTCAAAGGCTTTAGACACCAATTCTTAGCTCTGTAAACATGAACTCTTAATATTTGAAAGCACAGTCCCGTGAAAACGCCACCCGAAGTACCCGGACTTGTAAACATTACCAGTATTTTCGACATTTCACACCTTTCCACTGGAAACCTCCGTGATTGAATTCGACAGTAAATGTAGTAAGAATCTATTTACGTGTACTTGAGATGTTTATTACACGTTCTTAATCATTTCTGGGAACTCTCATTTTGTATTTTAACAGTTTTACCACAATTAGACAGTTTGCTTAGAAGTATTTACTGGAACCGCCACCATTTTAATTGATTCACACAAAAAAAACGCCAAAGCCAATCCTCCTAAATTGTAAACACAAAAACTATTCTCGTGATTCAAAGGCTTTAGACACCAATTCTGAGCTCTGTAAACATGAACTCTTAATATTTGAAAGCACAGTCCCGTGAAAACGCCACCAGAAGTACCCGTACTTGTAAACATTACCAGTATTTTCGTCATTTCACAGCTTTCCACTGGAAACCTCCGTGTTGAATTCGACAGTAAATGTAGTAAGAATCTATTTACGTGTACTTGAGGGGTTTATTACACGTTCTTAATCATTTCTGGGAACTCTCATTGTGTATTTTAACAGTTTTACCACAATTAGACAGTTTGCTTAGAAGTATTTACTGGAACCGCCACCATTTTAACTGATTCACACAAAAAAAACGCCAAAGCCAATCCTCCTAAATTGTAAACACAAAAACTATTCTCGTGATTCAAAGGCTTTAGACACCAATTCTGAGCTCTGTAAACATGAACTCATAATAATTGAAAGCACAGTCCCGTGAAAACGCCACCCGAAGTACCCGGACTTGTAAACATTACCAGTATTTTCCACTGGAAACCTCCGTGATTGAATTCGACAGTAAATGTAGTAAGAATCTATTTACGTGTACTTGAGGGGTTTATTACACGTTCTTAATCATTTCTGGGAACTCTCATTGTGTATTTTAACAGTTTTACCACAATTAGACAGTTTGCTTAGAAGTATTTACTGGAACCGCCACCATTTTAACTGATTCACACAAAAAAAAACGCCAAAGCCAATCCTCCTAAATTGTAAACACAAAAACTATTCTCGTGATTGAAAGGCTTTAGACACCAATTCTGAGCTCTGTAAACATGAACTCTTAATATTTGAAAGCACAGTCCCGTGAAAACGCCACCAGAAGTACCCGTACTTGTAAACATTACCAGTATTTTCGTCATTTCACAGCTTTCCACTGGAAACCTCCGTGTTGAATTCGACAGTAAATGTAGTAAGAATCTATTTACGTGTACTTGAGATGTTTATTACACGTTCTTAATCATTTCTGGGAACTCTCATTGTGTATTTTAACAGTTTTACCACAATTAGACAGTTTGCTTAGAACTTTTTAGTGGAACCGCCACCATTTTAACTGATTCACACAAAAAATATGCCAAAGCCAATCCTCCTAAATTGTAAACATAAAAACTATTCTCGTGATTCAAAGGCTTTAGACACAAATTCTGAGCTCTGTAAACATGAACTCTTAATAATTGAAAGCACAGTCCCGTGAAAACGCCACCAGAAGTACCCGTACTTGTAAACATTACCAGTATTTTCGTCATTTCACAGCTTTCCACTGGAAACCTCCGTGATTGAATTCGACAGTAAATGTAGTAAGAATCTATTTACGTGTACTTGAGGTGTTTATTACACGTTCTTAATCATTTCTGGGAACTATCATTGTGTATTTTAACAGTTTTACCACAATTAGACAGTTTGCTTAGAAGTATTTACTGGAACCGCCGCCATTTTAACTGATTCACACAAAAAAAACGCCAAAGCCAATCCTCCTAAATTGTAAACATAAAAACTATTCTCGTCATTCCAAGGCTTTAGACACCAATTCTGAGCTCTGTAAACATGAACTCTTAATATTTGAAAGCACAGTCCCGTGAAAACGCCACCCGAAGTACCCGTACTTGTAAACATTACCAGTATTTTCGTCATTTCACAGCTTTCCACTGGAAACCTCCGTGTTGAATTCGACAGTAAATGTAGTAAGAATCTATTTACGTGTACTTGAGATGTTTATTACACGTTCTTAATCATTTCTGGGAACTCTCATTGTGTATTTTAACAGTTTTACCACAATTGGACAGTTTGCTTAGAACTTTTTAGTGGAACCGCCACCATTTTAACTGATTCACACAAAAAATATGCCAAAGCCAATCCTCCTAAATTGTAAACATAAAAACTATTCTCGTGATTCAAAGGCTTTAGACACAAATTCTGAGCTCTGTAAACATGAACTCTTAATAATTGAAAGCACAGTCCCGTGAAAACGCCACCAGAAGTACCCGTACTTGTAAACATTACCAGTATTTTCGTCATTTCACAGCTTTCCACTGGAAACCTCCGTGATTGAATTCGACAGTAAATGTAGTAAGAATCTATTTACGTGTACTTGAGGTGTTTATTACACGTTCTTAATCATTTCTGGGAACTATCATTGTGTATTTTAACAGTTTTACCACAATTAGACAGTTTTCTTAGAACTGTTTACTGGAACCGCCACCATTTTAACTGATTCACACAAAAAAAACGCCAAAGCCAATCCTCCTAAATTGTAAACACAAAAACTATTCTCGTGATTCAAAGGCTTTAGACACCAATTCTGAGCTCTGTAAACATGAACTCTTAATATTTGAAAGCACAGTCCCGTGAAAACGCCACCAGAAGTACCCGGACTTGTAAACATTATCAGTATTTTCGTCATTTCACAGCTTTCCACTGGAAACCTCCGTGATTGAATTCGACAGTAAATGTAGCAAGAATCTATTTACGTGTACTTGAGATGTTTATTACACGTTCTTAATCATTTCTGGGAACTCTCATTGTGTATTTTAACAGTTTTACCACAATTAGACAGTTTGCTTAGAAGTATTTACTGGAACCGCCGCCATTTTAACTGATTCACACAAAAAAAACGCCAAAGCCAATCCTCCTAAATTGTAAACATAAAAACTATTCTCGTCATTCCAAGGCTTTAGACACCAATTCTTAGCTCTGTAAACATGAACTCTTAATATTTGAAAGCACAGTCCCGTGAAAACGCCACCCGAAGTACCCGGACTTGTAAACATTACCAGTATTTTCGTCATTTCACAGCTTTCCACTGGAAACCTCCGTGTTGAATTCGACAGTAAATGTAGTAAGAATCTATTTACGTGTACTTGAGATGTTTATTACACGTTCTTAATCATTTCTGGGAACTCTCATTGTGTATTTTAACAGTTTTACCACAATTAGACAGTTTGCTTAGAACTTTTTAGTGGAACCGCCACCATTTTAACTGATTCACACAAAAAATACGCCAAAGCCAATCCTCCTAAATTGTAAACATAAAAACTATTCTCGTGATTCAAAGGCTTTAGACACCAATTCTGAGCTCTGTAACATGAACTCTTAATAATTGAAAGCACAGTCCCGTGAAAACGCCACCAGAAGTACCCGTACTTGTAAAAATTACCAGTATTTTCGTCATTTCACAGCTTTCCACTCGAAACCTCCGTGATTGAATTCGACAGTAAATGTAGTAAGAATCTATTTACGTGTACTTGAGGTGTTTATTACACGTTCTTAATCATTTCTGGGAACTCTCATTGTGTATTTTAACAGTTTTACCACAATTATACAGTTTGCTTAGAAGTATTTACTGGAACCGCCACCATTTTAACTGATTCACACAAAAAAAAACGCCAAAGCCAATCCTCCTAAATTGTAAACACAAAAACTATTCTCGTGATTCAAAGGCTTTAGACACCAATTCTTAGCTCTGTAAACATGAACTCTTAATATCTGAAAGCACAGTCCCGTGAAAACGCCACCAGAAGTACCCGTACTTGTAAACATTACCAGTATTTTCGTCATTTCACAGCTTTCCACTGGAAACCTCCGTGTTTAATTCGACAGTAAATGTAGTAAGAATCTATTTACGTGTACTTGAGATGTTTATTACACGTTCTTAATCATTTCTGGGAACTCTCATTGTGTATTTTAACAGTTTTACCACAATTAGACAGTTTGCTTAGAAGTATTTACTGGAACCGCCACCATTTTAACTGATTCACACAAAAAAAACGCCAAAGCCAATCCTCCTAAATTGTAAACACAAAAACTATTCTCGTGATTCAAAGGCTTTAGACACCAATTCTGAGCTCTGTAAACATGAACTCGTAATAATTGAAAGCACAGTCCCGTGAAAACGCCACCCGAAGTACCCGGACTTGTAAACATTACCAGTATTTTCCACTGGAAACCTCCGTGATTGAATTCGACAGTAAATGTAGTAAGAATCTATTTACGTGTACTTGAGGGGTTTATTACACGTTCTTAATCATTTCTGGGAACTCTCATTGTGTATTTTAACAGTTTTACCACAATTAGACAGTTTGCTTAGAAGTATTTACTGGAACCGCCACCATTTTAACTGATTCACACACAAAAAAAACGCCAAAGCCAATCCTCCTAAATTGTAAACACAAAAACTATTCTCGTGATTCAAAGGCTTTAGACACCAATTCTGAGCTCTGTAAACATGAACTCTTAATATTTGAAAGCACAGTCCCGTGAAAACGCCACCAGAAGTACCCGTACTTGTAAACATTACCAGTATTTTCGTCATTTCACAGCTTTCCACTGGAAACCTCCGTGTTGAATTCGACAGTAAATGTAGTAAGAATCTATTTACGTGTACTTGAGATGTTTATTACACGTTCTTAATCATTTCTGGGAACTCTCATTGTGTATTTTAACAGTTTTACCACAATTAGACAGTTTGCTTAGAACTTTTTAGTGGAACCGCCACCATTTTAACTGATTCACACAAAAAATATGCCAAAGCCAATCCTCCTAAATTGTAAACATAAAAACTATTCTCGTGATTCAAAGGCTTTAGACACAAATTCTGAGCTCTGTAAACATGAACTCTTAATAATTGAAAGCACAGTCCCGTGAAAACGCCACCAGAAGTACCCGTACTTGTAAACATTACCAGTATTTTCGTCATTTCACAGCTTTCCACTGGAAACCTCCGTGATTGAATTCGACAGTAAATGTAGTAAGAATCTATTTACGTGTACTTGAGGTGTTTATTACACGTTCTTAATCATTTCTGGGAACTATCATTGTGTATTTTAACAGTTTTACCACAATTAGACAGTTTTCTTAGAACTGTTTACTGGAACCGCCACCATTTTAACTGATTCACACAAAAAAAAACGCCAAAGCCAATCCTCCTAAATTGTAAACACAAAAACTATTCTCGTGATTCAAAGGCTTTAGACACCAATTCTGAGCTCTGTAAACATGAACTCTTAATATTTGAAAGCACAGTCCCGTGAAAACGCCACCAGAAGTACCCGGACTTGTAAACATTACCAGTATTTTCGTCATTTCACAGCTTTCCACTGGAAACCTCCGTGATTGAATTCGACAGTAAATGTAGCAAGAATCTATTTACGTGTACTTGAGATGTTTATTACACGTTCTTAATCATTTCTGGGAACTCTCATTGTGTATTTTAACAGTTTTACCACAATTAGACAGTTTGCTTAGAAGTGTTTACTGGAACCGCCGCCATTTTAACTGATTCACACAAAAAAAAACGCCAAAGCCAATCCTCCTAAATTGTAAACATAAAAACTATTCTCGTCATTCCAAGGCTTTAGACACCAATTCTGAGCTCTGTAAACATGAACTCTTAATATTTGAAAGCACAGTCCCGTGAAAACGCCACCAGAAGTACCCGTACTTGTAAACATTACCAGTATTTTCGTCATTTCACAGCTTTCCACTGGAAACCTCCGTGATTGAATTTGACAGTAAATGTAGTAAGAATCTATTTATGTGTACTTGAGATGTTTATTACACGTTCTTAATCATTTCTGGGAACTCTCATTGTGTATTTTAACAGTTTTACCACAATTAGACAGTTTGCTTAGAAGTATTTACTGGAACCGCCGCCATTTTGACTGATTCACACAAAAAAAACGCCAAAGCCAATCCTCCTAAATTGTAAACACAAAAACTATTCTCGTGATTCAAAGGCTTTAGACACCAATTCTTAGCTCTGTAAACATGAACTCTTAATATTTGAAAGCACAGTCCCGTGAAAACGCCACCCGAAGTACCCGGACTTGTAAACATTACCAGTATTTTCGTCATTTCACACCTTTCCACTGGAAACCTCCGTGATTGAATTCGACAGTAAATGTAGTAAGAATCTATTTACGTGTACTTGAGATGTTTATTACACGTTCTTAATCATTTCTGGGAACTCTCATTTTGTATTTTAACAGTTTTACCACAATTAGACAGTTTGCTTAGAAGTATTTACTGGAACCGCCACCATTTTAATTGATTCACACAAAAAAAACGCCAAAGCCAATCCTCCTAAATTGTAAACACAAAAACTATTCTCGTGATTCAAAGGCTTTAGACACCAATTCTGAGCTCTGTAAACATGAACTCTTAATATTTGAAAGCACAGTCCCGTGAAAACGCCACCAGAAGTACCCGTACTTGTAAACATTACCAGTATTTTCGTCATTTCACAGCTTTCCACTGGAAACCTCCGTGTTGAATTCGACAGTAAATGTAGTAAGAATCTATTTACGTGTACTTGAGGGGTTTATTACACGTTCTTAATCATTTCTGGGAACTCTCATTGTGTATTTTAACAGTTTTACCACAATTAGACAGTTTGCTTAGAAGTATTTACTGGAACCGCCACCATTTTAACTGATTCACACAAAAAAAACGCCAAAGCCAATCCTCCTAAATTGTAAACACAAAAACTATTCTCGTGATTCAAAGGCTTTAGACACCAATTCTGAGCTCTGTAAACATGAACTCATAATAATTGAAAGCACAGTCCCGTGAAAACGCCACCCGAAGTACCCGGACTTGTAAACATTACCAGTATTTTCCACTGGAAACCTCCGTGATTGAATTCGACAGTAAATGTAGTAAGAATCTATTTACGTGTACTTGAGGGGTTTATTACACGTTCTTAATCATTTCTGGGAACTCTCATTGTGTATTTTAACAGTTTTACCACAATTAGACAGTTTGCTTAGAAGTATTTACTGGAACCGCCACCATTTTAACTGATTCACACAAAAAAAAAACGCCAAAGCCAATCCTCCTAAATTGTAAACACAAAAACTATTCTCGTGATTGAAAGGCTTTAGACACCAATTCTGAGCTCTGTAAACATGAACTCTTAATATTTGAAAGCACAGTCCCGTGAAAACGCCACCAGAAGTACCCGTACTTGTAAACATTACCAGTATTTTCGTCATTTCACAGCTTTCCACTGGAAACCTCCGTGTTGAATTCGACAGTAAATGTAGTAAGAATCTATTTACGTGTACTTGAGATGTTTATTACACGTTCTTAATCATTTCTGGGAACTCTCATTGTGTATTTTAACAGTTTTACCACAATTAGACAGTTTGCTTAGAACTTTTTAGTGGAACCGCCACCATTTTAACTGATTCACACAAAAAATATGCCAAAGCCAATCCTCCTAAATTGTAAACATAAAAACTATTCTCGTGATTCAAAGGCTTTAGACACAAATTCTGAGCTCTGTAAACATGAACTCTTAATAATTGAAAGCACAGTCCCGTGAAAACGCCACCAGAAGTACCCGTACTTGTAAACATTACCAGTATTTTCGTCATTTCACAGCTTTCCACTGGAAACCTCCGTGATTGAATTCGACAGTAAATGTAGTAAGAATCTATTTACGTGTACTTGAGGTGTTTATTACACGTTCTTAATCATTTCTGGGAACTATCATTGTGTATTTTAACAGTTTTACCACAATTAGACAGTTTGCTTAGAAGTATTTACTGGAACCGCCGCCAGTTTAACTGATTCACACAAAAAAAACGCCAAAGCCAATCCTCCTAAATTGTAAACATAAAAACAATTCTCGTCATTCCAAGGCTTTAGACACCAATTCTGAGCTCTGTAAACATGAACTCTTAATATTTGAAAGCACAGTCCCGTGAAAACGCCACCCGAAGTACCCGGACTTGTAAACATTACCAGTATTTTCGTCATTTCACAGCTTTCCACTGGAAACCTCCGTGTTGAATTCGACAGTAAATGTAGTAAGAATCTATTTACGTGTACTTGAGATGTTTATTACACGTTCTTAATCATTTCTGGGAACTCTCATTGTGTATTTTAACAGTTTTACCACAATTAGACAGTTTGCTTAGAAGTATTTACTGGAACCGCCACCATTTTAACTGATTCACACAAAAAAAACGCCAAAGCCAATCCTCCTAAATTGTAAACATAAAAACTATTCTCGTCATTCCAAGGCTTTAGACACCAAATCTGAGCTCTGTAAACATGAACTCTTAATATTTGAAAGCACAGTCCCGTGAAAACGCCACCCGAAGTACCCGGACTTGTAAACATTACCAGTATTTTCGTCATTTCACACCTTTCCACTGGAAACCTCCGTGATTGAATTCGACAGTAAATGTAGTAAGAATCTATTTACGTGTACTTGAGATGTTTATTACACGTTCTTAATCATTTCTGGGAACTCTCATTTTGTATTTTAACAGTTTTACCACAATTAGACAGTTTGCTTAGAAGTATTTACTGGAACCGCCACCATTTTGACTGATTCACACAAAAAAAACGCCAAAGCCAATCCTCCTAAATTGTAAACACAAAAACTATTCTCGTGATTCAAAGGCTTTAGACACCAATTCTGAGCTCTGTAAACATGAACTGTTAATATTTGAAAGCACAGTCCCGTGAAAACGCCACCAGAAGTACCCGTACTTGTAAACATTACCAGTATTTTCGTCATTTCACAGCTTTCCACTGGAAACCTCCGTGTTGAATTCGACAGTAAATGTAGTAAGAATCTATTTACGTGTACTTGAGGGGTTTATTACACGTTCTTAATCATTTCTGGGAACTCTCATTGTGTATTTTAACAGTTTTACCACAATTAGACAGTTTGCTTAGAAGTATTTACTGGAACCGCCACCATTTTAACTGATTCACACACAAAAAAAACGCCAAAGCCAATCCTCCTAAATTGTAAACACAAAAACTATTCTCGTGATTCAAAGGCTTTAGACACCAATTCTGAGCTCTGTAAACATGAACTCGTAATAATTGAAAGCACAGTCCCGTGAAAACGCCACCCGAAGTACCCGGACTTGTAAACATTACCAGTATTTTCCACTGGAAACCTCCGTGATTGAATTCGACAGTAAATGTAGTAAGAATCTATTTACGTGTACTTGAGGGGTTTATTACACGTTCTTAATCATTTCTGGGAACTCTCATTGTGTATTTTAACAGTTTTACCACAATTAGACAGTTTGCTTAGAAGTATTTACTGGAACCGCCACCATTTTAACTGATTCACACAAAAAAAAAACGCCAAAGCCAATCCTCCTAAATTGTAAACACAAAAACTATTCTCGTGATTGAAAGGCTTTAGACACCAATTCTGAGCTCTGTAAACATGAACTCTTAATATTTGAAAGCACAGTCCCGTGAAAACGCCACCAGAAGTACCCGTACTTGTAAACATTACCAGTATTTTCGTCATTTCACAGCTTTCCACTGGAAACCTCCGTGTTGAATTCGACAGTAAATGTAGTAAGAATCTATTTACGTGTACTTGAGATGTTTATTACACGTTCTTAATCATTTCTGGGAACTCTCATTGTGTATTTTAACAGTTTTACCACAATTAGACAGTTTGCTTAGAACTTTTTAGTGGAACCGCCACCATTTTAACTGATTCACACAAAAAATATGCCAAAGCCAATCCTCCTAAATTGTAAACATAAAAACTATTCTCGTGATTCAAAGGCTTTAGACACAAATTCTGAGCTCTGTAAACATGAACTCTTAATAATTGAAAGCACAGTCCCGTGAAAACGCCACCAGAAGTACCCGTACTTGTAAACATTACCAGTATTTTCGTCATTTCACAGCTTTCCACTGGAAACCTCCGTGATTGAATTCGACAGTAAATGTAGTAAGAATCTATTTACGTGTACTTGAGGTGTTTATTACACGTTCTTAATCATTTCTGGGAACTATCATTGTGTATTTTAACAGTTTTACCACAATTAGACAGTTTGCTTAGAAGTATTTACTGGAACCGCCGCCATTTTAACTGATTCACACAAAAAAAACGCCAAAGCCAATCCTCCTAAATTGTAAACATAAAAACTATTCTCGTCATTCCAAGGCTTTAGACACCAATTCTGAGCTCTGTAAACATGAACTCTTAATATTTGAAAGCACAGTCCCGTGAAAACGCCACCCGAAGTACCCGGACTTGTAAACATTACCAGTATTTTCGTCATTTCACAGCTTTCCACTGGAAACCTCCGTGTTGAATTCGACAGTAAATGTAGTAAGAATCTATTTACGTGTACTTGAGATGTTTATTACACGTTCTTAATCATTTCTGGGAACTCTCATTGTGTATTTTAACAGTTTTACCACAATTAGACAGTTTGCTTAGAAGTATTTACTGGAACCGCCGCCATTTTAACTGATTCACACAAAAAAAACGCCAAAGCCAATCCTCCTAAATTGTAAACATAAAAACTATTCTCGTCATTCCAAGGCTTTAGACACCAATTCTGAGCTCTGTAAACATGAACTCTTAATATTTGAAAGCACAGTCCCGTGAAAACGCCACCCGAAGTACCCGGACTTGTAAACATTACCAGTATTTTCGTCATTTCACAGCTTTCCACTGGAAACCTCCGTGTTGAATTCGACAGTAAATGTAGTAAGAATCTATTTACGTGTACTTGAGATGTTTATTACACGTTCTTAATCATTTCTGGGAACTCTCATTGTGTATTTTAACAGTTTTACCACAATTAGACAGTTTGCTTAGAAGTATTTACTGGAACCGCCACCATTTTGACTGATTCACACAAAAAAAACGCCAAAGCCAATCCTCCTAAATTGTAAACACAAAAACTATTCTCGTGATTCAAAGGCTTTAGACACCAATTCTGAGCTCTGTAAACATGAACTGTTAATATTTGAAAGCACAGTCCCGTGAAAACGCCACCAGAAGTACCCGTACTTGTAAACATTACCAGTATTTTCGTCATTTCACAGCTTTCCACTGGAAACCTCCGTGTTGAATTCGACAGTAAATGTAGTAAGAATCTATTTACGTGTACTTGAGGGGTTTATTACACGTTCTTAATCATTTCTGGGAACTCTCATTGTGTATTTTAACAGTTTTACCACAATTAGACAGTTTGCTTAGAAGTATTTACTGGAACCGCCACCATTTTAACTGATTCACACACAAAAAAAACGCCAAAGCCAATCCTCCTAAATTGTAAACACAAAAACTATTCTCGTGATTCAAAGGCTTTAGACACCAATTCTGAGCTCTGTAAACATGAACTCGTAATAATTGAAAGCACAGTCCCGTGAAAACGCCACCCGAAGTACCCGGACTTGTAAACATTACCAGTATTTTCCACTGGAAACCTCCGTGATTGAATTCGACAGTAAATGTAGTAAGAATCTATTTACGTGTACTTGAGGGGTTTATTACACGTTCTTAATCATTTCTGGGAACTCTCATTGTGTATTTTAACAGTTTTACCACAATTAGACAGTTTGCTTAGAAGTATTTACTGGAACCGCCACCATTTTAACTGATTCACACACAAAAAAAACGCCAAAGCCAATCCTCCTAAATTGTAAACACAAAAACTATTCTCGTGATTGAAAGGCTTTAGACACCAATTCTGAGCTCTGTAAACATGAACTCTTAATATTTGAAAGCACAGTCCCGTGAAAACGCCACCAGAAGTACCCGTACTTGTAAACATTACCAGTATTTTCGTCATTTCACAGCTTTCCACTGGAAACCTCCGTGTTGAATTCGACAGTAAATGTAGTAAGAATCTATTTACGTGTACTTGAGATGTTTATTACACGTTCTTAATCATTTCTGGGAACTCTCATTGTGTATTTTAACAGTTTTACCACAATTAGACAGTTTGCTTAGAACTTTTTAGTGGAACCGCCACCATTTTAACTGATTCACAAAAAAAATATGCCAAAGCCAATCCTCCTAAATTGTAAACATAAAAACTATTCTCGTGATTCAAAGGCTTTAGACACAAATTCTGAGCTCTGTAAACATGAACTCTTAATAATTGAAAGCACAGTCCCGTGAAAACGCCACCAGAAGTACCCGTACTTGTAAACATTACCAGTATTTTCGTCATTTCACAGCTTTCCACTGGAAACCTCCGTGATTGAATTCGACAGTAAATGTAGTAAGAATCTATTTACGTGTACTTGAGGTGTTTATTACACGTTCTTAATCATTTCTGGGAACTATCATTGTGTATTTTAACAGTTTTACCACAATTAGACAGTTTGCTTAGAAGTATTTACTGGAACCGCCGCCATTTTAACTGATTCACACAAAAAAAACGCCAAAGCCAATCCTCCTAAATTGTAAACATAAAAACTATTCTCGTCATTCCAAGGCTTTAGACACCAATTCTGAGCTCTGTAAACATGAACTCTTAATATTTGAAAGCACAGTCCCGTGAAAACGCCACCCGAAGTACCCGGACTTGTAAACATTACCAGTATTTTCGTCATTTCACAGCTTTCCACTGGAAACCTCCGTGTTGAATTCGACAGTAAATGTAGTAAGAATCTATTTACGTGTACTTGAGATGTTTATTACACGTTCTTAATCATTTCTGGGAACTCTCATTGTGTATTTTAACAGTTTTACCACAATTAGACAGTTTGCTTAGAAGTATTTACTGGAACCGCCGCCATTTTAACTGATTCACACAAAAAAAACGCCAAAGCCAATCCTCCTAAATTGTAAACATAAAAACTATTCTCGTCATTCCAAGGCTTTAGACACCAATTCTGAGCTCTGTAAACATGAACTCTTAATATTTGAAAGCACAGTCCCGTGAAAACGCCACCCGAAGTACCCGGACTTGTAAACATTACCAGTATTTTCGTCATTTCACAGCTTTCCACTGGAAACCTCCGTGTTGAATTCGACAGTAAATGTAGTAAGAATCTATTTACGTGTACTTGAGATGTTTATTACACGTTCTTAATCATTTCTGGGAACTCTCATTGTGTATTTTAACAGTTTTACCACAATTAGACAGTTTGCTTAGAAGTATTTACTGGAACCGCCACCATTTTAACTGATTCACACAAAAAAAACGCCAAAGCCAATCCTCCTAAATTGTAAACATAAAAACTATTCTCGTCATTCCAAGGCTTTAGACACCAAATCTGAGCTCTGTAAACATGAACTCTTAATATTTGAAAGCACAGTCCCGTGAAAACGCCACCCGAAGTACCCGGACTTGTAAACATTACCAGTATTTTCGTCATTTCACACCTTTCCACTGGAAACCTCCGTGATTGAATTCGACAGTAAATGTAGTAAGAATCTATTTACGTGTACTTGAGATGTTTATTACACGTTCTTAATCATTTCTGGGAACTCTCATTTTGTATTTTAACAGTTTTACCACAATTAGACAGTTTGCTTAGAAGTATTTACTGGAACCGCCACCATTTTGACTGATTCACACAAAAAAAACGCCAAAGCCAATCCTCCTAAATTGTAAACACAAAAACTATTCTCGTGATTCAAAGGCTTTAGACACCAATTCTGAGCTCTGTAAACATGAACTGTTAATATTTGAAAGCACAGTCCCGTGAAAACGCCACCAGAAGTACCCGTACTTGTAAACATTACCAGTATTTTCGTCATTTCACAGCTTTCCACTGGAAACCTCCGTGTTGAATTCGACAGTAAATGTAGTAAGAATCTATTTACGTGTACTTGAGGGGTTTATTACACGTTCTTAATCATTTCTGGGAACTCTCATTGTGTATTTTAACAGTTTTACCACAATTAGACAGTTTGCTTAGAAGTATTTACTGGAACCGCCACCATTTTAACTGATTCACACACAAAAAAAACGCCAAAGCCAATCCTCCTAAATTGTAAACACAAAAACTATTCTCGTGATTCAAAGGCTTTAGACACCAATTCTGAGCTCTGTAAACATGAACTCGTAATAATTGAAAGCACAGTCCCGTGAAAACGCCACCCGAAGTACCCGGACTTGTAAACATTACCAGTATTTTCCACTGGAAACCTCCGTGATTGAATTCGACAGTAAATGTAGTAAGAATCTATTTACGTGTACTTGAGGGGTTTATTACACGTTCTTAATCATTTCTGGGAACTCTCATTGTGTATTTTAACAGTTTTACCACAATTAGACAGTTTGCTTAGAAGTATTTACTGGAACCGCCACCATTTTAACTGATTCACACACAAAAAAAACGCCAAAGCCAATCCTCCTAAATTGTAAACACAAAAACTATTCTCGTGATTGAAAGGCTTTAGACACCAATTCTGAGCTCTGTAAACATGAACTCTTAATATTTGAAAGCACAGTCCCGTGAAAACGCCACCAGAAGTACCCGTACTTGTAAACATTACCAGTATTTTCGTCATTTCACAGCTTTCCACTGGAAACCTCCGTGTTGAATTCGACAGTAAATGTAGTAAGAATCTATTTACGTGTACTTGAGATGTTTATTACACGTTCTTAATCATTTCTGGGAACTCTCATTGTGTATTTTAACAGTTTTACCACAATTAGACAGTTTGCTTAGAACTTTTTAGTGGAACCGCCACCATTTTAACTGATTCACAAAAAAAATATGCCAAAGCCAATCCTCCTAAATTGTAAACATAAAAACTATTCTCGTGATTCAAAGGCTTTAGACACAAATTCTGAGCTCTGTAAACATGAACTCTTAATAATTGAAAGCACAGTCCCGTGAAAACGCCACCAGAAGTACCCGTACTTGTAAACATTACCAGTATTTTCGTCATTTCACAGCTTTCCACTGGAAACCTCCGTGATTGAATTCGACAGTAAATGTAGTAAGAATCTATTTACGTGTACTTGAGGTGTTTATTACACGTTCTTAATCATTTCTGGGAACTATCATTGTGTATTTTAACAGTTTTACCACAATTAGACAGTTTGCTTAGAAGTATTTACTGGAACCGCCGCCATTTTAACTGATTCACACAAAAAAAACGCCAAAGCCAATCCTCCTAAATTGTAAACATAAAAACTATTCTCGTCATTCCAAGGCTTTAGACACCAATTCTGAGCTCTGTAAACATGAACTCTTAATATTTGAAAGCACAGTCCCGTGAAAACGCCACCCGAAGTACCCGGACTTGTAAACATTACCAGTATTTTCGTCATTTCACAGCTTTCCACTGGAAACCTCCGTGTTGAATTCGACAGTAAATGTAGTAAGAATCTATTTACGTGTACTTGAGATGTTTATTACACGTTCTTAATCATTTCTGGGAACTCTCATTGTGTATTTTAACAGTTTTACCACAATTAGACAGTTTGCTTAGAAGTATTTACTGGAACCGCCGCCATTTTAACTGATTCACACAAAAAAAACGCCAAAGCCAATCCTCCTAAATTGTAAACATAAAAACTATTCTCGTCATTCCAAGGCTTTAGACACCAATTCTGAGCTCTGTAAACATGAACTCTTAATATTTGAAAGCACAGTCCCGTGAAAACGCCACCCGAAGTACCCGGACTTGTAAACATTACCAGTATTTTCGTCATTTCACAGCTTTCCACTGGAAACCTCCGTGTTGAATTCGACAGTAAATGTAGTAAGAATCTATTTACGTGTACTTGAGATGTTTATTACACGTTCTTAATCATTTCTGGGAACTCTCATTGTGTATTTTAACAGTTTTACCACAATTAGACAGTTTGCTTAGAAGTATTTACTGGAACCGCCACCATTTTAACTGATTCACACAAAAAAAACGCCAAAGCCAATCCTCCTAAATTGTAAACATAAAAACTATTCTCGTCATTCCAAGGCTTTAGACACCAAATCTGAGCTCTGTAAACATGAACTCTTAATATTTGAAAGCACAGTCCCGTGAAAACGCCACCCGAAGTACCCGGACTTGTAAACATTACCAGTATTTTCGTCATTTCACACCTTTCCACTGGAAACCTCCGTGATTGAATTCGACAGTAAATGTAGTAAGAATCTATTTACGTGTACTTGAGATGTTTATTACACGTTCTTAATCATTTCTGGGAACTCTCATTTTGTATTTTAACAGTTTTACCACAATTAGACAGTTTGCTTAGAAGTATTTACTGGAACCGCCACCATTTTGACTGATTCACACAAAAAAAACGCCAAAGCCAATCCTCCTAAATTGTAAACACAAAAACTATTCTCGTGATTCAAAGGCTTTAGACACCAATTCTGAGCTCTGTAAACATGAACTGTTAATATTTGAAAGCACAGTCCCGTGAAAACGCCACCAGAAGTACCCGTACTTGTAAACATTACCAGTATTTTCGTCATTTCACAGCTTTCCACTGGAAACCTCCGTGTTTAATTCGACAGTAAATGTAGTAAGAATCTATTTACGTGTACTTGAGGGGTTTATTACACGTTCTTAATCATTTCTGGGAACTCTCATTGTGTATTTTAACAGTTTTACCACAATTAGACAGTTTGCTTAGAAGTATTTACTGGAACCGCCACCATTTTAACTGATTCACACACAAAAAAAACGCCAAAGCCAATCCTCCTAAATTGTAAACACAAAAACTATTCTCGTGATTCAAAGGCTTTAGACACCAATTCTGAGCTCTGTAAACATGAACTCGTAATAATTGAAAGCACAGTCCCGTGAAAACGCCACCCGAAGTACCCGGACTTGTAAACATTACCAGTATTTTCCACTGGAAACCTCCGTGATTGAATTCGACAGTAAATGTAGTAAGAATCTATTTACGTGTACTTGAGGGGTTTATTACACGTTCTTAATCATTTCTGGGAACTCTCATTGTGTATTTTAACAGTTTTACCACAATTAGACAGTTTGCTTAGAAGTATTTACTGGAACCGCCACCATTTTAACTGATTCACACACAAAAAAAACGCCAAAGCCAATCCTCCTAAATTGTAAACACAAAAACTATTCTCGTGATTGAAAGGCTTTAGACACCAATTCTGAGCTCTGTAAACATGAACTCTTAATATTTGAAAGCACAGTCCCGTGAAAACGCCACCAGAAGTACCCGTACTTGTAAACATTACCAGTATTTTCGTCATTTCACAGCTTTCCACTGGAAACCTCCGTGTTGAATTCGACAGTAAATGTAGTAAGAATCTATTTACGTGTACTTGAGATGTTTATTACACGTTCTTAATCATTTCTGGGAACTCTCATTGTGTATTTTAACAGTTTTACCACAATTAGACAGTTTGCTTAGAACTTTTTAGTGGAACCGCCACCATTTTAACTGATTCACAAAAAAAATATGCCAAAGCCAATCCTCCTAAATTGTAAACATAAAAACTATTCTCGTGATTCAAAGGCTTTAGACACAAATTCTGAGCTCTGTAAACATGAACTCTTAATAATTGAAAGCACAGTCCCGTGAAAACGCCACCAGAAGTACCCGTACTTGTAAACATTACCAGTATTTTCGTCATTTCACAGCTTTCCACTGGAAACCTCCGTGATTGAATTCGACAGTAAATGTAGTAAGAATCTATTTACGTGTACTTGAGGTGTTTATTACACGTTCTTAATCATTTCTGGGAACTATCATTGTGTATTTTAACAGTTTTACCACAATTAGACAGTTTGCTTAGAAGTATTTACTGGAACCGCCGCCATTTTAACTGATTCACACAAAAAAAACGCCAAAGCCAATCCTCCTAAATTGTAAACATAAAAACTATTCTCGTCATTCCAAGGCTTTAGACACCAATTCTGAGCTCTGTAAACATGAACTCTTAATATTTGAAAGCACAGTCCCGTGAAAACGCCACCCGAAGTACCCGGACTTGTAAACATTACCAGTATTTTCGTCATTTCACAGCTTTCCACTGGAAACCTCCGTGTTGAATTCGACAGTAAATGTAGTAAGAATCTATTTACGTGTACTTGAGATGTTTATTACACGTTCTTAATCATTTCTGGGAACTCTCATTGTGTATTTTAACAGTTTTACCACAATTAGACAGTTTGCTTAGAAGTATTTACTGGAACCGCCACCATTTTAACTGATTCACACAAAAAAAACGCCAAAGCCAATCCTCCTAAATTGTAAACATAAAAACTATTCTCGTCATTCCAAGGCTTTAGACACCAAATCTGAGCTCTGTAAACATGAACTCTTAATAAGTGAAAGCCCAGTCCCGTGAAAACGCCACCCGAAGTACCCGGACTTGTAAACATTACCAGTATTTTCGTCATTTCACAGCTTTCCACTGGAAACCTCCGTGATTGAATTCGACAGTAAATGTAGTAAGAATCTATTTACGTGTACTTGAGGGGTTTATTACACGTTCTTAATCATTTCTGGGTACTCTCATTGTGTATTTTAACAGTTTTACCACAATTAGACAGTTTGCTTAGAAGTATTTACTGGAACCGCCACCATTTTAACTGATTCACACAAAAAAAAGCCAAAGCCAATCCTCCTAAATTGTAAACATAAAAACTATTCTCGTCATTCCAAGGCTTTAGACACCAATTCTGAGCTCTGTAAACATGAACTCGTAATAATTGAAAGCACAGTCCCGTGAAAATGCCACCCGAAGTACCCGGACTTGTAAACATTACCAGTATTTTCGTCATTTCACAGCTTTCCACTGGAAACCTCCGTGATTGAATTCGACAGTAAATGTAGTAAGAATCTATTTACGTGTACTTGAGGGGTTTATTACACGTTCTTAATCATTTCTGGGTACTCTCATTGTGTATTTTAACAGTTTTACCACAATTAGACAGTTTGCTTAGAAGTATTTACTGGAACCGCCACCATTTTAACTGATTCACACAAAAAAAAACGCCAAAGCCAATCCTCCTAAATTGTAAACACAAAAACTATTCTCGTGATTGAAAGGCTTTAGACACCAATTCTGAGCTCTGTAAACATGAACTCTTAATATTTGAAAGCACAGTCCCGTGAAAACGCCACCAGAAGTACCCGTACTTGTAAACATTACCAGTATTTTCGTCATTTCACAGCTTTCCACTGGAAACCTCCGTGTTGAATTCGACAGTAAATGTAGTAAGAATCTATTTACGTGTACTTGAGATGTTTATTACACGTTCTTAATCATTTCTGGGAACTCTCATTGTGTATTTTAACAGTTTTACCACAATTAGACAGTTTGCTTAGAACTTTTTAGTGGAACCGCCACCATTTTAACTGATTCACACAAAAAATACGCCAAAGCCAATCCTCCTAAATTGTAAACATAAAAACTATTCTCGTGATTCAAAGGCTTTAGACACAAATTCTGAGCTCTGTAACATGAACTCTTAATAATTGAAAGCACAGTCCCGTGAAAACGCCACCAGAAGTACCCGTACTTGTAAAAATTACCAGTATTTTCGTCATTTCACAGCTTTCCACTCGAAACCTCCGTGATTGAATTCGACAGTAAATGTAGTAAGAATCTATTTACGTGTACTTGAGGTGTTTATTACACGTTCTTAATCATTTCTGGGAACTCTCATTTTGTATTTTAACAGTTTTACCACAATTAGACAGTTTGCTTAGAAGTATTTACTGGAACCGCCACCATTTTAATTGATTCACACAAAAAAAACGCCAAAGCCAATCCTCCTAAATTGTAAACACAAAAACTATTCTCGTGATTCAAAGGCTTTAGACACCAATTCTGAGCTCTGTAAACATGAACTCTTAATATTTGAAAGCACAGTCCCGTGAAAACGCCACCAGAAGTACCCGTACTTGTAAACATTACCAGTATTTTCGTCATTTCACAGCTTTCCACTGGAAACCTCCGTGTTGAATTCGACAGTAAATGTAGTAAGAATCTATTTACGTGTACTTGAGGGGTTTATTACACGTTCTTAATCATTTCTGGGAACTCTCATTGTGTATTTTAACAGTTTTACAACAATTAGACAGTTTGCTTAGAAGTATTTACTGGAACCGCCACCATTTTAACTGATTCACACAAAAAAAACGCCAAAGCCAATCCTCCTAAATTGTAAACACAAAAACTATTCTCGTGATTCAAAGGCTTTAGACACCAATTCTGAGCTCTGTAAACATGAACTCGTAATAATTGAAAGCACAGTCCCGTGAAAACGCCACCCGAAGTACCCGGACTTGTAAACATTACCAGTATTTTCCACTGGAAACCTCCGTGATTGAATTCGACAGTAAATGTAGTAAGAATCTATTTACGTGTACTTGAGGGGTTTATTACACGTTCTTAATCATTTCTGGGAACTCTCATTGTGTATTTTAACAGTTTTACCACAATTAGACAGTTTGCTTAGAAGTATTTACTGGAACCGCCACCATTTTAACTGATTCACACAAAAAAAAACGCCAAAGCCAATCCTCCTAAATTGTAAACACAAAAACTATTCTCGTGATTGAAAGGCTTTAGACACCAATTCTGAGCTCTGTAAACATGAACTCTTAATATTTGAAAGCACAGTCCCGTGAAAACGCCACCAGAAGTACCCGTACTTGTAAACATTACCAGTATTTTCGTCATTTCACAGCTTTCCACTGGAAACCTCCGTGTTGAATTCGACAGTAAATGTAGTAAGAATCTATTTACGTGTACTTGAGGGGTTTATTACACGTTCTTAATCATTTCTGGGAACTCTCATTGTGTATTTTAACAGTTTTACCACAATTAGACAGTTTGCTTAGAAGTATTTACTGGAACCGCCACCATTTTAACTGATTCACACAAAAAAAACGCCAAAGCCAATCCTCCTAAATTGTAAACACAAAAACTATTCTCGTGATTCAAAGGCTTTAGACACCAATTCTGAGCTCTGTAAACATGAACTCGTAATAATTGAAAGCACAGTCCCGTGAAAACGCCACCCGAAGTACCCGGACTTGTAAACATTACCAGTATTTTCCACTGGAAACCTCCGTGATTGAATTCGACAGTAAATGTAGTAAGAATCTATTTACGTGTACTTGAGGGGTTTATTACACGTTCTTAATCATTTCTGGGAACTCTCATTGTGTATTTTAACAGTTTTACCACAATTAGACAGTTTGCTTAGAAGTATTTACTGGAACCGCCACCATTTTAACTGATTAACACAAAAAAAAACGCCAAAGCCAATCCTCCTAAATTGTAAACACAAAAACTATTCTCGTGATTGAAAGGCTTTAGACACCAATTCTGAGCTCTGTAAACATGAACTCTTAATATTTGAAAGCACAGTCCCGTGAAAACGCCACCAGAAGTACCCGTACTTGTAAACATTACCAGTATTTTCGTCATTTCACAGCTTTCCACTGGAAACCTCCGTGTTGAATTCGACAGTAAATGTAGTAAGAATCTATTTACGTGTACTTGAGATGTTTATTACACGTTCTTAATCATTTCTGGGAACTCTCATTGTGTATTTTAACAGTTTTACCACAATTAGACAGTTTGCTTAGAACTTTTTAGTGGAACCGCCACCATTTTAACTGATTCACACAAAAAATACGCCAAAGCCAATCCTCCTAAATTGTAAACATAAAAACTATTCTCGTGATTCAAAGGCTTTAGACACCAATTCTGAGCTCTGTAACATGAACTCTTAATAATTGAAAGCACAGTCCCGTGAAAACGCCACCAGAAGTACCCGTACTTGTAAAAATTACCAGTATTTCCGTCATTTCCCAGCTTTCCACTCGAAACCTCCGTGATTGAATTCGACAGTAAATGTAGTAAGAATCTATTTACGTGTACTTGAGGTGTTTATTACACGTTCTTAATCATTTCTGGGAACTCTCATTTTGTATTTTAACAGTTTTACCACAATTAGACAGTTTGCTTAGAAGTATTTACTGGAACCGCCACCATTTTAATTGATTCACACAAAAAAAACGCCAAAGCCAATCCTCCTAAATTGTAAACACAAAAACTATTCTCGTGATTCAAAGGCTTTAGACACCAATTCTGAGCTCTGTAAACATGAACTGTTAATATTTGAAAGCACAGTCCCGTGAAAACGCCACCAGAAGTACCCGTACTTGTAAACATTACCAGTATTTTCGTCATTTCACAGCTTTCCACTGGAAACCTCCGTGTTGAATTCGACAGTAAATGTAGTAAGAATCTATTTACGTGTACTTGAGGGGTTTATTACACGTTCTTAATCATTTCTGGGAACTCTCATTGTGTATTTTAACAGTTTTACCACAATTAGACAGTTTGCTTAGAAGTATTTACTGGAACCGCCACCATTTTAACTGATTCACACAAAAAAAACGCCAAAGCCAATCCTCCTAAATTGTAAACACAAAAACTATTCTCGTGATTCAAAGGCTTTAGACACCAATTCTGAGCTCTGTAAACATGAACTCGTAATAATTGAAAGCACAGTCCCGTGAAAACGCCACCCGAAGTACCCGGACTTGTAAACATTACCAGTATTTTCCACTGGAAACCTCCGTGATTGAATTCGACAGTAAATGTAGTAAGAATCTATTTACGTGTACTTGAGGGGTTTATTACACGTTCTTAATCATTTCTGGGAACTCTCATTGTGTATTTTAACAGTTTTACCACAATTAGACAGTTTGCTTAGAAGTATTTACTGGAACCGCCACCATTTTAACTGATTCACACAAAAAAAAACGCCAAAGCCAATCCTCCTAAATTGTAAACACAAAAACTATTCTCGTGATTGAAAGGCTTTAGACACCAATTCTGAGCTCTGTAAACATGAACTCTTAATATTTGAAAGCACAGTCCCGTGAAAACGCCACCAGAAGTACCCGTACTTGTAAACATTACCAGTATTTTCGTCATTTCACAGCTTTCCACTGGAAACCTCCGTGTTGAATTCGACAGTAAATGTAGTAAGAATCTATTTACGTGTACTTGAGATGTTTATTACACGTTCTTAATCATTTCTGGGAACTCTCATTGTGTATTTTAACAGTTTTACCACAATTAGACAGTTTGCTTAGAACTTTTTAGTGGAACCGCCACCATTTTAACTGATTCACACAAAAAATATGCCAAAGCCAATCCTCCTAAATTGTAAACATAAAAACTATTCTCGTGATTCAAAGGCTTTAGACACAAATTCTGAGCTCTGTAAACATGAACTCTTAATAATTGAAAGCACAGTCCCGTGAAAACGCCACCAGAAGTACCCGTACTTGTAAACATTACCAGTATTTTCGTCATTTCACAGCTTTCCACTGGAAACCTCCGTGATTGAATTCGACAGTAAATGTAGTAAGAATCTATTTACGTGTACTTGAGGTGTTTATTACACGTTCTTAATCATTTCTGGGAACTATCATTGTGTATTTTAACAGTTTTACCACAATTAGACAGTTTGCTTAGAAGTATTTACTGGAACCGCCGCCATTTTAACTGATTCACACAAAAAAAACGCCAAAGCCAATCCTCCTAAATTGTAAACATAAAAACTATTCTCGTCATTCCAAGGCTTTAGACACCAATTCTGAGCTCTGTAAACATGAACTCTTAATATTTGAAAGCACAGTCCCGTGAAAACGCCACCCGAAGTACCCGGACTTGTAAACATTACCAGTATTTTCGTCATTTCACAGCTTTCCACTGGAAACCTCCGTGTTGAATTCGACAGTAAATGTAGTAAGAATCTATTTACGTGTACTTGAGATGTTTATTACACGTTCTTAATCATTTCTGGGAACTCTCATTGTGTATTTTAACAGTTTTACCACAATTAGACAGTTTGCTTAGAAGTATTTACTGGAACCGCCACCATTTTAACTGATTCACACAAAAAAAAACGCCAAAGCCAATCCTCCTAAATTGTAAACATAAAAACTATTCTCGTCATTCCAAGGCTTTAGACACCAAATCTGAGCTCTGTAAACATGAACTCTTAATATTTGAAAGCACAGTCCCGTGAAAACGCCACCCGAAGTACCCGGACTTGTAAACATTACCAGTATTTTCGTCATTTCACAGCTTTCCACTGGAAACCTCCGTGTTGAATTCGACAGTAAATGTAGTAAGAATCTATTTACGTGTACTTGAGATGTTTATTGCACGTTCTTAATCATTTCTGGGAACTCTCATTGTGTATTTTAACAGTTTTACCACAATTAGACAGTTTGCTTAGAAGTATTTACTGGAACCGCCACCATTTTAACTGATTAACATAAAGAAACGACAAAGCAAATCCTCCTAAATTGTAAACATAAAAACTATTCTCGTCATTCCAAGGCTTTAGACACCAAATCTGAGCTCTGTAAACATGAACTCTTAATAAGTGAAAGCCCAGTCCCGTGAAAACGCCACCCGAAGTACCCGGACTTGTAAACATTACCAGTATTTTCGTCATTTCACAGCTTTCCACGGGAAACCTCCGTGATTGAATTCGACAGGAAAGGTAGTAAGAATCTATTTACGTGTACTTGAGGGGTTTATTACACGTTCTTAATCATTTCTGGGAACTCTCATTGTGTATTTTAACAGTTTTACCACAATTAGACAGTTTGCTTAGAAGTATTTACTGGAACCGCCACCATTTTAACTGATTCACACAAAAAAAAGCCAAAGCCAATCCTCCTAAATTGTAAACATAAAAACTATTCTCGTCATTCCAAGGCTTTAGACACCAATTCTGAGCTCTGTAAACATGAACTCGTAATAATTGAAAGCACAGTCCCGTGAAAATGCCACCCGAAGTACCCGGACTTGTAAACATTACCAGTATTTTCGTCATTTCACAGCTTTCCACTGGAAACCTCCGTGATTGAATTCGACAGTAAATGTAGTAAGAATCTATTTACGTGTACTTGAGGGGTTTATTACACGTTCTTAATCATTTCTGGGTACTCTCATTGTGTATTTTAACAGTTTTACCACAATTAGACAGTTTGCTTAGAAGTATTTACTGGAACCGCCACCATTTTAACTGATTCACACAAAAAAAAGCCAAAGCCAATCCTCCTAAATTGTAAACATAAAAACTATTCTCGTCATTCCAAGGCTTTAGACACCAATTCTGAGCTCTGTAAACATGAACTCGTAATAATTGAAAGCACAGTCCCGTGAAAATGCCACCCGAAGTACCCGGACTTGTAAACATTACCAGTATTTTCGTCATTTCACAGCTTTCCACTGGAAACCTCCGTGATTGAATTCGACAGTAAATGTAGTAAGAATCTATTTACGTGTACTTGAGGGGTTTATTACACGTTCTTAATCATTTCTGGGTACTCTCATTGTGTATTTTAACAGTTTTACCACAATTAGACAGTTTGCTTAGAAGTATTTACTGGAACCGCCACCATTTTAACTGATTCACACAAAAAAAAACGCCAAAGCCAATCCTCCTAAATTGTAAACACAAAAACTATTCTCGTGATTGAAAGGCTTTAGACACCAATTCTGAGCTCTGTAAACATGAACTCTTAATATTTGAAAGCACAGTCCCGTGAAAACGCCACCAGAAGTACCCGTACTTGTAAACATTACCAGTATTTTCGTCATTTCACAGCTTTCCACTGGAAACCTCCGTGTTGAATTCGACAGTAAATGTAGTAAGAATCTATTTACGTGTACTTGAGATGTTTATTACACGTTCTTAATCATTTCTGGGAACTCTCATTGTGTATTTTAACAGTTTTACCACAATTAGACAGTTTGCTTAGAACTTTTTAGTGGAACCGCCACCATTTTAACTGATTCACACAAAAAATACGCCAAAGCCAATCCTCCTAAATTGTAAACATAAAAACTATTCTCGTGATTCAAAGGCTTTAGACACAAATTCTGAGCTCTGTAACATGAACTCTTAATAATTGAAAGCACAGTCCCGTGAAAACGCCACCAGAAGTACCCGTACTTGTAAAAATTACCAGTATTTTCGTCATTTCACAGCTTTCCACTCGAAACCTCCGTGATTGAATTCGACAGTAAATGTAGTAAGAATCTATTTACGTGTACTTGAGGTGTTTATTACACGTTCTTAATCATTTCTGGGAACTCTCATTTTGTATTTTAACAGTTTTACCACAATTAGACAGTTTGCTTAGAAGTATTTACTGGAACCGCCACCATTTTAATTGATTCACACAAAAAAAACGCCAAAGCCAATCCTCCTAAATTGTAAACACAAAAACTATTCTCGTGATTCAAAGGCTTTAGACACCAATTCTGAGCTCTGTAAACATGAACTCTTAATATTTGAAAGCACAGTCCCGTGAAAACGCCACCAGAAGTACCCGTACTTGTAAACATTACCAGTATTTTCGTCATTTCACAGCTTTCCACTGGAAACCTCCGTGTTGAATTCGACAGTAAATGTAGTAAGAATCTATTTACGTGTACTTGAGGGGTTTATTACACGTTCTTAATCATTTCTGGGAACTCTCATTGTGTATTTTAACAGTTTTACCACAATTAGACAGTTTGCTTAGAAGTATTTACTGGAACCGCCACCATTTTAACTGATTCACACAAAAAAAACGCCAAAGCCAATCCTCCTAAATTGTAAACACAAAAACTATTCTCGTGATTCAAAGGCTTTAGACACCAATTCTGAGCTCTGTAAACATGAACTCGTAATAATTGAAAGCACAGTCCCGTGAAAACGCCACCCGAAGTACCCGGACTTGTAAACATTACCAGTATTTTCCACTGGAAACCTCCGTGATTGAATTCGACAGTAAATGTAGTAAGAATCTATTTACGTGTACTTGAGGGGTTTATTACACGTTCTTAATCATTTCTGGGAACTCTCATTGTGTATTTTAACAGTTTTACCACAATTAGACAGTTTGCTTAGAAGTATTTACTGGAACCGCCACCATTTTAACTGATTCACACAAAAAAAAACGCCAAAGCCAATCCTCCTAAATTGTAAACACAAAAACTATTCTCGTGATTGAAAGGCTTTAGACACCAATTCTGAGCTCTGTAAACATGAACTCTTAATATTTGAAAGCACAGTCCCGTGAAAACGCCACCAGAAGTACCCGTACTTGTAAACATTACCAGTATTTTCGTCATTTCACAGCTTTCCACTGGAAACCTCCGTGTTGAATTCGACAGTAAATGTAGTAAGAATCTATTTACGTGTACTTGAGGGGTTTATTACACGTTCTTAATCATTTCTGGGAACTCTCATTGTGTATTTTAACAGTTTTACCACAATTAGACAGTTTGCTTAGAAGTATTTACTGGAACCGCCACCATTTTAACTGATTCACACAAAAAAAACGCCAAAGCCAATCCTCCTAAATTGTAAACACAAAAACTATTCTCGTGATTCAAAGGCTTTAGACACCAATTCTGAGCTCTGTAAACATGAACTCGTAATAATTGAAAGCACAGTCCCGTGAAAACGCCACCCGAAGTACCCGGACTTGTAAACATTACCAGTATTTTCCACTGGAAACCTCCGTGATTGAATTCGACAGTAAATGTAGTAAGAATCTATTTACGTGTACTTGAGGGGTTTATTACACGTTCTTAATCATTTCTGGGAACTCTCATTGTGTATTTTAACAGTTTTACCACAATTAGACAGTTTGCTTAGAAGTATTTACTGGAACCGCCACCATTTTAACTGATTCACACAAAAAAAAACGCCAAAGCCAATCCTCCTAAATTGTAAACACAAAAACTATTCTCGTGATTGAAAGGCTTTAGACACCAATTCTGAGCTCTGTAAACATGAACTCTTAATATTTGAAAGCACAGTCCCGTGAAAACGCCACCAGAAGTACCCGTACTTGTAAACATTACCAGTATTTTCGTCATTTCACAGCTTTCCACTGGAAACCTCCGTGTTGAATTCGACAGTAAATGTAGTAAGAATCTATTTACGTGTACTTGAGGTGTTTATTACACGTTCTTAATCATTTCTGGGAACTCTCATTTTGTATTTTAACAGTTTTACCACAATTAGACAGTTTGCTTAGAAGTATTTACTGGAACCGCCACCATTTTAATTGATTCACACAAAAAAAACGCCAAAGCCAATCCTCCTAAATTGTAAACACAAAAACTATTCTCGTGATTCAAAGGCTTTAGACACCAATTCTGAGCTCTGTAAACATGAACTCTTAATATTTGAAAGCACAGTCCCGTGAAAACGCCACCAGAAGTACCCGTACTTGTAAACATTACCAGTATTTTCGTCATTTCACAGCTTTCCACTGGAAACCTCCGTGTTGAATTCGACAGTAAATGTAGTAAGAATCTATTTACGTGTACTTGAGGGGTTTATTACACGTTCTTAATCATTTCTGGGAACTCTCATTGTGTATTTTAACAGTTTTACCACAATTAGACAGTTTGCTTAGAAGTATTTACTGGAACCGCCACCATTTTAACTGATTCACACAAAAAAAACGCCAAAGCCAATCCTCCTAAATTGTAAACACAAAAACTATTCTCGTGATTCAAAGGCTTTAGACACCAATTCTGAGCTCTGTAAACATGAACTCGTAATAATTGAAAGCACAGTCCCGTGAAAACGCCACCCGAAGTACCCGGACTTGTAAACATTACCAGTATTTTCCACTGGAAACCTCCGTGATTGAATTCGACAGTAAATGTAGTAAGAATCTATTTACGTGTACTTGAGGGGTTTATTACACGTTCTTAATCATTTCTGGGAACTCTCATTGTGTATTTTAACAGTTTTACCACAATTAGACAGTTTGCTTAGAAGTATTTACTGGAACCGCCACCATTTTAACTGATTCACACAAAAAAAAACGCCAAAGCCAATCCTCCTAAATTGTAAACACAAAAACTATTCTCGTGATTGAAAGGCTTTAGACACCAATTCTGAGCTCTGTAAACATGAACTCTTAATATTTGAAAGCACAGTCCCGTGAAAACGCCACCAGAAGTACCCGTACTTGTAAACATTACCAGTATTTTCGTCATTTCACAGCTTTCCACTGGAAACCTCCGTGTTGAATTCGACAGTAAATGTAGTAAGAATCTATTTACGTGTACTTGAGATGTTTATTACACGTTCTTAATCATTTCTGGGAACTCTCATTGTGTATTTTAACAGTTTTACCACAATTAGACAGTTTGCTTAGAACTTTTTAGTGGAACCGCCACCATTTTAACTGATTCACACAAAAAATATGCCAAAGCCAATCCTCCTAAATTGTAAACATAAAAACTATTCTCGTGATTCAAAGGCTTTAGACACAAATTCTGAGCTCTGTAAACATGAACTCGTAATAATTGAAAGCACAGTCCCGTGAAAACGCCACCAGAAGTACCCGTACTTGTAAACATTACCAGTATTTTCGTCATTTCACAGCTTTCCACTGGAAACCTCCGTGATTGAATTCGACAGTAAATGTAGTAAGAATCTATTTACGTGTACTTGAGGTGTTTATTACACGTTCTTAATCATTTCTGGGAACTATCATTGTGTATTTTAACAGTTTTACCACAATTAGACAGTTTGCTTAGAAGTATTTACTGGAACCGCCGCCATTTTAACTGATTCACACAAAAAAAACGCCAAAGCCAATCCTCCTAAATTGTAAACATAAAAACTATTCTCGTCATTCCAAGGCTTTAGACACCAATTCTGAGCTCTGTAAACATGAACTCTTAATATTTGAAAGCACAGTCCCGTGAAAACGCCACCCGAAGTACCCGGACTTGTAAACATTACCAGTATTTTCGTCATTTCACAGCTTTCCACTGGAAACCTCCGTGTTGAATTCGACAGTAAATGTAGTAAGAATCTATTTACGTGTACTTGAGATGTTTATTACACGTTCTTAATCATTTCTGGGAACTCTCATTGTGTATTTTAACAGTTTTACCACAATTAGACAGTTTGCTTAGAAGTATTTACTGGAACCGCCACCATTTTAACTGATTCACACAAAAAAAACGCCAAAGCCAATCCTCCTAAATTGTAAACATAAAAACTATTCTCGTCATTCCAAGGCTTTAGACACCAAATCTGAGCTCTGTAAACATGAACTCTTAATATTTGAAAGCACAGTCCCGTGAAAACGCCACCCGAAGTACCCGGACTTGTAAACATTACCAGTATTTTCGTCATTTCACAGCTTTCCACTGGAAACCTCCGTGTTGAATTCGACAGTAAATGTAGTAAGAATCTATTTACGTGTACTTGAGATGTTTATTACACGTTCTTAATCATTTCTGGGAACTCTCATTGTGTATTTTAACAGTTTTACCACAATTAGACAGTTTGCTTAGAAGTATTTACTGGAACCGCCACCATTTTAACTGATTAACATAAAGAAACGACAAAGCAAATCCTCCTAAATTGTAAACATAAAAACTATTCTCGTCATTCCAAGGCTTTAGACACCAAATCTGAGCTCTGTAAACATGAACTCTTAATAAGTGAAAGCCCAGTCCCGTGAAAACGCCACCCGAAGTACCTGGACTTGTAAACATTACCAGTATTTTCGTCATTTCACAACTTTCCACGGGAAACCTCCGTGATTGAATTCGACAGGAAAGGTAGTAAGAATCTATTTACGTGTACTTGAGGGGTTTATTACACGTTCTTAATCATTTCTGGGAACTCTCATTGTGTATTTTAACAGTTTTACCACAATTAGACAGTTTGCTTAGAAGTATTTACTGGAACCGCCACCATTTTGACTGATTCACGCAAAAAAAACGCCAAAGCCTATCCTCCTAAATTGTAAACACAAAAACTATTCTCGTCATTCCAAGGCTTTAGACACCAATTCTGAGCTCTGTAAACATGAACTCGTAATAATTGAAAGCACAGTCCCGTGAAAATGCCACCCGAAGTACCCGGACTTGTAAACATTACCAGTATTTTCGTCATTTCACAGCTTTCCACTGGAAACCTCCGTGATTGAATTCGACAGTAAATGTAGTAAGAATCTATTTACGTGTACTTGAGGGGTTTATTACACGTTCTTAATCATTTCTGGGTACTCTCATTGTGTATTTTAACAGTTTTACCACAATTAGACAGTTTGCTTAGAAGTATTTACTGGAACCGCCACCATTTTAACTGATTCACACAAAAAAAAGCCAAAGCCAATCCTCCTAAATTGTAAACATAAAAACTATTCTCGTCATTCCAAGGCTTTAGACACCAATTCTGAGCTCTGTAAACATGAACTCGTAATAATTGAAAGCACAGTCCCGTGAAAATGCCACCCGAAGTACCCGGACTTGTAAACATTACCAGTATTTTCGTCATTTCACAGCTTTCCACTGGAAACCTCCGTGATTGAATTCGACAGTAAATGTAGTAAGAATCTATTTACGTGTACTTGAGGGGTTTATTACACGTTCTTAATCATTTCTGGGTACTCTCATTGTGTATTTTAACAGTTTTACCACAATTAGACAGTTTGCTTAGAAGTGTTTACTGGAACCGCCACCATTTTAACTGATTCACACAAAAAAAAACGCCAAAGCCAATCCTCCTAAATTGTAAACACAAAAACTATTCTCGTGATTGAAAGGCTTTAGACACCAATTCTGAGCTCTGTAAACATGAACTCTTAATATTTGAAAGCACAGTCCCGTGAAAACGCCACCAGAAGTACCCGTACTTGTAAACATTACCAGTATTTTCGTCATTTCACAGCTTTCCACTGGAAACCTCCGTGTTGAATTCGACAGTAAATGTAGTAAGAATCTATTTACGTGTACTTGAGATGTTTATTACACGTTCTTAATCATTTCTGGGAACTCTCATTGTGTATTTTAACAGTTTTACCACAATTAGACAGTTTGCTTAGAACTTTTTAGTGGAACCGCCACCATTTTAACTGATTCACACAAAAAATACGCCAAAGCCAATCCTCCTAAATTGTAAACATAAAAACTATTCTCGTGATTCAAAGGCTTTAGACACCAATTCTGAGCTCTGTAACATTAACTCTTAATAATTGAAAGCACAGTCCCGTGAAAACGCCACCCGAAGTACCCGGACTTGTAAACATTACCAGTATTTTCGTCATTTCACACCTTTCCACTGGAAACCTCCGTGATTTAATTCGACAGTAAATGTAGTAAGAATCTATTTACGTGTACTTGAGATGTTTATTACACGTTCTTAATCATTTCTGGGAACTCTCATTGTGTATTTTAACAGTTTTACCACAATTAGACAGTTTGCTTAGAAGTATTTACTGGAACCGCCACCATTTTAATTGATTCACACAAAAAAAACGCCAAAGCCAATCCTCCTAAATTGTAAACACAAAAACTATTCTCGTGATTCAAAGGCTTTAGACACCAATTCTTAGCTCTGTAAACATGAACTCTTAATATTTGAAAGCACAGTCCCGTGAAAACGCCACCAGAAGTACCCGTACTTGTAAACATTACCAGTATTTTCGTCATTTCACAGCTTTCCACTGGAAACCTCCGTGTTGAATTCGACAGTAAATGTAGTAAGAATCTATTTACGTGTACTTGAGATGTTTATTACACGTTCTTAATCATTTCTGGGAACTCTCATTGTGTATTTTAACAGTTTTACCACAATTAGACAGTTTGCTTAGAACTTTTTAGTGGAACCGCCACCATTTTAACTGATTCACACAAAAAATATGCCAAAGCCAATCCTCCTAAATTGTAAACATAAAAACTATTCTCGTGATTCAAAGGCTTTAGACACAAATTCTGAGCTCTGTAAACATGAACTCTTAATAATTGAAAGCACAGTCCCGTGAAAACGCCACCAGAAGTACCCGTACTTGTAAACATTACCAGTATTTTCGTCATTTCACAGCTTTCCACTGGAAACCTCCGTGATTGAATTCGACAGTAAATGTAGTAAGAATCTATTTACGTGTACTTGAGGTGTTTATTACACGTTCTTAATCATTTCTGGGAACTATCATTGTGTATTTTAACAGTTTTACCACAATTAGACAGTTTTCTTAGAACTGTTTACTGGAACCGCCACCATTTTAACTGATTCACACAAAAAAAAACGCCAAAGCCAATCCTCCTAAATTGTAAACACAAAAACTATTCTCGTGATTCAAAGGCTTTAGACACCAATTCTGAGCTCTGTAAACATGAACTCTTAATATTTGAAAGCACAGTCCCGTGAAAACGCCACCAGAAGTACCCGGACTTGTAAACATTATCAGTATTTTCGTCATTTCACAGCTTTCCACTGGAAACCTCCGTGATTGAATTCGACAGCAAATGTAGCAAGAATCTATTTACGTGTACTTGAGATGTTTATTACAAGTTCTTAATCATTTCTGGGAACTCTCATTGTGTATTTTAACAGTTTTACCACAATTAGACAGTTTGCTTAGAAGTATTTACTGGAACCGCCGCCATTTTAACTGATTCACACAAAAAAAACGCCAAAGCCAATCCTCCTAAATTGTAAACATAAAAACTATTCTCGTCATTCCAAGGCTTTAGACACCAATTCTGAGCTCTGTAAACATGAACTCTTAATATTTGAAAGCACAGTCCCGTGAAAACGCCACCCGAAGTACCCGGACTTGTAAACATTACCAGTATTTTCGTCATTTCAAAGCTTTCCACTGGAAACCTCCGTGTTGAATTCGACAGTAAATGTAGTAAGAATCTATTTACGTGTACTTGATATGTTTATTACACGTTCTTAATCATTTCTGGGAACTCTCATTGTGTATTTTAACAGTTTTACCACAATTAGACAGTTTGCTTAGAAGTATTTACTGGAACCGCCACCATTTTAACTGATTCACACAAAAAAAACGCAAAAGCCAATCCTCCTAAATTGTAAACATAAAAACTATTCTCGTCATTCCAATGCTTTAGACACCAAATCTGAGCTCTGTAAACATGAACTCTTAATATTTGAAAGCACAGTCCCGTGAAAACGCCACCCGAAGTACCCGGACTTGTAAACATTACCAGTATTTTCGTCATTTCACAGCTTTCCACTGGAAACCTCCGTGTTGAATTCGACAGTAAATGTAGTAAGAATCTATTTACGTGTACTTGAGATGTTTATTACACGTTCTTAATCATTTCTGGGAACTCTCATTGTGTATTTTAACAGTTTTACCACAATTAGACAGTTTGCCTAGAAGTATTTACTGGAACCGCCACCATTTTAACTGATTAACATAAAGAAACGACAAAGCAAATCCTCCTAAATTGTAAACAAAAAACTATTCTCGTCATTCCAAGGCTTTAGACACCAAATCTGAGCTCTGTAAACATGAACTCTTAATAAGTGAAAGCCCAGTCCCGTGAAAACGCCACCCGAAGTACCCGGACTTGTAAACATTACCAGTATTTTCGTCATTTCACAGCTTTCCACGGGAAACCTCCGTGATTGAATTCGACAGGAAAGGTAGTAAGAATCTATTTACGTGTACTTGAGGTGTTTATTACACGTTCTTAATCATTTCTGGGAACTCTCATTGTGTATTTTAACAGTTTTACCACAATTAGACAGTTTGCTTAGAAGTATTTACTGGAACCGCCACCATTTTAACTGATTCACACAAAAAAAACGCCAAAGCCAATCCTCCTAAATTGTAAACAAAAAAACTATTCTCGTGATTCAAAGGCTTTAGACACCAATTCTGAGCTCTGTAAACATGAATTCTTAATATTTGAAAGCACAGTCCCGTGAAAACGCCACCAGAAGTACCCGTACTTGTAAACATTACCAGTATTTTCGTCATTTCACAGCTTTCCACTGGAAACCTCCGTGTTTAATTCGACAGTAAATGTAGTAAGAATCTATTTACGTGTACTTGAGATGTTTATTACACGTTCTTAATCATTTCTGGGAACTCTCATTGTGTATTTTAACAGTTTTACCACAATTAGACAGTTTGCTTAGAAGTATTTACTGGAACCGCCACCATTTTAACTGGTTCACACAAAAAAAACGCCAAAGCCAATCCTCCTAAATTGTAAACACAAAAACTATTCTCGTGATTCAAAGGCTTTAGACACCAATTCTGAGCTCTGTAAACATGAACTCGTAATAATTGAAAGCACAGTCCCGTGAAAACGCCACCCGAAGTACCCGGACTTGTAAACATTACCAGTATTTTCCACTGGAAACCTCCGTGATTGAATTCGACAGTAAATGTAGTAAGAATCTATTTACGTGTACTTGAGGGGTTTATTACACGTTCTTAATCATTTCTGGGAACTCTCATTGTGTATTTTAACAGTTTTACCACAATTAGACAGTTTGCTTAGAAGTATTTACTGGAACCGCCACCATTTTAACTGATTCACACAAAAAAAACGCCAAAGCCAATCCTCCTAAATTGTAAACACAAAAACTATTCTCGTGATTGAAAGGCTTTAGACACCAATTCTGAGCTCTGTAAACATGAACTCTTAATATTTGAAAGCACAGTCCCGTGAAAACGCCACCAGAAGTACCCGTACATGTAAACATTACCAGTATTTTCGTCATTTCACAGCTTTCCACTGGAAACCTCCGTGTTGAATTCGACAGTAAATGTAGTAAGAATCTATTTACGTGTACTTGAGATGTTTATTACACGTTCTTAATCATTTCTGGGAACTCTCATTGTGTATTTTAACAGTTTTACCACAATTAGACAGTTTGCTTAGAACTTTTTAGTGGAACCGCCACCATTTTAACTGATTCACACAAAAGATATGCCAAAGCCAATCCTCCTAAATTGTAAACATAAAAACTATTCTCGTGATTCAAAGGCTTTAGACACAAATTCTGAGCTCTGTAAACATGAACTCTTAATAATTGAAAGCACAGTCCCGTGAAAACGCCACCAGAAGTACCCGTACTTGTAAACATTACCAGTATTTTCGTCATTTCACAGCTTTCCACTAGAAACCTCCGTGATTGAATTCGACAGTAAATGTAGTAAGAATCTATTTACGTGTACTTGAGGTGTTTATTACACGTTCTTAATCATTTCTGGGAACTATCATTGTGTATTTTAACAGTTTTACCACAATTAGACAGTTTTCTTAGAACTGTTTACTGGAACCGCCACCATTTTAACTGATTCACACAAAAAAAACGCCAAAGCCAATCCTCCTAAATTGTAAACACAAAAACTATTCTCGTGATTGAAAGGCTTTAGACACCAATTCTGAGCTCTGTAAACATGAACTCTTAATATTTGAAAGCACAGTCCCGTGAAAACGCCACCAGAAGTACCCGTACTTGTAAACATTACCAGTATTTTCGTCATTTCACAGCTTTCCACTGGAAACCTCCGTGTTTAATTCGACAGTAAATGTAGTAAGAATCTATTTACGTGTACTTGAGATGTTTATTACACGTTCTTAATCATTTCTGGGAACTCTCATTGTGTATTTTAACAGTTTTACCACAATTAGACAGTTTGCTTAGAACTTTTTAGTGGAACCGCCACCATTTTAACTGATTCACACAAAAAATATGCCAAAGCCAATCCTCCTAAATTGTAAACATAAAAACTATTCTCGTGATTCAAAGGCTTTAGACACAAATTCTGAGCTCTGTAAACATGAACTCTTAATAATTGAAAGCACAGTCCCGTGAAAACACCACCAGAAGTACCCGTACTTGTAAACATTACCAGTATTTTCGTCATTTCACAGCTTTCCACTGGAAACCTCCGTGTTGAATTCGACAGTAAATGTAGTAAGAATCTATTTACGTGTACTTGAGGTGTTTATTACACGTTCTTAATCATTTCTGGGAACTCTCATTGTGTATTTTAACAGTTTTACCACAATTAGACAGTTTGCTTAGAAGTATTTACTGGAACCGCCACCATTTTAACTGATTCACACAAAAAAAAGCCAAAGCCAATCCTCCTAAATTGTAAACATAAAAACTATTCTCGTCATTCCAAGGCTTTAGACACCAATTCTGAGCTCTGTAAACATGAACTCGTAATAATTGAAAGCACAGTCCCGTGAAAATGCCACCCGAAGTACCCGGACTTGTAAACATTACCAGTATTTTCGTCATTTCACAGCTTTCCACTGGAAACCTCCGTGATTGAATTCGACAGTAAATGTAGTAAGAATCTATTTACGTGTACTTGAGGGGTTTATTACACGTTCTTAATCATTTCTGGGTACTCTCATTGTGTATTTTAACAGTTTTACCACAATTAGACAGTTTGCTTAGAAGTATTTACTGGAACCGCCACCATTTTAACTGATTCACACAAAAAAAAACGCCAAAGCCAATCCTCCTAAATTGTAAACACAAAAACTATTCTCGTGATTGAAAGGCTTTAGACACCAATTCTGAGCTCTGTAAACATGAACTCTTAATATTTGAAAGCACAGTCCCGTGAAAACGCCACCAGAAGTACCCGTACTTGTAAACATTACCAGTATTTTCGTCATTTCACAGCTTTCCACTGGAAACCTCCGTGTTGAATTCGACAGTAAATGTAGTAAGAATCTATTTACGTGTACTTGAGATGTTTATTACACGTTCTTAATCATTTCTGGGAACTCTCATTGTGTATTTTAACAGTTTTACCACAATTAGACAGTTTGCTTAGAACTTTTTAGTGGAACCGCCACCATTTTAACTGATTCACACAAAAAATACGCCAAAGCCAATCCTCCTAAATTGTAAACATAAAAACTATTCTCGTGATTCAAAGGCTTTAGACACAAATTCTGAGCTCTGTAACATGAACTCTTAATAATTGAAAGCACAGTCCCGTGAAAACGCCACCAGAAGTACCCGTACTTGTAAAAATTACCAGTATTTTCGTCATTTCACAGCTTTCCACTCGAAACCTCCGTGATTGAATTCGACAGTAAATGTAGTAAGAATCTATTTACGTGTACTTGAGGTGTTTATTACACGTTCTTAATCATTTCTGGGAACTCTCATTTTGTATTTTAACAGTTTTACCACAATTAGACAGTTTGCTTAGAAGTATTTACTGGAACCGCCACCATTTTAATTGATTCACACAAAAAAAACGCCAAAGCCAATCCTCCTAAATTGTAAACACAAAAACTATTCTCGTGATTCAAAGGCTTTAGACACCAATTCTGAGCTCTGTAAACATGAACTCTTAATATTTGAAAGCACAGTCCCGTGAAAACGCCACCAGAAGTACCCGTACTTGTAAACATTACCAGTATTTTCGTCATTTCACAGCTTTCCACTGGAAACCTCCGTGTTGAATTCGACAGTAAATGTAGTAAGAATCTATTTACGTGTACTTGAGGGGTTTATTACACGTTCTTAATCATTTCTGGGAACTCTCATTGTGTATTTTAACAGTTTTACCACAATTAGACAGTTTGCTTAGAAGTATTTACTGGAACCGCCACCATTTTAACTGATTCACACAAAAAAAACGCCAAAGCCAATCCTCCTAAATTGTAAACACAAAAACTATTCTCGTGATTCAAAGGCTTTAGACACCAATTCTGAGCTCTGTAAACATGAACTCGTAATAATTGAAAGCACAGTCCCGTGAAAACGCCACCCGAAGTACCCGGACTTGTAAACATTACCAGTATTTTCCACTGGAAACCTCCGTGATTGAATTCGACAGTAAATGTAGTAAGAATCTATTTACGTGTACTTGAGGGGTTTATTACACGTTCTTAATCATTTCTGGGAACTCTCATTGTGTATTTTAACAGTTTTACCACAATTAGACAGTTTGCTTAGAAGTATTTACTGGAACCGCCACCATTTTAACTGATTCACACAAAAAAAAACGCCAAAGCCAATCCTCCTAAATTGTAAACACAAAAACTATTCTCGTGATTCAAAGGCTTTAGACACCAATTCTGAGCTCTGTAAACATGAACTCTTAATATTTGAAAGCACAGTCCCGTGAAAACGCCACCAGAAGTACCCGTACTTGTAAACATTACCAGTATTTTCGTCATTTCACAGCTTTCCACTGGAAACCTCCGTGTTGAATTCGACAGTAAATGTAGTAAGAATCTATTTACGTGTACTTGAGGGGTTTATTACACGTTCTTAATCATTTCTGGGAACTCTCATTGTGTATTTTAACAGTTTTACCACAATTAGACAGTTTGCTTAGAAGTATTTACTGGAACCGCCACCATTTTAACTGATTCACACAAAAAAAACGCCAAAGCCAATCCTCCTAAATTGTAAACACAAAAACTATTCTCGTGATTCAAAGGCTTTAGACACCAATTCTGAGCTCTGTAAACATGAACTCGTAATAATTGAAAGCACAGTCCCGTGAAAACGCCACCCGAAGTACCCGGACTTGTAAACATTACCAGTATTTTCCACTGGAAACCTCCGTGATTGAATTCGACAGTAAATGTAGTAAGAATCTATTTACGTGTACTTGAGGGGTTTATTACACGTTCTTAATCATTTCTGGGAACTCTCATTGTGTATTTTAACAGTTTTACCACAATTAGACAGTTTGCTTAGAAGTATTTACTGGAACCGCCACCATTTTAACTGATTCACACAAAAAAAAACGCCAAAGCCAATCCTCCTAAATTGTAAACACAAAAACTATTCTCGTGATTGAAAGGCTTTAGACACCAATTCTGAGCTCTGTAAACATGAACTCTTAATATTTGAAAGCACAGTCCCGTGAAAACGCCACCAGAAGTACCCGTACTTGTAAACATTACCAGTATTTTCGTCATTTCACAGCTTTCCACTGGAAACCTCCGTGTTGAATTCGACAGTAAATGTAGTAAGAATCTATTTACGTGTACTTGAGGGGTTTATTACACGTTCTTAATCATTTCTGGGAACTCTCATTGTGTATTTTAACAGTTTTACCACAATTAGACAGTTTGCTTAGAAGTATTTACTGGAACCGCCACCATTTTAACTGATTCACACAAAAAAAACGCCAAAGCCAATCCTCCTAAATTGTAAACACAAAAACTATTCTCGTGATTCAAAGGCTTTAGACACCAATTCTGAGCTCTGTAAACATGAACTCGTAATAATTGAAAGCACAGTCCCGTGAAAACGCCACCCGAAGTACCCGGACTTGTAAACATTACCAGTATTTTCCACTGGAAACCTCCGTGATTGAATTCGACAGTAAATGTAGTAAGAATCTATTTACGTGTACTTGAGGGGTTTATTACACGTTCTTAATCATTTCTGGGAACTCTCATTGTGTATTTTAACAGTTTTACCACAATTAGACAGTTTGCTTAGAAGTATTTACTGGAACCGCCACCATTTTAACTGATTCACACAAAAAAAAACGCCAAAGCCAATCCTCCTAAATTGTAAACACAAAAACTATTCTCGTGATTCAAAGGCTTTAGACACCAATTCTGAGCTCTGTAAACATGAACTCTTAATATTTGAAAGCACAGTCCCGTGAAAACGCCACCAGAAGTACCCGTACTTGTAAACATTACCAGTATTTTCGTCATTTCACAGCTTTCCACTGGAAACCTCCGTGTTGAATTCGACAGTAAATGTAGTAAGAATCTATTTACGTGTACTTGAGGTGTTTATTACACGTTCTTAATCATTTCTGGGAACTCTCATTTTGTATTTTAACAGTTTTACCACAATTAGACAGTTTGCTTAGAAGTATTTACTGGAACCGCCACCATTTTAATTGATTCACACAAAAAAAACGCCAAAGCCAATCCTCCTAAATTGTAAACACAAAAACTATTCTCGTGATTCAAAGGCTTTAGACACCAATTCTGAGCTCTGTAAACATGAACTCTTAATATTTGAAAGCACAGTCCCGTGAAAACGCCACCAGAAGTACCCGTACTTGTAAACATTACCAGTATTTTCGTCATTTCACAGCTTTCCACTGGAAACCTCCGTGTTGAATTCGACAGTAAATGTAGTAAGAATCTATTTACGTGTACTTGAGGGGTTTATTACACGTTCTTAATCATTTCTGGGAACTCTCATTGTGTATTTTAACAGTTTTACCACAATTAGACAGTTTGCTTAGAAGTATTTACTGGAACCGCCACCATTTTAACTGATTCACACAAAAAAAACGCCAAAGCCAATCCTCCTAAATTGTAAACACAAAAACTATTCTCGTGATTCAAAGGCTTTAGACACCAATTCTGAGCTCTGTAAACATGAACTCGTAATAATTGAAAGCACAGTCCCGTGAAAACGCCACCCGAAGTACCCGGACTTGTAAACATTACCAGTATTTTCCACTGGAAACCTCCGTGATTGAATTCGACAGTAAATGTAGTAAGAATCTATTTACGTGTACTTGAGGGGTTTATTACACGTTCTTAATCATTTCTGGGAACTCTCATTGTGTATTTTAACAGTTTTACCACAATTAGACAGTTTGCTTAGAAGTATTTACTGGAACCGCCACCATTTTAACTGATTCACACAAAAAAAAACGCCAAAGCCAATCCTCCTAAATTGTAAACACAAAAACTATTCTCGTGATTGAAAGGCTTTAGACACCAATTCTGAGCTCTGTAAACATGAACTCTTAATATTTGAAAGCACAGTCCCGTGAAAACGCCACCAGAAGTACCCGTACTTGTAAACATTACCAGTATTTTCGTCATTTCACAGCTTTCCACTGGAAACCTCCGTGTTGAATTCGACAGTAAATGTAGTAAGAATCTATTTACGTGTACTTGAGATGTTTATTACACGTTCTTAATCATTTCTGGGAACTCTCATTGTGTATTTTAACAGTTTTACCACAATTAGACAGTTTGCTTAGAACTTTTTAGTGGAACCGCCACCATTTTAACTGATTCACACAAAAAATATGCCAAAGCCAATCCTCCTAAATTGTAAACATAAAAACTATTCTCGTGATTCAAAGGCTTTAGACACAAATTCTGAGCTCTGTAAACATGAACTCTTAATAATTGAAAGCACAGTCCCGTGAAAACGCCACCAGAAGTACCCGTACTTGTAAACATTACCAGTATTTTCGTCATTTCACAGCTTTCCACTGGAAACCTCCGTGATTGAATTCGACAGTAAATGTAGTAAGAATCTATTTACGTGTACTTGAGGTGTTTATTACACGTTCTTAATCATTTCTGGGAACTATCATTGTGTATTTTAACAGTTTTACCACAATTAGACAGTTTGCTTAGAAGTATTTACTGGAACCGCCGCCATTTTAACTGATTCACACAAAAAAAACGCCAAAGCCAATCCTCCTAAATTGTAAACATAAAAACTATTCTCGTCATTCCAAGGCTTTAGACACCAATTCTGAGCTCTGTAAACATGAACTCTTAATATTTGAAAGCACAGTCCCGTGAAAACGCCACCCGAAGTACCCGGACTTGTAAACATTACCAGTATTTTCGTCATTTCACAGCTTTCCACTGGAAACCTCCGTGTTGAATTCGACAGTAAATGTAGTAAGAATCTATTTACGTGTACTTGAGATGTTTATTACACGTTCTTAATCATTTCTGGGAACTCTCATTGTGTATTTTAACAGTTTTACCACAATTAGACAGTTTGCTTAGAAGTATTTACTGGAACCGCCACCATTTTAACTGATTCACACAAAAAAAACGCCAAAGCCAATCCTCCTAAATTGTAAACATAAAAACTATTCTCGTCATTCCAAGGCTTTAGACACCAAATCTGAGCTCTGTAAACATGAACTCTTAATATTTGAAAGCACAGTCCCGTGAAAACGCCACCCGAAGTACCCGGACTTGTAAACATTACCAGTATTTTCGTCATTTCACAGCTTTCCACTGGAAACCTCCGTGTTGAATTCGACAGTAAATGTAGTAAGAATCTATTTACGTGTACTTGAGATGTTTATTACACGTTCTTAATCATTTCTGGGAACTCTCATTGTGTATTTTAACAGTTTTACCACAATTAGACAGTTTGCTTAGAAGTATTTACTGGAACCGCCACCATTTTAACTGATTAACATAAAGAAACGACAAAGCAAATCCTCCTAAATTGTAAACATAAAAACTATTCTCGTCATTCCAAGGCTTTAGACACCAAATCTGAGCTCTGTAAACATGAACTCTTAATAAGTGAAAGCCCAGTCCCGTGAAAACGCCACCCGAAGTACCTGGACTTGTAAACATTACCAGTATTTTCGTCATTTCACAGCTTTCCACGGGAAACCTCCGTGATTGAATTCGACAGGAAAGGTAGTAAGAATCTATTTACGTGTACTTGAGGGGTTTATTACACGTTCTTAATCATTTCTGGGAACTCTCATTGTGTATTTTAACAGTTTTACCACAATTAGACAGTTTGCTTAGAAGTATTTACTGGAACCGCCACCATTTTGACTGATTCACGCAAAAAAAACGCCAAAGCCTATCCTCCTAAATTGTAAACACAAAAACTATTCTCGTCATTCCAAGGCTTTAGACACCAATTCTGAGCTCTGTAAACATGAACTCGTAATAATTGAAAGCACAGTCCCGTGAAAATGCCACCCGAAGTACCCGGACTTGTAAACATTACCAGTATTTTCGTCATTTCACAGCTTTCCACTGGAAACCTCCGTGATTGAATTCGACAGTAAATGTAGTAAGAATCTATTTACGTGTACTTGAGGGGTTTATTACACGTTCTTAATCATTTCTGGGTACTCTCATTGTGTATTTTAACAGTTTTACCACAATTAGACAGTTTGCTTAGAAGTATTTACTGGAACCGCCACCATTTTAACTGATTCACACAAAAAAAAGCCAAAGCCAATCCTCCTAAATTGTAAACATAAAAACTATTCTCGTCATTCCAAGGCTTTAGACACCAATTCTGAGCTCTGTAAACATGAACTCGTAATAATTGAAAGCACAGTCCCGTGAAAATGCCACCCGAAGTACCCGGACTTGTAAACATTACCAGTATTTTCGTCATTTCACAGCTTTCCACTGGAAACCTCCGTGATTGAATTCGACAGTAAATGTAGTAAGAATCTATTTACGTGTACTTGAGGGGTTTATTACACGTTCTTAATCATTTCTGGGAACTCTCATTGTGTATTTTAACAGTTTTACCACAATTAGACAGTTTGCTTAGAAGTGTTTACTGGAACCGCCACCATTTTAACTGATTCACACAAAAAAAAAACGCCAAAGCCAATCCTCCTAAATTGTAAACACAAAAACTATTCTCGTGATTGAAAGGCTTTAGACACCAATTCTGAGCTCTGTAAACATGAACTCTTAATATTTGAAAGCACAGTCCCGTGAAAACGCCACCAGAAGTACCCGTACTTGTAAACATTACCAGTATTTTCGTCATTTCACAGCTTTCCACTGGAAACCTCCGTGTTGAATTCGACAGTAAATGTAGTAAGAATCTATTTACGTGTACTTGAGATGTTTATTACACGTTCTTAATCATTTCTGGGAACTCTCATTGTGTATTTTAACAGTTTTACCACAATTAGACAGTTTGCTTAGAACTTTTTAGTGGAACCGCCACCATTTTAACTGATTCACACAAAAAATACGCCAAAGCCAATCCTCCTAAATTGTAAACATAAAAACTATTCTCGTGATTCAAAGGCTTTAGACACCAATTCTGAGCTCTGTAACATTAACTCTTAATAATTGAAAGCACAGTCCCGTGAAAACGCCACCCGAAGTACCCGGACTTGTAAACATTACCAGTATTTTCGTCATTTCACACCTTTCCACTGGAAACCTCCGTGATTTAATTCGACAGTAAATGTAGTAAGAATCTATTTACGTGTACTTGAGATGTTTATTACACGTTCTTAATCATTTCTGGGAACTCTCATTGTGTATTTTAACAGTTTTACCACAATTAGACAGTTTGCTTAGAAGTATTTACTGGAACCGCCACCATTTTAATTGATTCACACAAAAAAAACGCCAAAGCCAATCCTCCTAAATTGTAAACACAAAAACTATTCTCGTGATTCAAAGGCTTTAGACACCAATTCTTAGCTCTGTAAACATGAACTCTTAATATTTGAAAGCACAGTCCCGTGAAAACGCCACCAGAAGTACCCGTACTTGTAAACATTACCAGTATTTTCGTCATTTCACAGCTTTCCACTGGAAACCTCCGTGTTGAATTCGACAGTAAATGTAGTAAGAATCTATTTACGTGTACTTGAGATGTTTATTACACGTTCTTAATCATTTCTGGGAACTCTCATTGTGTATTTTAACAGTTTTACCACAATTAGACAGTTTGCTTAGAACTTTTTAGTGGAACCGCCACCATTTTAACTGATTCACACAAAAAATATGCCAAAGCCAATCCTCCTAAATTGTAAACATAAAAACTATTCTCGTGATTCAAAGGCTTTAGACACAAATTCTGAGCTCTGTAAACATGAACTCTTAATAATTGAAAGCACAGTCCCGTGAAAACGCCACCAGAAGTACCCGTACTTGTAAACATTACCAGTATTTTCGTCATTTCACAGCTTTCCACTGGAAACCTCCGTGATTGAATTCGACAGTAAATGTAGTAAGAATCTATTTACGTGTACTTGAGGTGTTTATTACACGTTCTTAATCATTTCTGGGAACTATCATTGTGTATTTTAACAGTTTTACCACAATTAGACAGTTTTCTTAGAACTGTTTACTGGAACCGCCACCATTTTAACTGATTCACACAAAAAAAAACGCCAAAGCCAATCCTCCTAAATTGTAAACACAAAAACTATTCTCGTGATTCAAAGGCTTTAGACACCAATTCTGAGCTCTGTAAACATGAACTCTTAATATTTGAAAGCACAGTCCCGTGAAAACGCCACCAGAAGTACCCGGACTTGTAAACATTATCAGTATTTTCGTCATTTCACAGCTTTCCACTGGAAACCTCCGTGATTGAATTCGACAGCAAATGTAGCAAGAATCTATTTACGTGTACTTGAGATGTTTATTACAAGTTCTTAATCATTTCTGGGAACTCTCATTGTGTATTTTAACAGTTTTACCACAATTAGACAGTTTGCTTAGAAGTATTTACTGGAACCGCCGCCATTTTAACTGATTCACACAAAAAAAACGCCAAAGCCAATCCTCCTAAATTGTAAACATAAAAACTATTCTCGTCATTCCAAGGCTTTAGACACCAATTCTGAGCTCTGTAAACATGAACTCTTAATATTTGAAAGCACAGTCCCGTGAAAACGCCACCCGAAGTACCCGGACTTGTAAACATTACCAGTATTTTCGTCATTTCAAAGCTTTCCACTGGAAACCTCCGTGTTGAATTCGACAGTAAATGTAGTAAGAATCTATTTACGTGTACTTGATATGTTTATTACACGTTCTTAATCATTTCTGGGAACTCTCATTGTGTATTTTAACAGTTTTACCACAATTAGACAGTTTGCTTAGAAGTATTTACTGGAACCGCCACCATTTTAACTGATTCACACAAAAAAAACGCAAAAGCCAATCCTCCTAAATTGTAAACATAAAAACTATTCTCGTCATTCCAATGCTTTAGACACCAAATCTGAGCTCTGTAAACATGAACTCTTAATATTTGAAAGCACAGTCCCGTGAAAACGCCACCCGAAGTACCCGGACTTGTAAACATTACCAGTATTTTCGTCATTTCACAGCTTTCCACTGGAAACCTCCGTGTTGAATTCGACAGTAAATGTAGTAAGAATCTATTTACGTGTACTTGAGATGTTTATTACACGTTCTTAATCATTTCTGGGAACTCTCATTGTGTATTTTAACAGTTTTACCACAATTAGACAGTTTGCCTAGAAGTATTTACTGGAACCGCCACCATTTTAACTGATTAACATAAAGAAACGACAAAGCAAATCCTCCTAAATTGTAAACAAAAAACTATTCTCGTCATTCCAAGGCTTTAGACACCAAATCTGAGCTCTGTAAACATGAACTCTTAATAAGTGAAAGCCCAGTCCCGTGAAAACGCCACCCGAAGTACCCGGACTTGTAAACATTACCAGTATTTTCGTCATTTCACAGCTTTCCACGGGAAACCTCCGTGATTGAATTCGACAGGAAAGGTAGTAAGAATCTATTTACGTGTACTTGAGGTGTTTATTACACGTTCTTAATCATTTCTGGGAACTCTCATTGTGTATTTTAACAGTTTTACCACAATTAGACAGTTTGCTTAGAAGTATTTACTGGAACCGCCACCATTTTAACTGATTCACACAAAAAAAACGCCAAAGCCAATCCTCCTAAATTGTAAACAAAAAAACTATTCTCGTGATTCAAAGGCTTTAGACACCAATTCTGAGCTCTGTAAACATGAATTCTTAATATTTGAAAGCACAGTCCCGTGAAAACGCCACCAGAAGTACCCGTACTTGTAAACATTACCAGTATTTTCGTCATTTCACAGCTTTCCACTGGAAACCTCCGTGTTTAATTCGACAGTAAATGTAGTAAGAATCTATTTACGTGTACTTGAGATGTTTATTACACGTTCTTAATCATTTCTGGGAACTCTCATTGTGTATTTTAACAGTTTTACCACAATTAGACAGTTTGCTTAGAAGTATTTACTGGAACCGCCACCATTTTAACTGATTCACACAAAAAAAACGCCAAAGCCAATCCTCCTAAATTGTAAACACAAAAACTATTCTCGTGATTCAAAGGCTTTAGACACCAATTCTGAGCTCTGTAAACATGAACTCGTAATAATTGAAAGCACAGTCCCGTGAAAACGCCACCCGAAGTACCCGGACTTGTAAACATTACCAGTATTTTCCACTGGAAACCTCCGTGATTGAATTCGACAGTAAATGTAGTAAGAATCTATTTACGTGTACTTGAGGGGTTTATTACACGTTCTTAATCATTTCTGGGAACTCTCATTGTGTATTTTAACAGTTTTACCACAATTAGACAGTTTGCTTAGAAGTATTTACTGGAACCGCCACCATTTTAACTGATTCACACAAAAAAAACGCCAAAGCCAATCCTCCTAAATTGTAAACACAAAAACTATTCTCGTGATTGAAAGGCTTTAGACACCAATTCTGAGCTCTGTAAACATGAACTCTTAATATTTGAAAGCACAGTCCCGTGAAAACGCCACCAGAAGTACCCGTACATGTAAACATTACCAGTATTTTCGTCATTTCACAGCTTTCCACTGGAAACCTCCGTGTTGAATTCGACAGTAAATGTAGTAAGAATCTATTTACGTGTACTTGAGATGTTTATTACACGTTCTTAATCATTTCTGGGAACTCTCATTTTGTATTTTAACAGTTTTACCACAATTAGACAGTTTGCTTAGAACTTTTTAGTGGAACCGCCACCATTTTAACTGATTCACACAAAAGATATGCCAAAGCCAATCCTCCTAAATTGTAAACATAAAAACTATTCTCGTGATTCAAAGGCTTTAGACACAAATTCTGAGCTCTGTAAACATGAACTCTTAATAATTGAAAGCACAGTCCCGTGAAAACGCCACCAGAAGTACCCGTACTTGTAAACATTACCAGTATTTTCGTCATTTCACAGCTTTCCACTAGAAACCTCCGTGATTGAATTCGACAGTAAATGTAGTAAGAATCTATTTACGTGTACTTGAGGTGTTTATTACACGTTCTTAATCATTTCTGGGAACTATCATTGTGTATTTTAACAGTTTTACCACAATTAGACAGTTTTCTTAGAACTGTTTACTGGAACCGCCACCATTTTAACTGATTCACACAAAAAAAACGCCAAAGCCAATCCTCCTAAATTGTAAACACAAAAACTATTCTCGTGATTGAAAGGCTTTAGACACCAATTCTGAGCTCTGTAAACATGAACTCTTAATATTTGAAAGCACAGTCCCGTGAAAACGCCACCAGAAGTACCCGTACTTGTAAACATTACCAGTATTTTCGTCATTTCACAGCTTTCCACTGGAAACCTCCGTGTTTAATTCGACAGTAAATGTAGTAAGAATCTATTTACGTGTACTTGAGATGTTTATTACACGTTCTTAATCATTTCTGGGAACTCTCATTGTGTATTTTAACAGTTTTACCACAATTAGACAGTTTGCTTAGAACTTTTTAGTGGAACCGCCACCATTTTAACTGATTCACACAAAAAATATGCCAAAGCCAATCCTCCTAAATTGTAAACATAAAAACTATTCTCGTGATTCAAAGGCTTTAGACACAAATTCTGAGCTCTGTAAACATGAACTCTTAATAATTGAAAGCACAGTCCCGTGAAAACACCACCAGAAGTACCCGTACTTGTAAACATTACCAGTATTTTCGTCATTTCACAGCTTTCCACTGGAAACCTCCGTGTTGAATTCGACAGTAAATGTAGTAAGAATCTATTTACGTGTACTTGAGGTGTTTATTACACGTTCTTAATCATTTCTGGGAACTCTCATTGTGTATTTTAACAGTTTTACCACAATTAGACAGTTTGATTAGAACTTTTTAGTGGAACCGCCACCATTTTAACTGATTCACACAAAAAAAACGCCAAAGCCAATCCTCCTAAATTGTAAACACAAAAACTATTCTCGTGATTCAAAGGCTTTAGACACCAATTCTGAGCTCTGTAAACATGAACTCTTAATATTTGAAAGCACAGTCCCGTGAAAACGCCACCAGAAGTACCCGTACTTGTAAACATTACCAGTATTTTCGTCATTTCACAGCTTTCCACTGGAAACCTCCGTGTTGAATTGGACAGTAAATGTAGTAAAAATCTATTAACGTGTACTTGAGATGTTTATTACACATTCTTAATCATTTCTGGGAACTATCATTGTGTATTTTAACAGTTTTACCACAATTAGACAGTTTGCTTAGAAATGTTTACTGGAACCGCCACCATTTTAACTGATTAACATAAAGAAACGACAAAGCAAATCCTCCTAAATTGTAAACATAAAAACTATTCTCGTCATTCCAAGGCTTTAGACACCAAATCTGAGCTCTGTAAACATGAACTCTTAATAAGTGAAAGCCCAGTCCCGTGAAAACGCCCCCCGAAGTACCCGGACTTGTAAACATTACCAGTATTTTCGTCATTTCACAGCTTTCCACGGGAAACCTCCGTGATTGAATTCGACAGGAAAGGTAGTAAGAATCTATTTACGTGTACTTGAGGGGTTTATTACACGTTCTTAATCATTTCTGGGAACTCTCATTGTGTATTTTAACAGTTTTACCACAATTAGACAGTTTGCTTAGAAGTATTTACTGGAACCGCCACCATTTTAACTGATTCACACAAAAAAAAGCCAAAGCCAATCCTCCTAAATTGTAAATATAAAAACTATTCTCGTCATTCCAAGGCTTTAGACACCAATTCTGAGCTCTGTAAACATGAACTCATAATAATTGAAAGCACAGTCCCGTGAAAATGCCACCCGAAGTACCCGGACTTGTAAACATTACCAGTATTTTCGTCATTTCACAGCTTTCCACTGGAAACCTCCGTGATTGAATTCGACAGTAAATGTAGTAAGAATCTATTTACGTGTACTTGAGGGGTTTATTACACGTTCTTAATCATTTCTGGGTACTCTCATTGTGTATTTTAACAGTTTTACCACAATTAGACAGTTTGCTTAGAAGTATTTACTGGAACCGCCACCATTTTAACTGATTCACACAAAAAAAAACGCCAAAGCCAATCCTCCTAAATTGTAAACACAAAAACTATTCTCCTCATTCAAAGGCTTTAGACACCAATTCTGAGCTCTGTAAACATGAACTCTTAATATTTGAAAGCACAGTCCCGTGAAAACGCCACCAGAAGTACCCGTACTTGTAAACATTACCAGTATTTTCGTCATTTCACAGCTTTCCACTGGAAACCTCCGTGTTGAATTCGACAGTAAATGTAGTAAGAATCTATTTACGTGTACTTGAGATGTTTATTACACGTTCTTAATCATTTCTGGGAACTCTCATTTTGTATTTTAACAGTTTTACCACAATTAGACAGTTTGCTTAGAACTTTTTAGTGGAACCGCCACCATTTTAACTGATTCACACAAAAAATATGCCAAAGCCAATCCTCCTAAATTGTAAACATAAAAACTATTCTCGTGATTCAAAGGCTTTAGACACAAATTCTGAGCTCTGTAAACATGAACTCTTAATAATTGAAAGCACAGTCCCGTGAAAACACCACCAGAAGTACCCGTACTTGTAAACATTACCAGTATTTTCGTCATTTCACAGCTTTCCACTGGAAACCTCCGTGATTGAATTCGACAGTAAATGTAGTAAGAATCTATTTACGTGTACTTGAGGTGTTTATTACACGTTCTTAATCATTTCTGGGAACTCTCATTGTGTATTTTAACAGTTTTACCACAATTAGACAGTTTGCTTAGACCTTTTTAGTGGAACCGCCACCATTTTAACTGATTCACACAACAAATACGCCAAAGCCAATCCTCCTAAATTGTAAACATAAAAACTATTCTCGTGATTCAAAGGCTTTAGACACCAATTCTGAGCTCTGTAACATGAACTCTTAATAATTGAAAGCACAGTCCCGTGAAAACGCCACCAGAAGTACCCGTACTTGTAAACATTACCAGTATTTTCGTCATTTCACAGCTTTCCACTGGAAACCTCCGTGTTTAATTCGACAGTAAATGTAGTAAGAATCTATTTACGTGTACTTGAGATGTTTATTACACGTTCTTAATCATTTCTGGGAACTCTCATTGTGTATTTTAACAGTTTTACCACAATTAGACAGTTTGCTTAGAAATGTTTACTGGAACCGCCACCATTTTAACTGATTAACATAAAGAAACGACAAAGCAAATCCTCCTAAATTGTAAACATAAAAACTATTCTCGTCATTCCAAGGCTTTAGACACCAAATCTGAGCTCTGTAAACATGAACTCTTAATAAGTGAAAGCCCAGTCCCGTGAAAACGCCACCCGAAGTACCCGGACTTGTAAACATTACCAGTATTTTCGTCATTTCACAGCTTTCCACGGGAAACCTCCGTGATTGAATTCGACAGGAAAGGTAGTAAGAATCTATTTACGTGTACTTGAGGGGTTTATTACACGTTCTTAATCATTTCTGGGAACTCTCATTGTGTATTTTAACAGTTTTACCACAATTAGACAGTTTGCTTAGAAGTATTTACTGGAACCGCCACCATTTTAACTGATTCACACAAAAAAAAGCCAAAGCCAATCCTCCTAAATTGTAAATATAAAAACTATTCTCGTCATTCCAAGGCTTTAGACACCAATTCTGAGCTCTGTAAACATGAACTCGTAATAATTGAAAGCACAGTCCCGTGAAAATGCCACCCGAAGTACCCGGACTTGTAAACATTACCAGTATTTTCGTCATTTCACAGCTTTCCACTGGAAACCTCCGTGATTGAATTCGACAGTAAATGTAGTAAGAATCTATTTACGTGTACTTGAGGGGTTTATTACACGTTCTTAATCATTTCTGGGTACTCTCATTGTGTATTTTAACAGTTTTACCACAATTAGACAGTTTGCTTAGAAGTATTTACTGGAACCGCCACCATTTTAACTGATTCACACAAAAAAAAACGCCAAAGCCAATCCTCCTAAATTGTAAACACAAAAACTATTCTCCTCATTCAAAGGCTTTAGACACCAATTCTGAGCTCTGTAAACATGAACTCTTAATATTTGAAAGCACAGTCCCGTGAAAACGCCACCAGAAGTACCCGTACTTGTAAACATTACCAGTATTTTCGTCATTTCACAGCTTTCCACTGGAAACCTCCGTGTTGAATTCGACAGTAAATGTAGTAAGAATCTATTTACGTGTACTTGAGGGGTTTATTACACGTTCTTAATCATTTCTGGGAATTCTCATTGTGTATTTTAACAGTTTTACCACAATTAGACAGTTTGCTTAGAACTTTTTAGTGGAACCGCCACCATTTTAACTGATTCACACAAAAAATACGCCAAAGCCAATCCTCCTAAATTGTAAACATAAAAACTATTCTCGTGATTCAAAGGCTTTAGACACCAATTCTGAGCTCTGTAACATGAACTCTTAATAATTGAAAGCACAGTCCCGTGAAAACGCCACCAGAAGTACCCGTACTTGTAAACATTACCAGTATTTTCGTCATTTCACAGCTTTCCACTGGAAACCTCCGTGATTGAATTCGACAGTAAATGTAGTAAGAATCTATTTACGTGTACTTGAGGTGTTTATTACACGTTCTTAATCATTTCTGGGAACTCTCATTGTGTATTTTAACAGTTTTACCACAATTAGACAGTTTGCTTAGACCTTTTTAGTGGAACCGCCACCATTTTAACTGATTCACACAAAAAATACGCCAAAGCCAATCCTCCTAAATTGTAAACATAAAAACTATTCTCGTGATTCAAAGGCTTTAGACACCAATTCTGAGCTCTGTAACATGAACTCTTAATAATTGAAAGCACAGTCCCGTGAAAACGCCACCAGAAGTACCCGTACTTGTAAACATTACCAGTATTTTCGTCATTTCACAGCTTTCCACTGGAAACCTCGGTGATTGAATTCGACGGTAAAGGTAGTAAGAATCTATTTACGTGTACTTGAGGGGTTTATTACACGTTCTTAATCATTTCTGGGAACTCTCATTGTGTATTTTAACAGTTTTACCACAATTAGACAGTTTGCTTAGACCTTTTTAGTGGAACCGCCACCATTTTAACTGATTCACACAACAAATACGCCAAAGCCAATCCTCCTAAATTGTAAACATAAAAACTATTCTCGTGATTCAAAGGCTTTAGACACCAATTCTGAGCTCTGTAACATGAACTCTTAATAATTGAAAGCACAGTCCCGTGAAAACGCCACCAGAAGTACCCGTACTTGTAAACATTACCAGTATTTTCGTCATTTCACAGCTTTCCACTGGAAACCTCCGTGTTTAATTCGACAGTAAATGTAGTAAGAATCTATTTACGTGTACTTGAGATGTTTATTACACGTTCTTAATCATTTCTGGGAACTCTCATTGTGTATTTTAACAGTTTTACCACAATTAGACAGTTTGCTTAGAAATGTTTACTGGAACCGCCACCATTTTAACTGATTAACATAAAGAAACGACAAAGCAAATCCTCCTAAATTGTAAACATAAAAACTATTCTCGTCATTCCAAGGCTTTAGACACCAAATCTGAGCTCTGTAAACATGAACTCTTAATAAGTGAAAGCCCAGTCCCGTGAAAACGCCACCCGAAGTACCCGGACTTGTAAACATTACCAGTATTTTCGTCATTTCACAGCTTTCCACGGGAAACCTCCGTGATTGAATTCGACAGGAAAGGTAGTAAGAATCTATTTACGTGTACTTGAGGGGTTTATTACACGTTCTTAATCATTTCTGGGAACTCTCATTGTGTATTTTAACAGTTTTACCACAATTAGACAGTTTGCTTAGAAGTATTTACTGGAACCGCCACCATTTTAACTGATTCACACAAAAAAAAGCCAAAGCCAATCCTCCTAAATTGTAAATATAAAAACTATTCTCGTCATTCCAAGGCTTTAGACACCAATTCTGAGCTCTGTAAACATGAACTCGTAATAATTGAAAGCACAGTCCCGTGAAAATGCCACCCGAAGTACCCGGACTTGTAAACATTACCAGTATTTTCGTCATTTCACAGCTTTCCACTGGAAACCTCCGTGATTGAATTCGACAGTAAATGTAGTAAGAATCTATTTACGTGTACTTGAGGGGTTTATTACACGTTCTTAATCATTTCTGGGTACTCTCATTGTGTATTTTAACAGTTTTACCACAATTAGACAGTTTGCTTAGAAGTATTTACTGGAACCGCCACCATTTTAACTGATTCACACAAAAAAAAACGCCAAAGCCAATCCTCCTAAATTGTAAACACAAAAACTATTCTCCTCATTCAAAGGCTTTAGACACCAATTCTGAGCTCTGTAAACATGAACTCTTAATATTTGAAAGCACAGTCCCGTGAAAACGCCACCAGAAGTACCCGTACTTGTAAACATTACCAGTATTTTCGTCATTTCACAGCTTTCCACTGGAAACCTCCGTGTTGAATTCGACAGTAAATGTAGTAAGAATCTATTTACGTGTACTTGAGGGGTTTATTACACGTTCTTAATCATTTCTGGGAATTCTCATTGTGTATTTTAACAGTTTTACCACAATTAGACAGTTTGCTTAGAACTTTTTAGTGGAACCGCCACCATTTTAACTGATTCACACAAAAAATACGCCAAAGCCAATCCTCCTAAATTGTAAACATAAAAACTATTCTCGTGATTCAAAGGCTTTAGACACCAATTCTGAGCTCTGTAACATGAACTCTTAATAATTGAAAGCACAGTCCCGTGAAAACGCCACCAGAAGTACCCGTACTTGTAAACATTACCAGTATTTTCGTCATTTCACAGCTTTCCACTGGAAACCTCCGTGATTGAATTCGACAGTAAATGTAGTAAGAATCTATTTACGTGTACTTGAGGTGTTTATTACACGTTCTTAATCATTTCTGGGAACTCTCATTGTGTATTTTAACAGTTTTACCACAATTAGACAGTTTGCTTAGACCTTTTTAGTGGAACCGCCACCATTTTAACTGATTCACACAAAAAATACGCCAAAGCCAATCCTCCTAAATTGTAAACATAAAAACTATTCTCGTGATTCAAAGGCTTTAGACACCAATTCTGAGCTCTGTAACATGAACTCTTAATAATTGAAAGCACAGTCCCGTGAAAACGCCACCAGAAGTACCCGTACTTGTAAACATTACCAGTATTTTCGTCATTTCACAGCTTTCCACTGGAAACCTCCGTGATTGAATTCGACAGTAAATGTAGTAAGAATCTATTTACGTGTACTTGAGGTGTTTATTACACGTTCTTAATCATTTCTGGGAACTCTCATTGTGTATTTTAACAGTTTTACCACAATTAGACAGTTTGCTTAGACCTTTTTAGTGGAACCGCCACCATTTTAACTGATTCACACAAAAAATACGCCAAAGCCAATCCTCCTAAATTGTAAACATAAAAACTATTCTCGTGATTCAAAGGCTTTAGACACCAATTCTGAGCTCTGTAACATGAACTCTTAATAATTGAAAGCACAGTCCCGTGAAAACGCCACCAGAAGTACCCGTACTTGTAAACATTACCAGTATTTTCGTCATTTCACAGCTTTCCACTGGAAACCTCCGTGTTTAATTCGACAGTAAATGTAGTAAGAATCTATTTACGTGTACTTGAGATGTTTATTACACGTTCTTAATCATTTCTGGGAACTCTCATTGTGTATTTTAACAGTTTTACCACAATTAGACAGTTTGCTTAGAAATGTTTACTGGAACCGCCACCATTTTAACTGATTAACATAAAGAAACGACAAAGCAAATCCTCCTAAATTGTAAACATAAAAACTATTCTCGTCATTCCAAGGCTTTAGACACCAAATCTGAGCTCTGTAAACATGAACTCTTAATAAGTGAAAGCCCAGTCCCGTGAAAACGCCACCCGAAGTACCCGGACTTGTAAACATTACCAGTATTTTCGTCATTTCACAGCTTTCCACGGGAAACCTCCGTGATTGAATTCGACAGGAAAGGTAGTAAGAATCTATTTACGTGTACTTGAGGGGTTTATTACACGTTCTTAATCATTTCTGGGAACTCTCATTGTGTATTTTAACAGTTTTACCACAATTAGACAGTTTGCTTAGAAGTATTTACTGGAACCGACACCATTTTAACTGATTCACACAAAAAAAAGCCAAAGCCAATCCTCCTAAATTGTAAATATAAAAACTATTCTCGTCATTCCAAGGCTTTAGACACCAATTCTGAGCTCTGTAAACATGAACTCGTAATAATTGAAAGCACAGTCCCGTGAAAATGCCACCCGAAGTACCCGGACTTGTAAACATTACCAGTATTTTCGTCATTTCACAGCTTTCCACTGGAAACCTCCGTGATTGAATTCGACAGTAAATGTAGTAAGAATCTATTTACGTGTACTTGAGGGGTTTATTACACGTTCTTAATCATTTCTGGGTACTCTCATTGTGTATTTTAACAGTTTTACCACAATTAGACAGTTTGCTTAGAAGTATTTACTGGAACCGCCACCATTTTAACTGATTCACACAAAAAAAAACGCCAAAGCCAATCCTCCTAAATTGTAAACACAAAAACTATTCTCCTCATTCAAAGGCTTTAGACACCAATTCTGAGCTCTGTAAACATGAACTCTTAATATTTGAAAGCACAGTCCCGTGAAAACGCCACCAGAAGTACCCGTACTTGTAAACATTACCAGTATTTTCGTCATTTCACAGCTTTCCACTGGAAACCTCCGTGTTGAATTCGACAGTAAATGTAGTAAGAATCTATTTACGTGTACTTGAGGGGTTTATTACACGTTCTTAATCATTTCTGGGAATTCTCATTGTGTATTTTAACAGTTTTACCACAATTAGACAGTTTGCTTAGAACTTTTTAGTGGAACCGCCACCATTTTAACTGATTCACACAAAAAATACGCCAAAGCCAATCCTCCTAAATTGTAAACATAAAAACTATTCTCGTGATTCAAAGGCTTTAGACACCAATTCTGAGCTCTGTAACATGAACTCTTAATAATTGAAAGCACAGTCCCGTGAAAACGCCACCAGAAGTACCCGTACTTGTAAAAATTACCAGTATTTTCGTCATTTCACAGCTTTCCACTCGAAACCTCCGTGATTGAATTCGACAGTAAATGTAGTAAGAATCTATTTACGTGTACTTGAGGTGTTTATTACACGTTCTTAATCATTTCTGGGAACTCTCATTGTGTATTTTAACAGTTTTACCACAATTAGACAGTTTGCTTAGAAGTATTTACTGGAACCGCCACCATTTTAACTGATTCACACAAAAAAAACGCCAAAGCCAATCCTCCTAAATTGTAAACAAAAAAACTATTCTCGTGATTCAAAGGCTTTAGACACCAATTCTGAGCTCTGTAAACATGAACTCTTAATATTTGAAAGCACAGTCCCGTGAAAACGCCACCAGAAGTACCCGTACTTGTAAATATTACCAGTATTTTCGTCATTTCACAGCTTTCCACTGGAAACCTCCGTGTTGAATTCGACAGTAAATGTAGTAAGAATCTATTTACGTGTACTTGAGATGTTTATTACACGTTCTTAATCATTTCTGGGAACTCTCATTGTGTATTTTAACAGTTTTACCACAATTAGACAGTTTGCTTAGAAGTATTTACTGGAACCGCCACCATTTTAACTGATTCACACAAAAAATATGCCAAAGCCAATCCTCCTAAATTGTAAACACAAAAACTATTCTCGTGATTCAAAGGCTTTAGACACCAATTCTGAGCTCTGTAAACATGAACTCGTAATAATTGAAAGCACAGTCCCGTGAAAACGCCACCCGAAGTACCCGGACTTGTAAACACTACCAGTATTTTCCACTGGAAACCTCCGTGATTGAATTCGACAGTAAATGTAGTAAGAATCTATTTACGTGTACTTGAGGGGTTTATTACACGTTCTTAATCATTTCTGGTAACTCTCATTGTGTATTTTAACAGTTTTACCACAATTAGACAGTTTGCTTAGAAGTATTTACTGGAACCGCCACCATTTTAACTGATTCACACAAAAAAAACGCCAAAGCCAATCCTCCTAAATTGTAAACACAAAAACTATTCTCGTGATTGAAAGGCTTTAGACACCAATTCTGAGCTCTGTAAACATGAACTCTTAATATTTGAAAGCACAGTCCCGTGAAAACGCCACCCGAAGTACCCGGACTTGTAAACATTACCAGTATTTTCGTCATTTCACAGCTTTCCAGTGGAAACCTCCGTGTTGAATTCGACAGTAAATGTAGTAAGAATCTATTTACGTGTACTTGAGATGTTTATTACACGTTCTTAATCATTTCTGGGAACTCTCATTGTGTATTTTAACAGTTTTACCACAATTAGACAGTTTGCTTAGAACTTTTTAGTGGAACCGCCACCATTTTAACTGATTCACACAAAAAATACGCCAAAGCCAATCCTCCTAAATTGAAAACATAAAAACTATTCTCGTGATTCAAAGGCTTTAGACACCAATTCTGAGCTCTGTAACATGAACTCTTAATAATTGAAAGCACAGTCCCGTGAAAACGCCACCAGAAGTACCCGTACTTGTAAAAATTACCAGTATTTTTGTCATTTCACAGCTTTCCACTCGAAACCTCCGTGATTGAATTCGACAGTAAATGTAGTAAGAATCTATTTACGTGTACTTGAGGTGTTTATTACACGTTCTTAATCATTTCTGGGAACTCTCATTGTGTATTTTAACAGTTTTACCACAATTAGACAGTTTGCTTAGAAGTATTTACTGGAACCGCCACCATTTTAACTGATTCACACAAAAAAAACGCCAAAGCCAATCCTCCTAAATTGTAAACACAAAAACTATTCTCGTGATTCAAAGGCTTTAGACACCAATTCTTAGCTCTGTAAACATGAACTCTTAATATTTGAAAGCACAGTCCCGTGAAAACGCCACCAGAAGTACCCGTACTTGTAAACATTACCAGTATTTTCGTCATTTCACAGCTTTCCACTGGAAACCTCGGTGATTGAATTCGACGGTAAAGGTAGTAAGAATCTATTTACGTGTACTTGAGGGGTTTATTACACGTTCTTAATCATTTCTGGGAACTCTCATTGTGTATTTTAACAGTTTTACCACAATTAGACAGTTTGCTTAGAAGTATTTACTGGAACCGCCACCATTTTAACTGATTCACACAAAAAAAAGCCAAAGCCAATCCTCCTAAATTGTAAATATAAAAACTATTCTCGTCATTCCAAGGCTTTAGACACCAATTCTGAGCTCTGTAAACATGAACTCGTAATAATTGAAAGCACAGTCCCGTGAAAATGCCACCCGAAGTACCCGGACTTGTAAACATTACCAGTATTTTCGTCATTTCACAGCTTTCCACTGGAAACCTCCGTGATTGAATTCGACAGTAAATGTAGTAAGAATCTATTTACGTGTACTTGAGGGGTTTATTACACGTTCTTAATCATTTCTGGGTACTCTCATTGTGTATTTTAACAGTTTTACCACAATTAGACAGTTTGCTTAGAAGTATTTACTGGAACCGCCACCATTTTAACTGATTCACACAAAAAAAAACGCCAAAGCCAATCCTCCTAAATTGTAAACACAAAAACTATTCTCCTCATTCAAAGGCTTTAGACACCAATTCTGAGCTCTGTAAACATGAACTCTTAATAATTGAAAGCACAGTCCCGTGAAAACGCCACCAGAAGTACCCGTACTTGTAAACATTACCAGTATTTTCATCATTTCACAGCTTTCCACTGGAAACCTCCGTGATTGAATTCGACAGTAAATGTAGTAAGAATCTATTTACGTGTACTTGAGGTGTTTATTACACGTTCTTAATCATTTCTGGGAACTATCATTGTGTATTTTAACAGTTTTACCACAATTAGACAGTTTTCTTAGAACTGTTTACTGGAACCGCCACCATTTTAACTGATTCACACAAAAAAAAACGCCAAAGCCAATCCTCCTAAATTGTAAACACAAAAACTATTCTCGTGATTCAAAGGCTTTAGACACCAATTCTGAGCTCTGTAAACATGAACTCTTAATATTTGAAAGCACAGTCCCGTGAAAACGCCACCCGAAGTACCCGGACTTGTAAACATTACCAGTATTTTCCACTGGAAACCTCCGTGATTGAATTCGACAGTAAATGTAGTAAGAATCTATTTACGTGTACTTGAGGGGTTTATTACACGTTCTTAATCATTTCTGGGAACTCTCATTGTGTATTTTAACAGTTTTACCACAATTAGACAGTTTGCTTAGAAGTATTTACTGGAACCGCCACCATTTTAACTGATTCACACAAAAAATATGCCAAAGCCAATCCTCCTAAATTGTAAACATAAAAACTATTCTCGTGATTCAAAGGCTTTAGACACAAATTCTGAGCTCTGTAAACATGAACTCTTAATAATTGAAAGCACAGTCCCGTGAAAACGCCACCAGAAGTACCCGTACTTGTAAACATTACCAGTATTTTCGTCATTTCACAGCTTTCCACTGGAAACCTCCGTGATTGAATTCGACAGTAAATGTAGTAAGAATCTATTTACGTGTACTTGAGGTGTTTATTACACGTTCTTAATCATTTCTGGGAACTATCATTGTGTATTTTAACAGTTTTACCACAATTAGACAGTTTTCTTAGAACTGTTTACTGGAACCGCCACCATTTTAACTGATTCACACAAAAAAAAACGCCAAAGCCAATCCTCCTAAATTGTAAACACAAAAACTATTCTCGTGATTCAAAGGCTTTAGACACCAATTCTGAGCTCTGTAAACATGAACTCTTAATATTTGAAAGCACAGTCCCGTGAAAACGCCACCAGAAGTACCCGGACTTGTAAACATTACCAGTATTTTCGTCATTTCACAGCTTTCCACTGGAAACCTCCGTGATTGAATTCGACAGTAAATGTAGCAAGAATCTATTTACGTGTACTTGAGATGTTTATTACACGTTCTTAATCATTTCTGGGAACTCTCATTGTGTATTTTAACAGTTTTACCACAATTAGACAGTTTGCTTAGAAGTATTTACTGGAACCGCCGCCATTTTAACTGATTCACACAAAAAAAACGCCAAAGCCAATCCTCCTAAATTGTAAACAAAAAAACTATTCTCGTCATTCCAAGGCTTTAGACACCAATTCTGAGCTCTGTAAACATGAACTCTTAAGATTTGAAAGCACAGTCCCGTGAAAACGCCACCAGAAGTACCCGTACTTGTAAACATTACCAGTATTTTCGTCATTTCACAGCTTTCCACTGGAAACCTCCGTGTTGAATTCGACAGTAAATGTAGTAAGAATCTATTTACGTGTACTTGAGGGGTTTATTACACGTTCTTAATCATTTCTGGGTACTCTCATTGTGTATTTTAACAGTTTTACCACAATTAGACAGTTTGCTTAGAAGTATTTACTGGAACCGCCACCATTTTAACTGATTCACACAAAAAAAAACGCCAAAGCCAATCCTCCTAAATTGTAAACACAAAAACTATTCTCCTCATTCAAAGGCTTTAGACACCAATTCTGAGCTCTGTAAACATGAACTCTTAATATTTGAAAGCACAGTCCCTTGAAAACGCCACCAGAAGTACTCGTACTTGTAAACATTACCAGTATTTTCGTCATTTCACAGCTTTCCACTGGAAACCTCCGTGTTGAATTCGACAGTAAATGTAGTAAGAATCTATTTACGTGTACTTGAGATGTTTATTACACGTTCTTAATCATTTCTGGGAACTCTCATTGTGTATTTTAACAGTTTTACCACAATTAGACAGTTTGCTTAGAACTTTTTAGTGGAACCGCCACCATTTTAACTGATTCACACAAAAAATACGCCAAAGCCAATCCTCCTAAATTGTAAACATAAAAACTATTCTCGTGATTCAAAGGCTTTAGACACCAATTCTGAGCTCTGTAACATGAACTCTTAATAATTGAAAGCACAGTCCCGTGAAAACGCCACCAGAAGTACCCGTACTTGTAAACATTACCAGTATTTTCATCATTTCACAGCTTTCCACTGGAAACCTCCGTGATTGAATTCGACAGTAAATGTAGTAAGAATCTATTTACGTGTACTTGAGGTGTTTATTACACGTTCTTAATCATTTCTGGGAACTATCATTGTGTATTTTAACAGTTTTACCACAATTAGACAGTTTTCTTAGAACTGTTTACTGGAACCGCCACCATTTTAACTGATTCACACAAAAAAAAACGCCAAAGCCAATCCTCCTAAATTGTAAACACAAAAACTATTCTCGTGATTCAAAGGCTTTAGACACCAATTCTGAGCTCTGTAAACATGAACTCTTAATATTTGAAAGCACAGTCCCGTGAAAACGCCACCCGAAGTACCCGGACTTGTAAACATTACCAGTATTTTCCACTGGAAACCTCCGTGATTGAATTCGACAGTAAATGTAGTAAGAATCTATTTACGTGTACTTGAGGGGTTTATTACACGTTCTTAATCATTTCTGGGAACTCTCATTGTGTATTTTAACAGTTTTACCACAATTAGACAGTTTGCTTAGAAGTATTTACTGGAACCGCCACCATTTTAACTGATTCACACAAAAAATATGCCAAAGCCAATCCTCCTAAATTGTAAACACAAAAACTATTCTCGTGATTCAAAGGCTTTAGACACCAATTCTTAGCTCTGTAAACATGAACTCTTAATATTTGAAAGCACAGTCCCGTGAAAACGCCACCAGAAGTACCCGTACTTGTAAACATTACCAGTATTTTCGTCATTTCACAGCTTTCCACTGGAAACCTCCATGTTGAATTCGACAGTAAATGTAGTAAGAATCTATTTACGTGTACTTGAGGGGTTTATTACACGTTCTTAATCATTTCTGGGAACTCTCATTGTGTATTTTAACAGTTTTACCACAATTAGACAGTTTGCTCAGAAGTATTTACTGGAACCGCCACCATTTTAACTGATTCACACAAAAAAAACGCCAAAGCCAATCCTCCTAAATTGTAAACACAAAAACTATTCTCGTGATTGAAAGGGTTTAGACACCAATTCTGAGCTCTGTAAACATGAACTCTTAATATTTGAAAGCACAGTCCCGTGAAAACGCCACCAGAAGTACCCGTACTTGTAAACATTACCAGTATTTTCGTCATTTCACAGCTTTCCACTGGAAACCTCCGTGTTGAATTCGACAGTAAATGTAGTAAGAATCTATTTACGTGTACTTGAGATGTTTATTACACGTTCTTAATCATTTCTGGGAACTCTCATTGTGTATTTTAACAGTTTTACCACAATTAGACAGTTTGCTTAGAACTTTTTAGTGGAACCGCCACCATTTTAACTGATTCACACAAAAAATATGCCAAAGCCAATCCTCCTAAATTGTAAACATAAAAACTATTCTCGTGATTCAAAGGCTTTAGACACAAATTCTGAGCTCTGTAAACATGAACTCTTAATAATTGAAAGCACAGTCCCGTGAAAACGCCACCAGAAGTACCCGTACTTGTAAACATTACCAGTATTTTCGTCATTTCACAGCTTTCCACTGGAAACCTCCGTGATTGAATTCGACAGTAAATGTAGTAAGAATCTATTTACGTGTACTTGAGGTGTTTATTACACGTTCTTAATCATTTCTGGGAACTATCATTGTGTATTTTAACAGTTTTACCACAATTAGACAGTTTTCTTAGAACTGTTTACTGGAACCGCCACCATTTTAACTGATTCACACACAAAAAAAACGCCAAAGCCAATCCTCCTAAATTGTAAACACAAAAACTATTCTCGTGATTCAAAGGCTTTAGACACCAATTCTGAGCTCTGTAAACATGAACTCTTAATATTTGAAAGCACAGTCCCGTGAAAACGCCACCAGAAGTACCCGGACTTGTAAACATTACCAGTATTTTCGTCATTTCACAGCTTTCCACTGGAAACCTCCGTGATTGAATTCGACAGTAAATGTAGCAAGAATCTATTTACGTGTACTTGAGATGTTTATTACACGTTCTTAATCATTTCTGGGAACTCTCATTGTGTATTTTAACAGTTTTACCACAATTAGACAGTTTGCTTAGAAGTATTTACTGGAACCGCCGCCATTTTAACTGATTCACACAAAAAAAACGCCAAAGCCAATCCTCCTAAATTGTAAACAAAAAAACTATTCTCGTCATTCCAAGGCTTTAGACACCAATTCTGAGCTCTGTAAACATGAACTCTTAAGATTTGAAAGCACAGTCCCGTGAAAACGCCACCAGAAGTACCCGGACTTGTAAACATTACCAGTATTTTCGTCATTTCACACCTTTCCACTGGAAACCTCCGTGATTGAATTTGACAGTAAATGTAGTAAGAATCTATTTACGTGTACTTGAGATGTTTATTACACGTTCTTAATCATTTCTGGGAACTCTCATTGTGTATTTTAACAGTTTTACCACAATTAGACAGTTTGCTTAGAAGTATTTACTGGAACCGCCACCATTTTAACTGATTCACACAAAAAAAAACGCCAAAGCCAATCCTCCTAAATTGTAAACACAAAAACTATTCTCGTGATTCAAAGGCTTTAGACACCAATTCTGAGCTCTGTAAACATGAACTCGTAATAATTGAAAGCACAGTCCCGTGAAAACGCCACCCGAAGTACCCGGACTTGTAAACATTACCAGTATTTTCGTCATTTCACAGCTTTCCACTGGAAACCTCCGTGATTGAATTCGACAGTAAATGTAGTAAGAATCTATTTACGTGTACTTGAGGGGTTTATTAAACGTTCTTAATCATTTCTGGGAACTCTCATTGTGTATTTTAACAGTTTTACCACAATTAGACAGTTTGCTTAGAAGTATTTACTGGAACCGCCACCATTTTAACTGATTCACACAAAAAAAACGCCAAAGCCAATCCTCCTAAATTGTAAACACAAAAACTATTCTCGTGATTCAAAGGCTTTAGACACCAATTCTTAGCTCTGTAAACATGAACTCTTAATATTTGAAAGCACAGTCCCGTGAAAACGCCACCAGAAGTACCCGTACTTGTAAACATTACCAGTATTTTCGTCATTTCACAGCTTTCCACTGGAAACCTCCATGTTGAATTCGACAGTAAATGTAGTAAGAATCTATTTACGTGTACTTGAGATGTTTATTACACGTTCTTAATCATTTCTGGGAACTCTCATTGTGTATTTTAACAGTTTTACCACAATTAGACAGTTTGCTTAGAAGTATTTACTGGAACCGCCACCATTTTAACTGATTCACACAAAAAAAACGCCAAAGCCAATCCTCCTAAATTGTAAACACAAAAACTATTCTCGTGATTCAAAGGCTTTAGACACCAATTCTGAGCTCTGTAAACATGAACTCGTAATAATTGAAAGCACAGTCCCGTGAAAACGCCACCCTAAGTACCCGGACTTGTAAACATTACCAGTATTTTCCACTGGAAACCTCCGTGATTGAATTCGACAGTAAATGTAGTAAGAATCTATTTACGTGTACTTGAGGGGTTTATTAAACGTTCTTAATCATTTCTGGGAACTCTCATTGTGTATTTTAACAGTTTTACCACAATTAGACAGTTTGCTTAGAAGTATTTACTGGAACCGCCACCATTTTAACTGATTCACACAAAAAAAACGCCAAAGCCAATCCTCCTAAATTGTAAACACAAAAACTATTCTCGTGATTCAAAGGCTTTAGACACCAATTCTTAGCTCTGTAAACATGAACTCTTAATATTTGAAAGCACAGTCCCGTGAAAAAGCCACCAGAAGTACCAGTACTTGTAAACATTACCAGTATTTTCGTCATTTCACAGCTTTCCACTGGAAACCTCCGTGTTGAATTCGACAGTAAATGTAGTAAGAATCTATTTACGTGTACTTGAGATGTTTATTACACGTTCTTAATCATTTCTGGGAACTCTCATTGTGTATTTTAACAGTTTTACCACAATTAGACAGTTTGCTTAGAAGTATTTACTGGAACCGCCATCATTTTGACTGATTCACACAAAAAAAACGCCAAAGCCAATCCTCCTAAATTGTAAACACAAAAACTATTCTCGTGATTCAAAGGCTTTAGACACCAATTCTGAGCTCTGTAAACATGAACTCGTAATAATTGAAAGCACAGTCCCGTGAAAACGCCACCCGAAGTACCCGGACTTGTAAACATTACCAGTATTTTCCACTGGAAACCTCCGTGATTGAATTCGACAGTAAATGTAGTAAGAATCTATTTACGTGTACTTGAGATGTTTATTACACGTTCTTAATCATTTCTGGATACTCTCATTGTGTATTTTAACAGTTTTACCACAATTAGACAGTTTGCTTAGAACTTTTTAGTGGAACCGCCACCATTTTAACTGATTCACACAAAAAATATGCCAAAGCCAATCCTCCTAAATTGTAAACATAAAAACTATTCTCGTGATTCAAAGGCTTTATACACAAATTCTGAGCTCTGTAAACATGAACTCCTAATAATTGAAAGCACAGTCCCGTGAAAACGCCACCAGAAGTACCCGTACTTGTAAACATTACCAGTATTTTCGTCATTTCACAGCTTTCCACTGGAAACCTCCGTGATTGAATTCGACAGTAAATGTAGTAAGAATCTATTTACGTGTACTTGAGGTGTTTATTACACGTTCTTAATCATTTCTGGGAACTATCATTGTGTATTTTAACAGTTTTACCACAATTAGACAGTTTTCTTAGAACTGTTTACTGGAACCGCCACCATTTTAACTGATTCACACAAAAAAAAACGCCAAAGCCAATCCTCCTAAATTGTAAACACAAAAACTATTCTCGTGATTCAAAGGCTTTAGACACCAATTCTGAGCTCTGTAAACATGAACTCTTAATATTTGAAAGCACAGTCCCGTGAAAACGCCACCAGAATTACCCGTACTTGTAAACATTACCAGTATTTTCGTCATTACACAGCTTTCCACTGGAAACCTCCGTGTTGAATTCGACAGTAAATGTAGTAAGAATCTATTTACGTGTACTTGAGATGTTTATTACACGTTCTTAATCATTTCTGGGAACTCTCATTGTGTATTTTAACAGTTTTACCACAATTAGACAGTTTGCTTAGAAGTATTTACTGGAACCGCCGCCATTTTAACTGATTCACACAAAAAATATGCCAAAGCCAATCCTCCTAAATTGTAAACACAAAAACTATTCTCGTGATTCAAAGGCTTTAGACACCAATTCTGAGCTCTGTAAACATGAACTCTTAATATTTGAAAGCACAGTCCCGTGAAAACGCCACCCGAAGTACCCGGACTTGTAAACATTACCAGTATTTTCCACTGGAAACCTCCGTGATTGAATTCGACAGTAAATGTAGTAAGAATCTATTTACGTGTACTTGAGGGGTTTATTACACGTTCTTAATCATTTCTGGGAACTCTCATTGTGTATTTTAACAGTTTTACCACAATTAGACAGTTTGCTTAGAAGTATTTACTGGAACCGCCACCATTTTAACTGATTCACACAAAAAAAACGCCAAAGCCAATCCTCCTAAATTGTAAACACAAAAACTATTCTCGTGATTGAAAGGCTTTAGACACCAATTCTGAGCTCTGTAAACATGAACTCTTAATATTTGAAAGCACAGTCCCGTGAAAACGCCACCCGAAGTACCCGGACTTGTAAACATTACCAGTATTTTCCACTGGAAACCTCCGTGATTGAATTCGACAGTAAATGTAGTAAGAATCTATTTACGTGTACTTGAGATGTTTATTACACGTTCTTAATCATTTCTGGGAACTCTCATTGTGTATTTTAACAGTTTTACCACAATTAGACAGTTTGCTTAGAACTTTTTAGTGGAACCGCCACCATTTTAACTGATTCACACAAAAAATATGCCAAAGTCAATCCTCCTAAATTGTAAACATAAAAACTATTCTCGTGATTCAAAGGCTTTATACACAAATTCTGAGCTCTGTAAACATGAACTCTTAATAATTGAAAGCACAGTCCCGTGAAAACGCCACCAGAAGTACCCGTACTTGGAAACATTACCAGTATTTTCGTCATTTCACAGCTTTCCACTGGAAACCTCCGTGATTGAATTCGACAGTAAATGTAGTAAGAATCTATTTACGTGTACTTGAGGTGTTTCTTACACGTTCTTAATCATTTCTGGGAACTATCATTGTGTATTTTAACAGTTTTACCACAATTAGACAGTTTTCTTAGAACTGTTTACTGGAACCGCCACCATTTTAACTGATTCACACAAAAAAAAACGCCAAAGCCAATCCTCCTAAATTGTAAACACAAAAACTATTCTCGTGATTCAAAGGCTTTAGACACCAATTCTGAGCTCTGTAAACATGAACTCTTAATATTTGAAAGCACAGTCCCGTGAAAACGCCACCAGAATTACCCGTACTTGTAAACATTACCAGTATTTTCGTCATTTCACAGCTTTCCACTGGAAACCTCCGTGTTGAATTCGACAGTAAATGTAGTAAGAATCTATTTACGTGTACTTGAGATGTTTATTACACGTTCTTAATCATTTCTGGGAACTCTCATTGTGTATTTTAACAGTTTTACCACAATTAGACAGTTTGCTTAGAACTTTTTAGTGGAACCGCCACCATTTTAACTGATTCACACAAAAAATATGCCAAAGCCAATCCTCCTAAATTGTAAACATAAAAACTATTCTCGTGATTCAAAGGCTTTAGACACCAATTCTTAGCTCTGTAAACATGAACTCTTAATATTTGAAAGCACAGTCCCGTGAAAACGCCACCAGAAGTACCCGTACTTGTAAACATTACCAGTATTTTCGTCATTTCACAGCTTTCCACTGGAAACCTCCGTGTTGAATTCGACAGTAAATGTAGTAAGAATCTATTTACGTGTACTTGAGATGTTTATTACACGTTCTTAATCATTTCTGGGAACTCTCATTGTGTATTTTAACAGTTTTACCACAATTAGACAGTTTGCTTAGAAGTATTTACTGGAACCGCCACCATTTTAACTGATTCACACAAAAAAAACGCCAAAGCCAATCCTCCTAAATTGTAAACACAAAAACTATTCTCGTGATTCAAAGGCTTTAGACACCAATTCTGAGCTCTGTAAACATGAACTCGTAATAATTGAAAGCACAGTCCCGTGAAAACGCCACCCGAAGTACCCGGACTTGTAAACATTACCAGTATTTTCCACTGGAAACCTCCGTGATTGAATTCGACAGTAAATGTAGTAAGAATCTATTTACGTGTACTTGAGGGGTTTATTACACGTTCTTAATCATTTCTGGTAACTCTCATTGTGTATTTTAACAGTTTTACCACAATTAGACAGTTTGCTTAGAAGTATTTACTGGAACCGCCACCATTTTAACTGATTCACACAAAAAAAACGCCAAAGCCAATCCTCCTAAATTGTAAACACAAAAACTATTCTCGTGATTGAAAGGCTTTAGACACCAATTCTGAGCTCTGTAAACATGAACTCTTAATATTTGAAAGCACAGTCCCGTGAAAACGCCACCAGAAGTACCCGTACTTGTAAACATTACCAGTATTTTCGTCATTTCACAGCTTTCCACTGGAAACCTCCGTGTTGAATTCGACAGTAAATGTAGTAAGAATCTATTTACGTGTACTTGAGATGTTTATTACACGTTCTTAATCATTTCTGGGAACTCTCATTGTGTATTTTAACAGTTTTACCACAATTAGACAGTTTACTTAGAACTTTTTAGTGGAACCGCCACCATTTTAACTGATTCACACAAAAAATATGCCAAAGCCAATCCTCCTAAATTGTAAACATAAAAACTATTCTCGTGATTCAAAGGCTTTAGACACAAATTCTGAGCTCTGTAAACATGAACTCTTAATAATTGAAAGCACAGTCCCGTGAAAACGCCACCAGAAGTACCCGTACTTGTAAACATTACCAGTATTTTCGTCATTTCACAGCTTTCCACTGGAAACCTCCGTGATTGAATTCGACAGTAAATGTAGTAAGAATCTATTTACGTGTACTTGAGGTGTTTATTACACGTTCTTAATCATTTCTGGGAACTCTCATTGTGTATTTTAACAGTTTTACCACAATTAGACAGTTTTCTTAGAACTGTTTACTGGAACCGCCACCATTTTAACTGATTCACACAAAAAAAACCGCCAAAGCCAATCCTCCTAAATTGTAAACACAAAAACTATTCTCGTGATTCAAAGGCTTTAGACACCAATTCTGAGCTCTGTAAACATGAACTCTTAATATTTGAAAGCACAGTCCCGTGAAAACGCCACCAGAAGTACCCGCACTTGTAAACATTATCAGTATTTTCGTCATTTCTCAGCTTTCCACTGGAAACCTCCGTGATTGAATTCGACAGCAAATGTAGTAAGAATCTATTTACGTGTACTTGAGGTGTTTATTACACGTTCTTAATCATTTCTGGGAACTATCATTGTGTATTTTAACAGTTTTACCACAATTAGACAGTTTTCTTAGAACTGTTTACTGGAACCGCCACCATTTTAACTGATTCACACAAAAAAAACGCCAAAGCCAATCCTCCTAAATTGTAAACACAAAAACTATTCTCGTGATTCAAAGGCTTTAGACACCAATTCTGAGCTCTGTAAACATGAACTCTTAATATTTGAAAGCACAGTCCCGTGAAAACGCCACCAGAAGTACCCGGACTTGTAAACATTACCAGTATTTTCGTCATTTCACAGCTTTCCACTGGAAACCTCCGTGATTGAATTCGACAGTAAATGTAGCAAGAATCTATTTACGTGTACTTGAGATGTTTATTACACGTTCTTAATCATTTCTGGGAACTCTCATTGTGTATTTTAACAGTTTTACCACAATTAGACAGTTTGCTTAGAAGTATTTACTGGAACCGCCGCCATTTTAACTGATTCACACAAAAAAAACGCCAAAGCCAATCCTCCTAAATTGTAAACAAAAAAACTATTCTCGTCATTCCAAGGCTTTAGACACCAATTCTGAGCTCTGTAAACATGAACTCTTAATATTTGAAAGCACAGTCCCGTGAAAACGCCACCAGAAGTACCCGTACTTGTAAACATTACCAGTATTTTCGTCATTTCACAGCTTTCCACTGGAAACCTCCGTGATTGAATTTGACAGTAAATGTAGTAAGAATCTATTTACGTGTACTTGAGATGTTTATTACACGTTCTTAATCATTTCTGGGAACTCTCATTGTGTATTTTAACAGTTTTACCACAATTAGACAGTTTGCTTAGAAGTATTTACTGGAACCGCCACCATTTTAACTGATTCACACAAAAAAAACGCCAAAGCCAATCCTCCTAAATTGTAAACACAAAAACTATTCTCGTGATTCAAAGGCTTTAGACACCAATTTTGAGCTCTGTAAACATGAACTCGTAATAATTGAAAGCACAGTCCCGTGAAAACGCCACCCGAAGTACCCGGACTTGTAAACATTACCAGTATTTTCGTCATTTCACAGCTTTCCACTGGAAACCTCCGTGATTGAATTCGACAGTAAATGTAGTAAGAATCTATTTACGTGTACTTGAGGGGTTTATTACACGTTCTTAATCATTTCTGGGAACTCTCATTGTGTATTTTAACAGTTTTACCACAATTAGACAGTTTGCTTAGAAGTATTTACTGGAACCGCCACCATTTTAACTGATTCACACAAAAAAAACGCCAAAGCCAATCCTCCTAAATTGTAAACACAAAAACTATTCTCGTGATTCAAAGGCTTTAGACACCAATTCTTAGCTCTGTAAACATGAACTCTTAATATTTGAAAGCACAGTCCCGTGAAAACGCCACCAGAAGTACCCGTACTTGTAAACATTACCAGTATTTTCGTCATTTCACAGCTTTCCACTGGAAACCTCCGTGATTGAATTCGACAGTAAATGTAGTAAGAATCTATTTACGTGTACTTGAGGTGTTTATTACACATTCTTAATCATTTCTGGGAACTATCATTGTGTATTTTAACAGTTTTACCACAATTAGACAGTTTTCTTAGAACTGTTTACTGGAACCGCCACCATTTTAACTGATTCACACAAAAAAAAACGCCAAAGCCAATCCTCCTAAATTGTAAACACAAAAACTATTCTCGTGATTCAAAGGCTTTAGACACCAATTCTGAGCTCTGTAAACATGAACTCTTAATATTTGAAAGCACAGTCCCGTGAAAACGCCACCAGAAGTACCCGGACTTGTAAACATTATCAGTATTTTCGTCATTTCACAGCTTTCCACTGGAAACCTCCGTGATTGAATTCGACAGTAAATGTAGCAAGAATCTATTTACGTGTACTTGAGATGTTTATTACACGTTCTTAATCATTTCTGGGAACTCTCATTGTGTATTTTAACAGTTTTACCACAATTAGACAGTTTGCTTAGAACTTTTTAGTGGAACCGCCACCATTTTAACTGATTCACACAAAAAAAACGCCAAAGCCAATCCTCCTAAATTGTAAACATAAAAACTATTCTCGTGATTCAAAGGCTTTAGACACCAATTCTGAGCTCTGTAACATGAACTCTTAATAATTGAAAGCACAGTCCCGTGAAAACGCCACCAGAAGTACCCGTACTTGTAAAAATTACCAGTATTTTCGTCATTTCACAGCTTTCCACTCGAAACCTCCGTGATTGAATTCGACGGTAAATGTAGTAAGAATCTATTTACGTGTACTTGAGGTGTTTATTACACGTTCTTAATCATTTCTGGGAACTCTCATTGTGTATTTTAACAGTTTTACCACAATTAGACAGTTTGCTTAGAAGTATTTACTGGAACCGCCACCATTTTAACTGATTCACACAAAAAAAACGCCAAAGCCAATCCTCCTAAATTGTAAACAAAAAAACTATTCTCGTGATTCAAAGGCTTTAGACACCAATTCTGAGCTCTGTAAACATGAATTCTTAATATTTGAAAGCACAGTCCCGTGAAAACGCCACCAGAAGTACCCGTACTTGTAAACATTACCAGTATTTTCGTCATTTCACAGCTTTCCACTGGAAACCTCCGTGTTTAATTCGACAGTAAATGTAGTAAGAATCTATTTACGTGTACTTGAGATGTTTATTACACGTTCTTAATCATTTCTGGGAACTCTCATTGTGTATTTTAACAGTTTTACCACAATTAGACAGTTTGCTTAGAAGTATTTACTGGAACCGCCACCATTTTAACTGATTCACACAAAAAAAACGCCAAAGCCAATCCTCCTAAATTGTAAACACAAAAACTATTCTCGTGATTCAAAGGCTTTAGACACCAATTCTGAGCTCTGTAAACATGAACTCGTAATAATTGAAAGCACAGTCCCGTGAAAACGCCACCCGAAGTACCCGGACTTGTAAACATTACCAGTATTTTCCACTGGAAACCTCCGTGATTGAATTCGACAGTAAATGTAGTAAGAATCTATTTACGTGTACTTGAGGGGTTTATTACACGTTCTTAATCATTTCTGGGAACTCTCATTGTGTATTTTAACAGTTTTACCACAATTAGACAGTTTGCTTAGAAGTATTTACTGGAACCGCCACCATTTTAACTGATTCACACAAAAAAAACGCCAAAGCCAATCCTCCTAAATTGTAAACACAAAAACTATTCTCGTGATTGAAAGGCTTTAGACACCAATTCTGAGCTCTGTAAACATGAACTCTTAATATTTGAAAGCTCAGTCCCGTGAAAACGCCACCAGAAGTACCCGTACTTGTAAACATTACCAGTATTTTCGTCATTTCACAGCTTTCCACTGGAAACCTCCGTGTTGAATTCGACAGTAAATGTAGTAAGAATCTATTTACGTGTACTTGAGATGTTTATTACACGTTCTTAATCATTTCTGGGAACTCTCATTGTGTATTTTAACAGTTTTACCACAATTAGACAGTTTGCTTAGAACTTTTTAGTGGAACCGCCACCATTTTAACTGATTCACACAAAAAATATGCCAAAGCCAATCCTCCTAAATTGTAAACATAAAAACTATTCTCGTGATTCAAAGGCTTTAGACACAAATTCTGAGCTCTGTAAACATGAACTCTTAATAATTGAAAGCACAGTCCCGTGAAAACGCCACCAGAAGTACCCGTACTTGTAAACATTACCAGTATTTTCGTCATTTCACAGCTTTCCACTGGAAACCTCCGTGATTGAATTCGACAGTAAATGTAGTAAGAATCTATTTACGTGTACTTGAGGTGTTTATTACACGTTCTTAATCATTTCTGGGAACTATCATTGTGTATTTTAACAGTTTTACCACAATTAGACAGTTTTCTTACAACTGTTTACTGGAACCGCCACCATTTTAACTGATTCACACAAAAAAAAACGCCAAAGCCAATCCTCCTAAATTGTAAACACAAAAACTATTCTCGTGATTCAAAGGCTTTAGACACCAATTCTGAGCTCTGTAAACATGAACTCTTAATATTTGAAAGCACAGTCCCGTGAAAACGCCACCAGAAGTACCCGGACTTGTAAACATTATCAGTATTTTCGTCATTTCACAGCTTTCCACTGGGAACCTCCGTGATTGAATTCGACAGTAAATGTAGCAAGAATCTATTTACGTGTACTTGAGATGTTTATTACACGTTCTTAATCATTTCTGGGAACTCTCATTGTGTATTTTAACAGTTTTACCACAATTAGACAGTTTGCTTAGAAGTATTTACTGGAACCGCCGCCATTTTAACTGATTCACACAAAAAAAACGCCAAAGCCAATCCTCCTAAATTGTAAACATAAAAACTATTCTCGTCATTCCAAGGCTTTAGACACCAATTCTGAGCTCTGTAAACATGAACTCTTAATATTTGAAAGCACAGTCCCGTGAAAACGCCACCCGAAGTACCCGGACTTGTAAACATTACCAGTATTTTCGTCATTTCACAGCTTTCCACTGGAAACCTCCGTGTTGAATTCGACAGTAAATGTAGTAAGAATCTATTTACGTGTACTTGAGATGTTTATTACACGTTCTTAATCATTTCTGGGAACTCTCATTGTGTATTTTAACAGTTTTACCACAATTAGACAGTTTGCTTAGAACTTTTTAGTGGAACCGCCACCATTTTAACTGATTCACACAAAAAATACTCCAAAGCCAATCCTCCTAAATTGTAAACATAAAAACTATTCTCGTGATTCAAAGGCTTTAGACACCAATTCTGAGCTATGTAACATGAACTCTTAATAATTGAAAGCACAGTCCCGTGAAAACGCCACCAGAAGTACCCGTACTTGTAAAAATTACCAGTATTTTCGTCATTTCACAGCTTTCCACTCGAAACCTCCGTGATTGAATTCGACAGTAAATGTAGTAAGAATCTATTTACGTGTACTTGAGGTGTTTATTACACGTTCTTAATCATTTCTGGGAACTCTCATTGTGTATTTTAACAGTTTTACCACAATTAGACAGTTTGCTTAGAAGTATTTACTGGAACCGCCACCATTTTAACTGATTCACACAAAAAAAACGCCAAAGCCAATCCTCCTAAATTGTAAACACAAAAACTATTCTCGTGATTCAAAGGCTTTAGACACCAATTCTTAGCTCTGTAAACATGAACTCTTAATATTTGAAAGCACAGTCCCGTGAAAACGCCACCAGAAGTACCCGTACTTGTAAACATTACCAGTATTTTCGTCATTTCACAGCTTTCCACTGGAAACCTCGGTGATTGAATTCGACGGTAAAGGTAGTAAGAATCTATTTACGTGTACTTGAGGGGTTTATTACACGTTCTTAATCATTTCTGGGAACTCTCATTGTGTATTTTAACAGTTTTACCACAATTAGACAGTTTGCTTAGAAGTATTTACTGGAACCGCCACCATTTTAACTGATTCACACAAAAAAAAGCCAAAGCCAATCCTCCTAAATTGTAAACATAAAAACTATTCTCGTCATTCCAAGGCTTTAGACACCAATTCTGAGCTCTGTAAACATGAACTCTTAATATTTGAAAGCACAGTCCCGTGAAAACGCCACCCGAAGTACCCGGACTTGTAAACATTACCAGTATTTTCGTCATTTCACAGCTTTCCACTGGAAACCTCCGTGTTGAATTCGACAGTAAATGTAGTAAGAATCTATTTACGTGTACTTGAGATGTTTATTACACGTTCTTAATCATTTCTGGGAACTCTCATTGTGTATTTTAACAGTTTTACCACAATTAGACAGTTTGCTTAGAACTTTTTAGTGGAACCGCCACCATTTTAACTGATTCACACAAAAAATATGCCAAAGCCAATCCTCCTAAATTGTAAACATAAAAACTATTCTCGTGATTCAAAGGCTTTAGACACAAATTCTGAGCTCTGTAAACATGAACTCTTAATAATTGAAAGCACAGTCCCGTGAAAACGCCACCAGAAGTACCCGTACTTGTAAACATTACCAGTATTTTCGTCATTTCACAGCTTTCCACTGGAAACCTCCGTGATTGAATTCGACAGTAAATGTAGTAAGAATCTATTTACGTGTACTTGAGGGGTTTATTACACGTTCTTAATCATTTCTGGGAACTCTCATTGTGTATTTTAACAGTTTTACCACAATTAGACAGTTTGCTTAGAAGTATTTACTGGAACCGCCACCATTTTAACTGATTCACACAAAAAAAACGCCAAAGCCAATCCTCCTAAATTGTAAACACAAAAACTATTCTCGTGATTGAAAGGCTTTAGACACCAATTCTGAGCTCTGTAAACATGAACTCTTAATATTTGAAAGCTCAGTCCCGTGAAAACGCCACCAGAAGTACCCGTACTTGTAAACATTACCAGTATTTTCGTCATTTCACAGCTTTCCACTGGAAACCTCCGTGTTGAATTCGACAGTAAATGTAGTAAGAATCTATTTACGTGTACTTGAGATGTTTATTACACGTTCTTAATCATTTCTGGGAACTCTCATTGTGTATTTTAACAGTTTTACCACAATTAGACAGTTTGCTTAGAACTTTTTAGTGGAACCGCCACCATTTTAACTGATTCACACAAAAAATATGCCAAAGCCAATCCTCCTAAATTGTAAACATAAAAACTATTCTCGTGATTCATAGGCTTTAGACACAAATTCTGAGCTCTGTAAACATGAACTCTTAATAATTGAAAGCACAGTCCCGTGAAAACGCCACCAGAAGTACCCGTACTTGTAAACATTACCAGTATTTTCGTCATTTCACAGCTTTCCACTGGAAACCTCCGTGATTGAATTCGACAGTAAATGTAGTAAGAATCTATTTACGTGTACTTGAGGTGTTTATTACACGTTCTTAATCATTTCTGGGAACTATCATTGTGTATTTTAACAGTTTTACCACAATTAGACAGTTTTCTTAGAACTGTTTACTGGAACCGCCACCATTTTAACTGATTCACACAAAAAAAAAACGCCAAAGCCAATCCTCCTAAATTGTAAACACAAAAACTATTCTCGTGATTCAAAGGCTTTAGACACCAATTCTGAGCTCTGTAAACATGAACTCTTAATATTTGAAAGCACAGTCCCGTGAAAACGCCATCAGAAGTACCCGGACTTGTAAACATTATCAGTATTTTCGTCATTTCACAGCTTTCCACTGGAAACCTCCGTGATTGAATTCGACAGTAAATGTAGCAAGAATCTATTTACGTGTACTTGAGATGTTTATTACACGTTCTTAATCATTTCTGGGAACTCTCATTGTGTATTTTAACAGTTTTACCACAATTAGACAGTTTGCTTAGAAGTATTTACTGGAACCGCCGCCATTTTAACTGATTCACACAAAAAAAACGCCAAAGCCAATCCTCCTAAATTGTAAACATAAAAACTATTCTCGTCATTCCAAGGCTTTAGACACCAATTCTGAGCTCTGTAAACATGAACTCTTAATATTTGAAAGCACAGTCCCGTGAAAACGCCACCCGAAGTACCCGGACTTGTAAACATTACCAGTATTTTCGTCATTTCACAGCTTTCCACTGGAAACCTCCGTGTTGAATTCGACAGTAAATGTAGTAAGAATCTATTTACGTGTACTTGAGATGTTTATTACACGTTCTTAATCATTTCTGGGAACTCTCATTGTGTATTTTAACAGTTTTACCACAATTAGACAGTTTGCTTAGAACTTTTTAGTGGAACCGCCACCATTTTAACTGATTCACACAAAAAATACGCCAAAGCCAATCCTCCTAAATTGTAAACATAAAAACTATTCTCGTGATTCAAAGGCTTTAGACACCAATTCTGAGCTATGTAACATGAACTCTTAATAATTGAAAGCACAGTCCCGTGAAAACGCCACCAGAAGTACCCGTACTTGTAAAAATTACCAGTATTTTCGTCATTTCACAGCTTTCCACTGGAAACCTCCGTGATTGAATTCGACAGTAAATGTAGTAAGAATCTATTTACGTGTACTTGAGGGGTTTATTACACGTTCTTAATCATTTCTGGGAACTCTCATTGTGTATTTTAACAGTTTTACCACAATTAGACAGTTTGCTTAGAAGTATTTACTGGAACCGCCACCATTTTAACTGATTCACACAAAAAAAACGCCAAAGCCAATCCTCCTAAATTGTAAACACAAAAACTATTCTCGTGATTGAAAGGCTTTAGACACCAATTCTGAGCTCTGTAAACATGAACTCTTAATATTTGAAAGCTCAGTCCCGTGAAAACGCCACCAGAAGTACCCGTACTTGTAAACATTACCAGTATTTTCGTCATTTCACAGCTTTCCACTGGAAACCTCCGTGTTGAATTCGACAGTAAATGTAGTAAGAATCTATTTACGTGTACTTGAGATGTTTATTACACGTTCTTAATCATTTCTGGGAACTCTCATTGTGTATTTTAACAGTTTTACCACAATTAGACAGTTTGCTTAGAACTTTTTAGTGGAACCCCCACCATTTTAACTGATTCACACAAAAAATATGCCAAAGCCAATCCTCCTAAATTGTAAACATAAAAACTATTCTCGTGATTCATAGGCTTTAGACACAAATTCTGAGCTCTGTAAACATGAACTCTTAATAATTGAAAGCACAGTCCCGTGAAAACGCCACCAGAAGTACCCGTACTTGTAAACATTACCAGTATTTTCGTCATTTCACAGCTTTCCACTGGAAACCTCCGTGATTGAATTCGACAGTAAATGTAGTAAGAATCTATTTACGTGTACTTGAGGTGTTTATTACACGTTCTTAATCATTTCTGGGAACTATCATTGTGTATTTTAACAGTTTTACCACAATTAGACAGTTTTCTTAGAACTGTTTACTGGAACCGCCACCATTTTAACTGATTCACACAAAAAAAAAACGCCAAAGCCAATCCTCCTAAACTGTAAACACAAAAACTATTCTCGTGATTCAAAGGCTTTAGACACCAATTCTGAGCTCTGTAAACATGAACTCTTAATATTTGAAAGCACAGTCCCGTGAAAACGCCATCAGAAGTACCCGGACTTGTAAACATTATCAGTATTTTCGTCATTTCACAGCTTTCCACTGGAAACCTCCGTGATTGAATTCGACAGTAAATGTAGCAAGAATCTATTTACGTGTACTTGAGATGTTTATTACACGTTCTTAATCATTTCTGGGAACTCTCATTGTGTATTTTAACAGTTTTACCACAATTAGACAGTTTGCTTAGAAGTATTTACTGGAACCGCCGCCATTTTAACTGATTCACACAAAAAAAACGCCAAAGCCAATCCTCCTAAATTGTAAACATAAAAACTATTCTCGTCATTCCAAGGCTTTAGACACCAATTCTGAGCTCTGTAAACATGAACTCTTAATATTTGAAAGCACAGTCCCGTGAAAACGCCACCCGAAGTACCCGGACTTGTAAACATTACCAGTATTTTCGTCATTTCACAGCTTTCCACTGGAAACCTCCGTGTTGAATTCGACAGTAAATGTAGTAAGAATCTATTTACGTGTACTTGAGATGTTTATTACACGTTCTTAATCATTTCTGGGAACTCTCATTGTGTATTTTAACAGTTTTACCACAATTAGACAGTTTGCTTAGAACTTTTTAGTGGAACCGCCACCATTTTAACTGATTCACACAAAAAATACGCCAAAGCCAATCCTCCTAAATTGTAAACATAAAAACTATTCTCGTGATTCAAAGGCTTTAGACACCAATTCTGAGCTATGTAACATGAACTCTTAATAATTGAAAGCACAGTCCCGTGAAAACGCCACCAGAAGTACCCGTACTTGTAAAAATTACCAGTATTTTCGTCATTTCACAGCTTTCCACTCGAAACCTCCGTGATTGAATTCGACAGTAAATGTAGTAAGAATCTATTTACGTGTACTTGAGGTGTTTATTACACGTTCTTAATCATTTCTGGGAACTCTCATTGTGTATTTTAACAGTTTTACCACAATTAGACAGTTTGCTTAGAAGTATTTACTGGAACCGCCACCATTTTAACTGATTCACACAAAAAAAACGCCAAAGCCAATCCTCCTAAATTGTAAACACAAAAACTATTCTCGTGATTCAAAGGCTTTAGACACCAATTCTTAGCTCTGTAAACATGAACTCTTAATATTTGAAAGCACAGTCCCGTGAAAACGCCACCAGAAGTACCCGTACTTGTAAACATTACCAGTATTTTCGTCATTTCACAGCTTTCCACTGGAAACCTCCGTGATTGAATTCGACAGTAAATGTAGTAAGAATCTATTTACGTGTACTTGAGGGGTTTATTACACGTTCTTAATCATTTCTGGGAACTCTCATTGTGTATTTTAACAGTTTTACCACAATTAGACAGTTTGCTTAGAAGTATTTACTGGAACCGCCACCATTTTAACTGATTCACACAAAAAAAACGCCAAAGCCAATCCTCCTAAATTGTAAACACAAAAACTATTCTCGTGATTGAAAGGCTTTAGACACCAATTCTGAGCTCTGTAAACATGAACTCTTAATATTTGAAAGCTCAGTCCCGTGAAAACGCCACCAGAAGTACCCGTACTTGTAAACATTACCAGTATTTTCGTCATTTCACAGCTTTCCACTGGAAACCTCCGTGTTGAATTCGACAGTAAATGTAGTAAGAATCTATTTACGTGTACTTGAGATGTTTATTACACGTTCTTAATCATTTCTGGGAACTCTCATTGTGTATTTTAACAGTTTTACCACAATTAGACAGTTTGCTTAGAACTTTTTAGTGGAACCGCCACCATTTTAACTGATTCACACAAAAAATATGCCAAAGCCAATCCTCCTAAATTGTAAACATAAAAACTATTCTCGTGATTCATAGGCTTTAGACACAAATTCTGAGCTCTGTAAACATGAACTCTTAATAATTGAAAGCACAGTCCCGTGAAAACGCCACCAGAAGTACCCGTACTTGTAAACATTACCAGTATTTTCGTCATTTCACAGCTTTCCACTGGAAACCTCCGTGATTGAATTCGACAGTAAATGTAGTAAGAATCTATTTACGTGTACTTGAGGTGTTTATTACACGTTCTTAATCATTTCTGGGAACTATCATTGTGTATTTTAACAGTTTTACCACAATTAGACAGTTTTCTTAGAACTGTTTACTGGAACCGCCACCATTTTAACTGATTCACACAAAAAAAAAACGCCAAAGCCAATCCTCCTAAATTGTAAACACAAAAACTATTCTCGTGATTCAAAGGCTTTAGACACCAATTCTGAGCTCTGTAAACATGAACTCTTAATATTTGAAAGCACAGTCCCGTGAAAACGCCATCAGAAGTACCCGGACTTGTAAACATTATCAGTATTTTCGTCATTTCACAGCTTTCCACTGGAAACCTCCGTGATTGAATTCGACAGTAAATGTAGCAAGAATCTATTTACGTGTACTTGAGATGTTTATTACACGTTCTTAATCATTTCTGGGAACTCTCATTGTGTATTTTAACAGTTTTACCACAATTAGACAGTTTGCTTAGAAGTATTTACTGGAACCGCCGCCATTTTAACTGATTCACACAAAAAAAACGCCAATGCCAATCCTCCTAAATTGTAAACATAAAAACTATTCTCGTCATTCCAAGGCTTTAGACACCAATTCTGAGCTCTGTAAACATGAACTCTTAATATTTGAAAGCACAGTCCCGTGAAAACGCCACCCGAAGTACCCGGACTTGTAAACATTACCAGTATTTTCGTCATTTCACAGCTTTCCAGTGGAAACCTCCGTGTTGAATTCGACAGTAAATGTAGTAAGAATCTATTTACGTGTACTTGAGATGTTTATTACACGTTCATAATCATTTCTGGGAACTCTCATTGTGTATTTTAACAGTTTTACCACAATTAGACAGTTTGCTTAGAACTTTTTAGTGGAACCGCCACCATTTTAACTGATTCACACAAAAAATACGCCAAAGCCAATCCTCCTAAATTGTAAACATAAAAACTATTCTCGTGATTCAAAGGCTTTAGACACCAATTCTGAGCTATGTAACATGAACTCTTAATAATTGAAAGCACAGTCCCGTGAAAACGCCACCAGAAGTACCCGTACTTGTAAAAATTACCAGTATTTTCGTCATTTCACAGCTTTCCACTCGAAACCTCCGTGATTGAATTCGACAGTAAATGTAGTAAGAATCTATTTACGTGTACTTGAGGTGTTTATTACACGTTCTTAATCATTTCTGGGAACTCTCATTGTGTATTTTAACAGTTTTACCACAATTAGACAGTTTGCTTAGAAGTATTTACTGGAACCGCCACCATTTTAACTGATTCACACAAAAAAAACGCCAAAGCCAATCCTCCTAAATTGTAAACACAAAAACTATTCTCGTGATTCAAAGGCTTTAGACACCAATTCTTAGCTCTGTAAACATGAACTCTTAATATTTGAAAGCACAGTCCCGTGAAAACGCCACCAGAAGTACCCGTACTTGTAAACATTACCAGTATTTTCGTCATTTCACAGCTTTCCACTGGAAACCTCGGTGATTGAATTCGACGGTAAAGGTAGTAAGAATCTATTTACGTGTACTTGAGGGGTTTATTACACGTTCTTAATCATTTCTGGGAACTCTCATTGTGTATTTTAACAGTTTTACCACAATTAGACAGTTTGCTTAGAAGTATTTACTGGAACCGCCACCATTTTAACTGATTCACACAAAAAAAAGCCAAAGCCAATCCTCCTAAATTGTAAACATAAAAACTATTCTCGTCATTCCAAGGCTTTAGACACCAATTCTGAGCTCTGTAAACATGAACTCTTAATATTTGAAAGCACAGTCCCGTGAAAACGCCACCCGAAGTACCCGGACTTGTAAACATTACCAGTATTTTCGTCATTTCACAGCTTTCCACTGGAAACCTCCGTGTTGAATTCGACAGTAAATGTAGTAAGAATCTATTTACGTGTACTTGAGATGTTTATTACACGTTCTTAATCATTTCTGGGAACTCTCATTGTGTATTTTAACAGTTTTACCACAATTAGACAGTTTGCTTAGAACTTTTTAGTGGAACCGCCACCATTTTAACTGATTCACACAAAAAATATGCCAAAGCCAATCCTCCTAAATTGTAAACATAAAAACTATTCTCGTGATTCAAAGGCTTTAGACACAAATTCTGAGCTCTGTAAACATGAACTCTTAATAATTGAAAGCACAGTCCCGTGAAAACGCCACCAGAAGTACCCGTACTTGTAAACATTACCAGTATTTTCGTCATTTCACAGCTTTCCACTGGAAACCTCCGTGATTGAATTCGACAGTAAATGTAGTAAGAATCTATTTACGTGTACTTGAGGTGTTTATTACACGTTCTTAATCATTTCTGGGAACTATCATTGTGTATTTTAACAGTTTTACCACAATTAGACAGTTTTCTTAGAACTGTTTACTGGAACCGCCACCATTTTAACTGATTCACACAAAAAAAAACGCCAAAGCCAATCCTCCTAAATTGTAAACACAAAAACTATTCTCGTGATTCAAAGGCTTTAGACACCAATTCTGAGCTCTGTAAACATGAACTCTTAATATTTGAAAGCACAGTCCCGTGAAAACGCCACCAGAAGTACCCGGACTTGTAAACATTATCAGTATTTTCGTCATTTCACAGCTTTCCACTGGAAACCTCCGTGATTGAATTCGACAGTAAATGTAGCAAGAATCTATTTACGTGTACTTGAGATGTTTATTACACGTTCTTAATCATTTCTGGGAACTCTCATTGTGTATTTTAACAGTTTTACCACAATTAGACAGTTTGCTTAGAAGTATTTACTGGAACCGCCGCCATTTTAACTGATTCACACAAAAAAAACGCCAAAGCCAATCCTCCTAAATTGTAAACATAAAAACTATTCTCGTCATTCCAAGGCTTTAGACACCAATTCTGAGCTCTGTAAACATGAACTCTTAATATTTGAAAGCACAGTCCCGTGAAAACGCCACCCGAAGTACCCGGACTTGTAAACATTACCAGTATTTTTGTCATTTCACAGCTTTCCACTGGAAACCTCCGTGTTGAATTCGACAGTAAATGTAGTAAGAATCTATTTACGTGTACTTGAGATGTTTATTACACGTTCTTAATCATTTCTGGGAACTCTCAATGTGTATTTTAACAGTTTTACCACAATTAGACAGTTTGCTTAGAACTTTTTAGTGGAACCGCCACCATTTTAACTGATTCACACAAAAAATACGCCAAAGCCAATCCTCCTAAATTGTAAACATAAAAACTATTCTCGTGATTCAAAGGCTTTAGACACCAATTCTGAGCTCTGTAACATGAACTCTTAATAATTGAAAGCACAGTCCCGTGAAAACGCCACCAGAAGTACCCGTACTTGTAAAAATTACCAGTATTTTCGTCATTTCACAGCTTTCCACTCGAAACCTCCGTGATTGAATTCGACAGTAAATGTAGTAAGAATCTATTTACGTGTACTTGAGGTGTTTATTACACGTTCTTAATCATTTCTGGGAACTCTCATTGTGTATTTTAACAGTTTTACCACAATTAGACAGTTTGCTTAGAAGTATTTACTGGAACCGCCACCATTTTAACTGATTCACACAAAAAAAACGCCAAAGCCAATCCTCCTAAATTGTAAACACAAAAACTATTCTCGTGATTCAAAGGCTTTAGACACCAATTCTTAGCTCTGTAAACATGAACTCTTAATATTTGAAAGCACAGTCCCGTGAAAACGCCACCAGAAGTACCCGTACTTGTAAACATTACCAGTATTTTCGTCATTTCACAGCTTTCCACTGGAAACCTCGGTGATTGAATTCGACGGTAAAGGTAGTAAGAATCTATTTACGTGTACTTGAGGGGTTTATTACACGTTCTTAATCATTTCTGGGAACTCTCATTGTGTATTTTAACAGTTTTACCACAATTAGACAGTTTGCTTAGAAGTATTTACTGGAACCGCCACCATTTTAACTGATTCACACAAAAAAAAGCCAAAGCCAATCCTCCTAAATTGTAAACATAAAAACTATTCTCGTCATTCCAAGGCTTTAGACACCAATTCTGAGCTCTGTAAACATGAACTCTTAATATTTGAAAGCACAGTCCCGTGAAAACGCCACCCGAAGTACCCGGACTTGTAAACATTACCAGTATTTTCGTCATTTCACAGCTTTCCACTGGAAACCTCCGTGTTGAATTCGACAGTAAATGTAGTAAGAATCTATTTACGTGTACTTGAGATGTTTATTACACGTTCTTAATCATTTCTGGGAACTCTCATTGTTTATTTTAACAGTTTTACCACAATTAGACAGTTTGCTTAGAACTTTTTAGTGGAACCGCCACCATTTTAACTGATTCACACAAAAAATACGCCAAAGCCAATCCTCCTAAATTGTAAACATAAAAACTATTCTCGTGATTCAAAGGCTTTAGACACCAATTCTGAGCTCTGTAACATGAACTCTTAATAATTGAAAGCACAGTCCCGTGAAAACGCCACCAGAAGTACCCGTACTTGTAAAAATTACCAGTATTTTCGTCATTTCACAGCTTTCCACTCGAAACCTCCGTGATTGAATTCGACAGTAAATGTAGTAAGAATCTATTTACGTGTACTTGAGGTGTTTATTACACGTTCTTAATCATTTCTGGGAACTCTCATTGTGTATTTTAACAGTTTTACCACAATTAGACAGTTTGCTTAGAAGTATTTACTGGAACCGCCACCATTTTAACTGATTCACACAAAAAAAAGGCCAAAGCCAATCCTCCTAAATTGTAAACAAAAAAACTATTCTCGTGATTCAAAGGCTTTAGACACCAATTCTGAGCTCTGTAAACATGAACTCTTAATATTTGAAAGCACAGTCCCGTGAAAACGCCACCAGAAGTACCCGTACTTGTAAACATTACCAGTATTTTCGTCATTTCACAGCTTTCCACTGGAAACCTCCGTGTTGAATTCGACAGTAAATGTAGTAAGAATCTATTTACGTGTACTTGAGATGTTTATTACACGTTCTTAATCATTTCTGGGAACTCTCATTGTGTATTTTAACGGTTTTACCACAATTAGACAGTTTGCTTAGAAGTATTTACTGGAACCGCCACCATTTTAACTGATTCACACAAAAAAAACGCCAAAGCCAATCCTCCTAAATTGTAAACACAAAAACTATACTCGTGATTCAAAGGCTTTAGACACCAATTCTGAGCTCTGTAAACATGAACTCGTAATAATTGAAAGCACAGTCCCGTGAAAACGCCACCCGAAGTACCCGGACTTGTAAACATTACCAGTATTTTCCACTGGAAACCTCCGTGATTGAATTCGACAGTAAATGTAGTAAGAATCTATTTACGTGTACTTGAGGGGTTTATTACACGTTCTTAATCATTTCTGGGAACTCTCATTGTGTATTTTAACAGTTTTACCACAATTAGACAGTTTGCTTAGAAGTATTTACTGGAACCGCCACCATTTTAACTGATTCACACAAAAAAAACGCCAAAGCCAATCCTCCTAAATTGTAAACACAAAAACTATTCTCGTGATTGAAAGGCTTTAGACACCAATTCTGAGCTCTGTAAACATGAACTCTTAATATTTGAAAGCACAGTCCCGTGAAAACGCCACCAGAAGTACCCGTACTTGTAAACATTCCCAGTATTTTCGTCATTTCACAGCTTTCCACTGGAAACCTCCGTGTTGAATTCGACAGTAAATGTAATAAGAATCTATTTACGTGTACTTGAGATGTTTATTACACGTTCTTAATCATTTCTGGGAACTCTCATTGTGTATTTTAACAGTTTTACCACAATTAGACAGTTTGCTTAGAAGTATTTACTGGAACCGCCACCATTTTAACTGATTCACACAAAAAATATGCCAAAGCCAATCCTCCTAAATTGTAAACATAAAAACTATTCTCGTGATTCAAAGGCTTTAGACACAAATTCTGAGCTCTGTAAACATGAACTCTTAATAATTGAAAGCACAGTCCCGTGAAAACGCCACCAGAAGTACCCGTACTTGTAAACATTACCAGTATTTTCGTCATTTCACAGCTTTCCACTGGAAACCTCCGTGATTGAATTCGACAGTAAATGTAGTAAGAATCTATTTACGTGTACTTGAGGTGTTTATTACACGTTCTTAATCATTTCTGGGAACTATCATTGTGTATTTTAACAGTTTTACCACAATTAGACAGTTTTCTTAGAACTGTTTACTGGAACCGCCACCATTTTAACTGATTCACACAAAAAAAAACGCCAAAGCCAATCGTCCTAAATTGTAAACACAAAAACTATTCTCGTGATTCAAAGGCTTTAGACCCCAATTCTGAGCTCTGTAAACATGAACTCTTAATATTTGAAAGCACAGTCCCGTGAAAACGCCACCCGAAGTACCCGGACTTGTAAACATTACCAGTATTTTCCACTGGAAACCTCCGTGATTGAATTCGACAGTAAATGTAGTAAGAATCTATTTACGTGTACTTGAGGGGTTTATTACACGTTCTTAATCATTTCTGGGAACTCTCATTGTGTATTTTAACAGTTTTACCACAATTAGACAGTTTGCTTAGAAGTATTTACTGGAACCGCCACCATTTTAACTGATTCACACAAAAAAAACGCCAAAGCCAATCCTCCTAAATTGTAAACACAAAAACTATTCTCGTGATTCAAAGGCTTTAGACACCAATTCTGAGCTCTGTAAACATGAACTCTTAATATTTGAAAGCACAGTCCCGTGAAAACGCCACCAGAAGTACCCGTACTTGTAAACATTACCAGTATTTTCGTCATTTCACAGCTTTCCACTGGAAACCTCCGTGTTGAATTCGACAGTAAATGTAGCAAGAATCTATTTACGTGTACTTGAGATGTTTATTACACGTTCTTAATCATTTCTGGGAACTCTCATTGTGTATTTTAACAGTTTTACCACAATTAGACAGTTTGCTTAGAAGTATTTACTGGAACCGCCGCCATTTTAACTGATTCACACAAAAAAAACGCCAAAGCCAATCCTCCTAAATTGTAAACATAAAAACTATTCTCGTCATTCCAAGGCTTTAGACACCAATTCTGAGCTCTGTAAACATGAACTCTTAATATTTGAAAGCACAGTCCCGTGAAAACGCCACCCGAAGTACCCGGACTTGTAAACATTACCAGTATTTTCGTCATTTCACAGCTTTCCACTGGAAACCTCCGTGTTGAATTCGACAGTAAATGTAGTAAGAATCTATTTACGTGTACTTGAGGTGTTTATTACACGTTCTTAATCATTTCTGGGAACTATCATTGTGTATTTTAACAGTTTTACCACAATTAGACAGTTTTCTTAGAACTGTTTACTGGAACCGCCACCATTTTAACTGATTCACACAAAAAAAAACGCCAAAGCCAATCGTCCTAAATTGTAAACACAAAAACTATTCTCGTGATTCAAAGGCTTTAGACCCCAATTCTGAGCTCTGTAAACATGAACTCTTAATATTTGAAAGCACAGTCCCGTGAAAACGCCACCCGAAGTACCCGGACTTGTAAACATTACCAGTATTTTCCACTGGAAACCTCCGTGATTGAATTCGACAGTAAATGTAGTAAGAATCTATTTACGTGTACTTGAGGGGTTTATTACACGTTCTTAATCATTTCTGGGAACTCTCATTGTGTATTTTAACAGTTTTACCACAATTAGACAGTTTGCTTAGAAGTATTTACTGGAACCGCCACCATTTTAACTGATTCACACAAAAAAAACGCCAAAGCCAATCCTCCTAAATTGTAAACACAAAAACTATTCTCGTGATTCAAAGGCTTTAGACACCAATTCTGAGCTCTGTAAACATGAACTCTTAATATTTGAAAGCACAGTCCCGTGAAAACGCCACCAGAAGTACCCGTACTTGTAAACATTACCAGTATTTTCGTCATTTCACAGCTTTCCACTGGAAACCTCCGTGTTGAATTCGACAGTAAATGTAGTAAGAATCTATTTACGTGTACTTGAGGTGTTTATTACACGTTCTTAATCATTTCTGGGAACTATCATTGTGTATTTTAACAGTTTTACCACAATTAGACAGTTTTCTTAGAACTGTTTACTGGAACCGCCACCATTTTAACTGATTCACACAAAAAAAAACGCCAAAGCCAATCCTCCTAAATTGTAAACACAAAAACTATTCTCGTGATTCAAAGGCTTTAGACACCAATTCTGAGCTCTGTAAACATGAACTCTTAATATTTGAAAGCACAGTCCCGTGAAAACGCCACCCGAAGTACCCGGACTTGTAAACATTACCAGTATTTTCCACTGGAAACCTCCGTGATTGAATTCGACAGTAAATGTAGTAAGAATCTATTTACGTGTACTTGAGGGGTTTATTACACGTTCTTAATCATTTCTGGGAACTCTCATTGTGTATTTTAACAGTTTTACCACAATTAGACAGTTTGCTTAGAAGTATTTACTGGAACCGCCACCATTTTAACTGATTCACACAAAAAAAACGCCAAAGCCAATCCTCCTAAATTGTAAACACAAAAACTATTCTCGTGATTCAAAGGCTTTAGACACCAATTCTGAGCTCTGTAAACATGAACTCTTAATATTTGAAAGCACAGTCCCGTGAAAACGCCACCAGAAGTACCCGTACTTGTAAACATTACCAGTATTTTCGTCATTTCACAGCTTTCCACTGGAAACCTCCGTGTTGAATTCGACAGTAAATGTAGTAAGAATCTATTTACGTGTACTTGAGATGTTTATTACACGTTCTTAATCATTTCTGGGAACTCTCATTGTGTATTTTAACAGTTTTACCACAATTAGACAGTTTGCTTAGAACTTTTTAGTGGAACCGCCACCATTTTAACTGATTCACACAAAAAATATGCCAAAGCCAATCCTCCTAAATTGTAAACATAAAAACTATTCTCGTGATTCAAAGGCTTTAGACACAAATTCTGAGCTCTGTAAACATGAACTCTTAATAATTGAAAGCACAGTCCCATGAAAACGCCACCAGAAGTACCCGTACTTGTAAACATTACCAGTATTTTCGTCATTTCACAGCTTTCCACTGGAAACCTCCGTGATTGAATTCGACAGTAAATGTAGTAAGAATCTATTTACGTGTACTTGAGGTGTTTATTACACGTTCTTAATCATTTCTGGGAACTATCATTGTGTATTTTAACAGTTTTACCACAATTAGACAGTTTGCTTAGAACTGTTTACTGGAACCGCCACCATTTTAACTGATTCACACAAAAAAAAACGCCAAAGCCAATCCTCCTAAATTGTAAACACAAAAACTATTCTCGTGATTCAAAGGCTTTAGACACCAATTCTGAGCTCTGTAAACATGAACTCTTAATATTTGAAAGCACAGTCCCGTGAAAACGCCACCCGAAGTACCCGGACTTGTAAACATTACCAGTATTTTCCACTGGAAACCTCCGTGATTGAATTCGACAGTAAATGTAGTAAGAATCTATTTACGTGTACTTGAGGGGTTTATTACACGTTCTTAATCATTTCTGGGAACTCTCATTGTGTATTTTAACAGTTTTACCACAATTAGACAGTTTGCTTAGAAGTATTTACTGGAACCGCCACCATTTTAACTGATTCACACAAAAAAAAAACGCCAAAGCCAATCCTCCTAAATTGTAAACACAAAAACTATTCTCGTGATTCAAAGGCTTTAGACACAAATTCTGAGCTCTGTAAACATGAACTCTTAATATTTGAAAGCACAGTCCCGTGAAAACGCCACCAGAAGTACCCGTACTTGTAAACATTACCAGTATTTTCGTCATTTCACAGCTTTCCACTGGAAACCTCCGTGATTGAATTCGACAGTAAATGTAGTAAGAATCTATTTACGTGTACTTGAGGTGTTTATTACACGTTCTTAATCATTTCTGGGAACTATCATTGTGTATTTTAACAGTTTTACCACAATTAGACAGTTTTCTTAGAGCTGTTTACTGGAACCGCCACCATTTTAACTGATTCACACAAAAAAAAACGCCAAAGCCAATCCTCCTAAATTGTAAACACAAAAACTATTCTCGTGATTCAAAGGCTTTAGACACCAATTCTGAGCTCTGTAAACATGAACTCTTAATATTTGAAAGCACAGTCCCGTGAAAACGCCACCAGAAGTACCCGTACTTGTAAACATTACCAGTATTTTCGTCATTTCACAGCTTTCCACTGGAAACCTCCGTGATTGAATTCGACAGTAAATGTAGCAAGAATCTATTTACGTGTACTTGAGATGTTTATTACACGTTCTTAATCATTTCTGGGAACTCTCATTGTGTATTTTAACAGTTTTACCACAATTAGACAGTTTGCTTAGAAGTATTTACTGGAACCGCCGCCATTTTAACTGATTCACACAAAAAAAACGCCAAAGCCAATCCTCCTAAATTGTAAACAAAAAAACTATTCTCGTCATTCCAAGGCTTTAGACACCAATTCTGAGCTCTGTAAACATGAACTCTTAATATTTGAAAGCACAGTCCCGTGAAAACGCCACCAGAAGTACCCGTACTTGTAAACATTACCAGTATTTTCGTCATTTCACAGCTTTCCACAGGAAACCTCCGTGATTGAATTCGACAGTAAATGTAGTAAGAATCTATTTACGTGTACTTGAGGTGTTTATTACACGTTCTTAATCATTTCTGGGAACTATCATTGTGTATTTTAACAGTTTTACCACAATTAGACAGTTTTCTTAGAACTGTTTACTGGAACCGCCACCATTTTAACTGATTCACACAAAAAAAAACGCCAAAGCCAATCATCCTAAATTGTAAACACAAAAACTATTCTCGTGATTCAAAGGCTTTAGACACCAATTCTGAGCTCTGTAAACATGAACTCTTAATATTTGAAAGCACAGTCCCGTGAAAACGCCACCCGAAGTACCCGGACTTGTAAACATTACCAGTATTTTCCACTGGAAACCTCCGTGATTGAATTCGACAGTAAATGTAGTAAGAATCTATTTACGTGTACTTGAGGGGTTTATTACACGTTCTTAATCATTTCTGGGAACTCTCATTGTGTATTTTAACAGTTTTACCACAATTAGACAGTTTGCTTAGAAGTATTTACTGGAACCGCCACCATTTTAACTGATTCACACAAAAAAAACGCCAAAGCCAATCCTCCTAAATTGTAAACACAAAAACTATTCTCGTGATTCAAAGGCTTTAGACACCAATTCTGAGCTCTGTAAACATGAACTCTTAATATTTGAAAGCACAGTCCCGTGAAAACGCCACCAGAAGTACCCGTACTTGTAAACATTACCAGTATTTTCGTCATTTCACAGCTTTCCACTGGAAACCTCCGTGTTGAATTCGACAGTAAATGTAGTAAGAATCTATTTACGTGTACTTGAGATGTTTATTACACGTTCTTAATCATTTCTGGGAACTCTCATTGTGTATTTTAACAGTTTTACCACAATTAGACAGTTTGCTTAGAACTTTTTAGTGGAACCGCCACCATTTTAACTGATTCACACAAAAAATATGCCAAAGCCAATCCTCCTAAATTGTAAACATAAAAACTATTCTCGTGATTCAAAGGCTTTAGACACAAATTCTGAGCTCTGTAAACATGAACTCTTAATAATTGAAAGCACAGTCCCGTGAAAACGCCACCAGAAGTACCCGTACTTGTAAACATTACCAGTATTTTCGTCATTTCACAGCTTTCCACTGGAAACGTCCGTGATTGAATTCGACAGTAAATGTAGTAAGAATCTATTTACGTGTACTTGAGGTGTTTATTACACGTTCTTAATCATTTCTGGGAACTCTCATTGTGTATTTTAACAGTTTTACCACAATTAGACAGTTTTCTTAGAACTGTTTACTGGAACCGCCACCATTTTAACTGATTCACACAAAAAAAAACGCCAAAGCCAATCCTCCTAAATTGTAAACACAAAAACTATTCTCGTGATTCAAAGGCTTTAGACACCAATTCTGAGCTCTGTAAACATGAACTCTTAATATTTGAAAGCACAGTCCCGTGAAAACGCCACCAGAAGTACCCGGACTTGTAAACATTACCAGTATTTTCGTCATTTCACAGCTTTCCACTGGAAACCTCCGTGATTGAATTCGACAGTAAATGTAGCAAGAATCTATTTACGTGTACTTGAGATGTTTATTACACGTTCTTAATCATTTCTGGGAACTCTCATTGTGTATTTTAACAGTTTTACCACAATTAGACAGTTTGCTTAGAAGTATTTACTGGAACCGCCGCCATTTTAACTGATTCACACAAAAAAAACGCCAAAGCCAATCCTCCTAAATTGTAAACAAAAAAACTATTCTCGTCATTCCAAGGCTTTAGACACCAATTCTGAGCTCTGTAAACATGAACTCTTAATATTTGAAAGCACAGTCCCGTGAAAACGCCACCAGAAGTACCCGTACTTGTAAACATTACCAGTATTTTCGTCATTTCACAGCTTTCCACTGGAAACCTCCGTGATTGAATTTGACAGTAAATGTAGTAAGAATCTATTTACGTGTACTTGAGATGTTTATTACACGTTCTTAATCATTTCTGGGAACTCTCATTGTGTATTTTAACAGTTTTACCACAATTAGACAGTTTGCTTAGAAGTATTTACTGGAACCGCCACCATTTTAACTGATTCACACAAAAAAAACGCCAAAGCCAATCCTCCTAAATTGTAAACACAAAAACTATTCTCGTGATTCAAAGGCTTTAGACACCAATTCTGAGCTCTGTAAACATGAACTCGTAATAATTGAAAGCACAGTCCCGTGAAAACGCCACCCGAAGTACCCGGACTTGTAAACATTACCAGTATTTTCGTCATTTCACAGCTTTCCACTGGAAACCTCCGTGATTGAATTCGACAGTAAATGTAGTAAGAATCTATTTACGTGTACTTGAGGGGTTTATTAAACGTTCTTAATCATTTCTGGGAACTCTCATTGTGTATTTTAACAGTTTTACCACAATTAGACAGTTTGCTTAGAAGTATTTACTGGAACCGCCACCATTTTAACTGATTCACACAAAAAAAACGCCAAAGCCAATCCTCCTAAATTGTAAACACAAAAACTATTCTCGTGATTCAAAGGCTTTAGACACCAATTCTTAGCTCTGTAAACATGAACTCTTAATATTTGAAAGCACAGTCCCGTGAAAACGCCACCAGAAGTACCCGTACTTGTAAACATTACCAGTATTTTCGTCATTTCACAGCTTTCCACTGGAAACCTCCGTGTTTAATTCGACAGTAAATGTAGTAAGAATCTATTTACGTGTACTTGAGGGGTTTATTACACGTTCTTAATCATTTCTGGGAACTCTCATTGTGTATTTTAACAGTTTTACCACAATTAGACAGTTTGCTTAGAACTTTTTAGTGGAACCGCCACCATTTTAACTGATTCACACAAAAAATATGCCAAAGCCAATCCTCCTAAATTGTAAACATAAAAACTATTCTCGTGATTCAAAGGCTTTAGACACAAATTCTGAGCTCTGTAAACATGAACTCTTAATAATTGAAAGCACAGTCCCGTGAAAACGCCACCAGAAGTACCCGTACTTGTAAACATTACCAGTATTTTCGTCATTTCACAGCTTTCCACTGGAAACCTCCGTGATTGAATTCGACAGTAAATGTAGTAAGAATCTATTTACGTGTACTTGAGGTGTTTATTACACGTTCTTAATCATTTCTGGGAACTATCATTGTGTATTTTAACAGTTTTACCACAATTAGACAGTTTGCTTAGAACTGTTTACTGGAACCGCCACCATTTTAACTGATTCACACAAAAAAAAACGCCAAAGCCAATCCTCCTAAATTGTAAACACAAAAACTATTCTCGTGATTCAAAGGCTTTAGACACCAATTCTGAGCTCTGTAAACATGAACTCTTAATATTTGAAAGCACAGTCCCGTGAAAACGCCACCCGAAGTACCCGGACTTGTAAACATTACCAGTATTTTCCACTGGAAACCTCCGTGATTGAATTCGACAGTAAATGTAGTAAGAATCTATTTACGTGTACTTGAGGGGTTTATTACACGTTCTTAATCATTTCTGGGAACTCTCATTGTGTATTTTAACAGTTTTACCACAATTAGACAGTTTGCTTAGAAGTATTTACTGGAACCGCCACCATTTTAACTGATTCACACAAAAAAAAAACGCCAAAGCCAATCCTCCTAAATTGTAAACACAAAAACTATTCTCGTGATTCAAAGGCTTTAGACACAAATTCTGAGCTCTGTAAACATGAACTCTTAATATTTGAAAGCACAGTCCCGTGAAAACGCCACCAGAAGTACCCGTACTTGTAAACATTACCAGTATTTTCGTCATTTCACAGCTTTCCACTGGAAACCTCCGTGATTGAATTCGACAGTAAATGTAGTAAGAATCTATTTACGTGTACTTGAGGTGTTTATTACACGTTCTTAATCATTTCTGGGAACTATCATTGTGTATTTTAACAGTTTTACCACAATTAGACAGTTTTCTTAGAACTGTTTACTGGAACCGCCACCATTTTAACTGATTCACACAAAAAAAAACCGCCAAAGCCAATCCTCCTAAATTGTAAACACAAAAACTATTCTCGTGATTCAAAGGCTTTAGACACCAATTCTGAGCTCTGTAAACATGAACTCTTAATATTTGAAAGCACAGTCCCGTGAAAACGCCACCAGAAGTACCCGTACTTGTAAACATTACCAGTATTTTCGTCATTTCACAGCTTTCCACTGGAAACCTCCGTGATTGAATTCGACAGTAAATGTAGCAAGAATCTATTTACGTGTACTTGAGATGTTTATTACACGTTCTTAATCATTTCTGGGAACTCTCATTGTGTATTTTAACAGTTTTACCACAATTAGACAGTTTGCTTAGAAGTATTTACTGGAACCGCCGCCATTTTAACTGATTCACACAAAAAAAACGCCAAAGCCAATCCTCCTAAATTGTAAACAAAAAAACTATTCTCGTCATTCCAAGGCTTTAGACACCAATTCTGAGCTCTGTAAACATGAACTCTTAATATTTGAAAGCACAGTCCCGTGAAAACGCCACCAGAAGTACCCGTACTTGTAAACATTACCAGTATTTTCGTCATTTCACAGCTTTCCACAGGAAACCTCCGTGATTGAATTCGACAGTAAATGTAGTAAGAATCTATTTACGTGTACTTGAGGTGTTTATTACACGTTCTTAATCATTTCTGGGAACTATCATTGTGTATTTTAACAGTTTTACCACAATTAGACAGTTTTCTTAGAACTGTTTACTGGAACCGCCACCATTTTAACTGATTCACACAAAAAAAAACGCCAAAGCCAATCCTCCTAAATTGTAAACACAAAAACTATTCTCGTGATTCAAAGGCTTTAGACACCAATTCTGAGCTCTGTAAACATGAACTCTTAATATTTGAAAGCACAGTCCCGTGAAAACGCCACCCGAAGTACCCGGACTTGTAAACATTACCAGTATTTTCCACTGGAAACCTCCGTGATTGAATTCGACAGTAAATGTAGTAAGAATCTATTTACGTGTACTTGAGGGGTTTATTACACGTTCTTAATCATTTCTGGGAACTCTCATTGTGTATTTTAACAGTTTTACCACAATTAGACAGTTTGCTTAGAAGTATTTACTGGAACCGCCACCATTTTAACTGATTCACACAAAAAAAACGCCAAAGCCAATCCTCCTAAATTGTAAACACAAAAACTATTCTCGTGATTCAAAGGCTTTAGACACCAATTCTGAGCTCTGTAAACATGAACTCTTAATATTTGAAAGCACAGTCCCGTGAAAACGCCACCAGAAGTACCCGTACTTGTAAACATTACCAGTATTTTCGTCATTTCACAGCTTTCCACTGGAAACCTCCGTGTTGAATTCGACAGTAAATGTAGTAAGAATCTATTTACGTGTACTTGAGATGTTTATTACACGTTCTTAATCATTTCTGGGAACTCTCATTGTGTATTTTAACAGTTTTACCACAATTAGACAGTTTGCTTAGAACTTTTTAGTGGAACCGCCACCATTTTAACTGATTCACACAAAAAATATGCCAAAGCCAATCCTCCTAAATTGTAAACATAAAAACTATTCTCGTGATTCAAAGGCTTTAGACACAAATTCTGAGCTCTGTAAACATGAACTCTTAATAATTGAAAGCACAGTCCCGTGAAAACGCCACCAGAAGTACCCGTACTTGTAAACATTACCAGTATTTTCGTCATTTCACAGCTTTCCACTGGAAACGTCCGTGATTGAATTCGACAGTAAATGTAGTAAGAATCTATTTACGTGTACTTGAGGTGTTTATTACACGTTCTTAATCATTTCTGGGAACTATCATTGTGTATTTTAACAGTTTTACCACAATTAGACAGTTTTCTTAGAACTGTTTACTGGAACCGCCACCATTTTAACTGATTCACACAAAAAAAAACGCCAAAGCCAATCCTCCTAAATTGTAAACACAAAAACTATTCTCGTGATTCAAAGGCTTTAGACACCAATTCTGAGCTCTGTAAACATGAACTCTTAATATTTGAAAGCACAGTCCCGTGAAAACGCCACCAGAAGTACCCGGACTTGTAAACATTACCAGTATTTTCGTCATTTCACAGCTTTCCACTGGAAACCTCCGTGATTGAATTCGACAGTAAATGTAGCAAGAATCTATTTACGTGTACTTGAGATGTTTATTACACGTTCTTAATCATTTCTGGGAACTCTCATTGTGTATTTTAACAGTTTTACCACAATTAGACAGTTTGCTTAGAAGTATTTACTGGAACCGCCGCCATTTTAACTGATTCACACAAAAAAAACGCCAAAGCCAATCCTCCTAAATTGTAAACAAAAAAACTATTCTCGTCATTCCAAGGCTTTAGACACCAATTCTGAGCTCTGTAAACATGAACTCTTAATATTTGAAAGCACAGTCCCGTGAAAACGCCACCAGAAGTACCCGTACTTGTAAACATTACCAGTATTTTCGTCATTTCACAGCTTTCCACTGGAAACCTCCGTGATTGAATTTGACAGTAAATGTAGTAAGAATCTATTTACGTGTACTTGAGATGTTTATTACACGTTCTTAATCATTTCTGGGAACTCTCATTGTGTATTTTAACAGTTTTACCACAATTAGACAGTTTGCTTAGAAGTATTTACTGGAACCGCCACCATTTTAACTGATTCACACAAAAAAAACGCCAAAGCCAATCCTCCTAAATTGTAAACACAAAAACTATTCTCGTGATTCAAAGGCTTTAGACACCAATTCTGAGCTCTGTAAACATGAACTCGTAATAATTGAAAGCACAGTCCCGTGAAAACGCCACCCGAAGTACCCGGACTTGTAAACATTACCAGTATTTTCGTCATTTCACAGCTTTCCACTGGAAACCTCCGTGATTGAATTCGACAGTAAATGTAGTAAGAATCTATTTACGTGTACTTGAGGGGTTTATTAAACGTTCTTAATCATTTCTGGGAACTCTCATTGTGTATTTTAACAGTTTTACCACAATTAGACAGTTTGCTTAGAAGTATTTACTGGAACCGCCACCATTTTAACTGATTCACACAAAAAAAACGCCAAAGCCAATCCTCCTAAATTGTAAACACAAAAACTATTCTCGTGATTCAAAGGCTTTAGACACCAATTCTTAGCTCTGTAAACATGAACTCTTAATATTTGAAAGCACAGTCCCGTGAAAACGCCACCAGAAGTACCCGTACTTGTAAACATTACCAGTATTTTCGTCATTTCACAGCTTTCCACTGGAAACCTCCGTGTTTAATTCGACAGTAAATGTAGTAAGAATCTATTTACGTGTACTTGAGGGGTTTATTACACGTTCTTAATCATTTCTGGGAACTCTCATTGTGTATTTTAACAGTTTTACCACAATTAGACAGTTTGCTTAGAAGTATTTACTGGAACCGCCACCATTTTAACTGATTCACACAAAAAAAAAACGCCAAAGCCAATCCTCCTAAATTGTAAACACAAAAACTATTCTCGTGATTCAAAGGCTTTAGACACAAATTCTGAGCTCTGTAAACATGAACTCTTAATATTTGAAAGCACAGTCCCGTGAAAACGCCACCAGAAGTACCCGTACTTGTAAACATTACCAGTATTTTCGTCATTTCACAGCTTTCCACTGGAAACCTCCGTGATTGAATTCGACAGTAAATGTAGTAAGAATCTATTTACGTGTACTTGAGGTGTTTATTACACGTTCTTAATCATTTCTGGGAACTATCATTGTGTATTTTAACAGTTTTACCACAATTAGACAGTTTTCTTAGAACTGTTTACTGGAACCGCCACCATTTTAACTGATTCACACAAAAAAAAACGCCAAAGCCAATCCTCCTAAATTGTAAACACAAAAACTATTCTCGTGATTCAAAGGCTTTAGACACCAATTCTGAGCTCTGTAAACATGAACTCTTAATATTTGAAAGCACAGTCCCGTGAAAACGCCACCAGAAGTACCCGTACTTGTAAACATTACCAGTATTTTCGTCATTTCACAGCTTTCCACTGGAAACCTCCGTGATTGAATTCGACAGTAAATGTAGCAAGAATCTATTTACGTGTACTTGAGATGTTTATTACACGTTCTTAATCATTTCTGGGAACTCTCATTGTGTATTTTAACAGTTTTACCACAATTAGACAGTTTGCTTAGAAGTATTTACTGGAACCGCCGCCATTTTAACTGATTCACACAAAAAAAACGCCAAAGCCAATCCTCCTAAATTGTAAACAAAAAAACTATTCTCGTCATTCCAAGGCTTTAGACACCAATTCTGAGCTCTGTAAACATGAACTCTTAATATTTGAAAGCACAGTCCCGTGAAAACGCCACCAGAAGTACCCGTACTTGTAAACATTACCAGTATTTTCGTCATTTCACAGCTTTCCACAGGAAACCTCCGTGATTGAATTCGACAGTAAATGTAGTAAGAATCTATTTACGTGTACTTGAGGTGTTTATTACACGTTCTTAATCATTTCTGGGAACTATCATTGTGTATTTTAACAGTTTTACCACAATTAGACAGTTTTCTTAGAACTGTTTACTGGAACCGCCACCATTTTAACTGATTCACACAAAAAAAAACGCCAAAGCCAATCCTCCTAAATTGTAAACACAAAAACTATTCTCGTGATTCAAAGGCTTTAGACACCAATTCTGAGCTCTGTAAACATGAACTCTTAATATTTGAAAGCACAGTCCCGTGAAAACGCCACCCGAAGTACCCGGACTTGTAAACATTACCAGTATTTTCCACTGGAAACCTCCGTGATTGAATTCGACAGTAAATGTAGTAAGAATCTATTTACGTGTACTTGAGGGGTTTATTACACGTTCTTAATCATTTCTGGGAACTCTCATTGTGTATTTTAAAAGTTTTACCACAATTAGACAGTTTGCTTAGAAGTATTTACTGGAACCGCCACCATTTTAACTGATTCACACAAAAAAAACGCCAAAGCCAATCCTCCTAAATTGTAAACACAAAAACTATTCTCGTGATTCAAAGGCTTTAGACACCAATTCTGAGCTCTGTAAACATGAACTCTTAATATTTGAAAGCACAGTCCCGTGAAAACGCCACCAGAAGTACCCGTACTTGTAAACATTACCAGTATTTTCGTCATTTCACAGCTTTCCACTGGAAACCTCCGTGTTGAATTCGACAGTAAATGTAGTAAGAATCTATTTACGTGTACTTGAGATGATTATTACACGTTCTTAATCATTTCTGGGAACTCTCATTGTGTATTTTAACAGTTTTACCACAATTAGACAGTTTACTTAGAACTTTTTAGTGGAACCGCCACCATTTTAACTGATTCACACAAAAAATATGCCAAAGCCAATCCTCCTAAATTGTAAACATAAAAACTATTCTCGTGATTCAAAGGCTTTAGACACAAATTCTGAGCTCTGTAAACATGAACTCTTAATAATTGAAAGCACAGTCCCGTGAAAACGCCACCAGAAGTACCCGTACTTGTAAACATTACCAGTATTTTCGTCATTTCACAGCTTTCCACTGGAAACGTCCGTGATTGAATTCGACAGTAAATGTAGTAAGAATCTATTTACGTGTACTTGAGGTGTTTATTACACGTTCTTAATCATTTCTGGGAACTATCATTGTGTATTTTAACAGTTTTACCACAATTAGACAGTTTTCTTAGAACTGTTTACTGGAACCGCCACCATTTTAACTGATTCACACAAAAAAAAACGCCAAAGCCAATCCTCCTAAATTGTAAACACAAAAACTATTCTCGTGATTCAAAGGCTTTAGACACCAATTCTGAGCTCTGTAAACATGAACTCTTAATATTTGAAAGCACAGTCCCGTGAAAACGCCACCAGAAGTACCCGGACTTGTAAACATTACCAGTATTTTCGTCATTTCACAGCTTTCCACTGGAAACCTCCGTGATTGAATTTGACAGTAAATGTAGTAAGAATCTATTTACGTGTACTTGAGATGTTTATTACACGTTCTTAATCATTTCTGGGAACTCTCATTGTGTATTTTAACAGTTTTACCACAATTAGACAGTTTGCTTAGAAGTATTTACTGGAACCGCCACCATTTTAACTGATTCACACAAAAAAAACGCCAAAGCCAATCCTCCTAAATTGTAAACACAAAAACTATTCTCGTGATTCAAAGGCTTTAGACACCAATTCTGAGCTCTGTAAACATGAACTCGTAATAATTGAAAGCACAGTCCCGTGAAAACGCCACCCGAAGTACCCGGACTTGTAAACATTACCAGTATTTTCGTCATTTCACAGCTTTCCACTGGAAACCTCCGTGATTGAATTCGACAGTAAATGTAGTAAGAATCTATTTACGTGTACTTGAGGGGTTTATTAAACGTTCTTAATCATTTCTGGGAACTCTCATTGTGTATTTTAACAGTTTTACCACAATTAGACAGTTTGCTTAGAAGTATTTACTGGAACCGCCACCATTTTAACTGATTCACACAAAAAAAACGCCAAAGCCAATCCTCCTAAATTGTAAACACAAAAACTATTCTCGTGATTCAAAGGCTTTAGACACCAATTCTTAGCTCTGTAAACATGAACTCTTAATATTTGAAAGCACAGTCCCGTGAAAACGCCACCAGAAGTACCCGTACTTGTAAACATTACCAGTATTTTCGTCATTTCACAGCTTTCCACTGGAAACCTCCGTGTTTAATTCGACAGTAAATGTAGTAAGAATCTATTTACGTGTACTTGAGGGGTTTATTACACGTTCTTAATCATTTCTGGGAACTCTCATTGTGTATTTTAACAGTTTTACCACAATTAGACAGTTTGCTTAGAAGTATTTACTGGAACCGCCACCATTTTGACTGATTCACACAAAAAAAACGCCAAAGCCAATCCTCCTAAATTGTAAACACAAAAACTATTCTCGTGATTCAAAGGCTTTAGACACCAATTCTGAGCTCTGTAAACATGAACTCTTAATATTTGAAAGCACAGTCCCGTGAAAACGCCCCCAGAAGTACCCGGACTTGTAAACATTACCAGTATTTTCGTCATTTCACACCTTTCCACTGGAAACCTCCGTGATTGAATTCGACAGTAAATGTAGTAAGAATCTATTTACGTGTACTTGAGATGTTTATTACACGTTCTTAATCATTTCTGGGAACTCTCATTGTGTATTTTAACAGTTTTACCACAATTAGACAGTTTGCTTAGAAGTATTTACTGGAACCGCCACCATTTTAATTGATTCACACAAAAAAAACGCCAAAGCCAATCCTCCTAAATTGTAAACACAAAAACTATTCTCGTGATTCAAAGGCTTTAGACACCAATTCTGAGCTCTGTAAACATGAACTCGTAATAATTGAAAGCACAGTCCCGTGAAAACGCCACCCGAAGTACCCGGACTTGTAAACATTACCAGTATTTTCCACTGGAAACCTCCGTGATTGAATTCGACAGTAAATGTAGTAAGAATCTATTTACGTGTACTTGAGGGGTTTATTACACGTTCTTAATCATTTCTGGGAACTCTCATTGTGTATTTTAACAGTTTTACCACAATTAGACAGTTTGCTTAGAAGTATTTACTGGAACCGCCACCATTTTAACTGATTCACACAAAAAAAACGCCAAAGCCAATCCTCCTAAATTGTAAACACAAAAACTATTCTCGTGATTCAAAGGCTTTAGACACCAATTCTGAGCTCTGTAAACATGAACTCTTAATATTTGAAAGCACAGTCCCGTGAAAACGCCACCAGAAGTACCCGTACTTGTAAACATTACCAGTATTTTCGTCATTTCACAGCTTTCCACTGGAAACCTCCGTGTTGAATTCGACAGTAAATGTAGTAAGAATCTATTTACGTGTACTTGAGATGTTTATTACACGTTCTTAATCATTTCTGGGAACTCTCATTGTGTATTTTAACAGTTTTACCACAATTAGACAGTTTGCTTAGAAGTATTTACTGGAACCGCCACCATTTTAACTGATTCACACAAAAAAAACGCCAAAGCCAATCCTCCTAAATTGTAAACACAAAAAATATTCTCGTGATTCAAAGGCTTTAGACACCAATTCTGAGCTCTGTAAACATGAACTCGTAATAATTGAAAGCACAGTCCCGTGAAAACGCCACCCGAAGTACCCGGACTTGTAAACATTACCAGTATTTTCGTCATTTCACAGCTTTCCACTGGAAACCTCCGTGATTGAATTCGACAGTAAATGTAGTAAGAATCTATTTACGTGTACTTGAGGGGTTTATTAAACGTTCTTAATCATTTCTGGGAACTCTCATTGTGTATTTTAACAGTTTTACCACAATTAGACAGTTTGCTTAGAAGTATTTACTGGAACCGCCACCATTTTAACTGATTCACACAAAAAAAACGCCAAAGCCAATCCTCCTAAATTGTAAACACAAAAACTATTCTCGTGATTCAAAGGCTTTAGACACCAATTCTTAGCTCTGTAAACATGAACTCTTAATATTTGAAAGCACAGTCCCGTGAAAACGCCACCAGAAGTACCCGTACTTGTAAACATTACCAGTATTTTCGTCATTTCACAGCTTTCCACTGGAAACCTCCGTGTTGAATTCGACAGTAAATGTAGTAAGAATCTATTTACGTGTACTTGAGATGTTTATTACACGTTCTTAATCATTTCTGGGAACTCTCATTGTGTATTTTAACAGTTTTACCACAATTAGACAGTTTGCTTAGAAGTATTTACTGGAACCGCCACCATTTTAACTGATTCACACAAAAAAAACGCCAAAGCCAATCCTCCTAAATTGTAAACACAAAAAATATTCTCGTGATTCAAAGGCTTTAGACACCAATTCTGAGCTCTGTAAACATGAACTCGTAATAATTGAAAGCACAGTCCCGTGAAAACGCCACCCGAAGTACCCGGACTTGTAAACATTACCAGTATTTTCGTCATTTCACACCTTTCCACTGGAAACCTCCGTGATTGAATTCGACAGTAAATGTAGTAAGAATCTATTTACGTGTACTTGAGATGTTTATTACACGTTCTTAATCATTTCTGGGAACTCTCATTGTGTATTTTAACAGTTTTACCACAATTAGACAGTTTGCTTAGAAGTATTTACTGGAACCGCCACCATTTTAATTGATTCACACAAAAAAAACGCCAAAGCCAATCCTCCTAAATTGTAAACACAAAAACTATTCTCGTGAGTCAAAGGCTTTAGACACCAATTCTGAGCTCTGTAAACATGAACTCTTAATATTTGAAAGCACAGTCCCGTGAAAACGCCACCAGAAGTACCCGTACTTGTAAACATTACCAGTATTTTCGTCATTTCACAGCTTTCCACTGGAAACCTCCGTGATTGAATTCGACAGTAAATGTAGCAAGAATCTATTTACGTGTACTTGAGATGTTTATTACACGTTCTTAATCATTTCTGGGAACTCTCATTGTGTATTTTAACAGTTTTACCACAATTAGACAGTTTGCTTAGAAGTATTTACTGGAACCGCCGCCATTTTAACTGATTCACACAAAAAAAACGACAAAGCCAATCCTCCTAAATTGTAAACAAAAAAACTATTCTCGTCATTCCAAGGCTTTAGACACCAATTCTGAGCTCTGTAAACATGAACTCTTAATATTTGAAAGCACAGTCCCGTGAAAACGCCACCAGAAGTACCCGTACTTGTAAACATTACCAGTATTTTCGTCATTTCACAGCTTTCCACTGGAAACCTCCGTGATTGAATTTGACAGTAAATGTAGTAAGAATCTATTTACGTGTACTTGAGATGTTTATTACACGTTCTTAATCATTTCTGGGAACTCTCATTGTGTATTTTAACAGTTTTACCACAATTAGACAGTTTGCTTAGAAGTATTTACTGGAACCGCCACCATTTTAACTGATTCACACAAAAAAAACGCCAAAGCCAATCCTCCTAAATTGTAAACACAAAAACTATTCTCGTGATTCAAAGGCTTTAGACACCAATTCTGAGCTCTGTAAACATGAACTCGTAATAATTGAAAGCACAGTCCCGTGAAAACGCCACCCGAAGTACCCGGACTTGTAAACATTACCAGTATTTTCGTCATTTCACAGCTTTCCACTGGAAACCTCCGTGATTGAATTCGACAGTAAATGTAGTAAGAATCTATTTACGTGTACTTGAGGGGTTTATTAAACGTTCTTAATCATTTCTGGGAACTCTCATTGTGTATTTTAACAGTTTTACCACAATTAGACAGTTTGCTTAGAAGTATTTACTGGAACCGCCACCATTTTAACTGATTCACACAAAAAAAACGCCAAAGCCAATCCTCCTAAATTGTAAACACAAAAACTATTCTCGTGATTCAAAGGCTTTAGACACCAATTCTTAGCTCTGTAAACATGAACTCTTAATATTTGAAAGCACAGTCCCGTGAAAACGCCACCAGAAGTACCCGTACTTGTAAACATTACCAGTATTTTCGTCATTTCACAGCTTTCCACTGGAAACCTCCGTGTTTAATTCGACAGTAAATGTAGTAAGAATCTATTTACGTGTACTTGAGGGGTTTATTACACGTTCTTAATCATTTCTGGGAACTCTCATTGTGTATTTTAACAGTTTTACCACAATTAGACAGTTTGCTTAGAAGTATTTACTGGAACCGCCACCATTTTGACTGATTCACACAAAAAAAACGCCAAAGCCAATCCTCCTAAATTGTAAACACAAAAACTATTCTCGTGATTCAAAGGCTTTAGACACCAATTCTGAGCTCTGTAAACATGAACTCTTAATATTTGAAAGCACAGTCCCGTGAAAACGCCACCAGAAGTACCCGGACTTGTAAACATTACCAGTATTTTCGTCATTTCACACCTTTCCACTGGAAACCTCCGTGATTGAATTCGACAGTAAATGTAGTAAGAATCTATTTACGTGTACTTGAGATGTTTATTGCACGTTCTTAATCATTTCTGGGAACTCTCATTGTGTATTTTAACAGTTTTACCACAATTAGACAGTTTGCTTAGAAGTATTTACTGGAACCGCCACCATTTTAATTGATTCACACAAAAAAAACGCCAAAGCCAATCCTCCTAAATTGTAAACACAAAAACTATTCTCGTGATTCAAAGGCTTTAGACACCAATTCTGAACTCTGTAAACATGAACTCTTAATACTTGAAAGCACAGTCCCGTGAAAACGACACCAGAAGTACCCGTACTTGTAAACATTACCAGTATTTTCGTCATTTCACAGCTTTCCACTGGAAACCTCCGTGTTGAATTCGACAGTAAATGTAGTAAGAATCTATTTACGTGTACTTGAGATGTTTATTACACGTTCTTAATCATTTCTGGGAACTCTCATTGTGTATTTTAACAGTTTTACCACAATTAGACAGTTTGCTTAGAACTTTTTAGTGGAACCACCACCATTTTAACTGATTCACACAAAAAAAACGCCAAAGCCAATCCTCCTAAATTGTAAACACAAAAACTATTCTCGTGATTCAAAGGCTTTAGACACCAATTCTGAGCTCTGTAAACATGAACTCGTAATAATTGAAAGCACAGTCCCGTGAAAACGCCACCCGAAGTACCCGGACTTGTAAACATTACCAGTATTTTCCACTGGAAACCTCCGTGATTGAATTCGACAGTAAATGTAGTAAGAATCTATTTACGTGTACTTGAGGGGTTTATTACACGTTCTTAATCATTTCTGGGAACTCTCATTGTGTATTTTAACAGTTTTACCACAATTAGACAGTTTGCTTAGAAGTATTTACTGGAACCGCCACCATTTTAACTGATTCACACAAAAAAAACGCCAAAGCCAATCCTCCTAAATTGTAAACACAAAAACTATTCTCGTGATTCAAAGGCTTTAGACACCAATTCTGAGCTCTGTAAACATGAACTCTTAATATTTGAAAGCACAGTCCCGTGAAAACGCCACCAGAAGTACCCGTACTTGTAAACATTACCAGTATTTTCGTCATTTCACAGCTTACAATGGAAACCTCCGTGTTTAATTCGACAGTAAATGTAGTAAGAATCTATTTACGTGTACTTGAGATGTTTATTACACGTTCTTAATCATTTCTGGGAACTCTCATTGTGTATTTTAACAGTTTTACCACAATTAGACAGTTTGCTTAGAAGTATTTACTGGAACCGCCACCATTTTAACTGATTCACACAAAAAAAACGCCAAAGCCAATCCTCCTAAATTGTAAACACAAAAAATATTCTCGTGATTCAAAGGCTTTAGACACCAATTCTGAGCTCTGTAAACATGAACTCGTAATAATTGAAAGCACAGTCCCGTGAAAACGCCACCCGAAGTACCCGGACTTGTAAACATTACCAGTATTTTCGTCATTTCACAGCTTTCCACTGGAAACCTCCGTGTTTAATTCGACAGTAAATGTAGTAAGAATCTATTTACGTGTACTTGAGGGGTTTATTACACGTTCTTAATCATTTCTGGGAACTCTCATTGTGTATTTTAACAGTTTTACCACAATTAGACAGTTTGCTTAGAAGTATTTACTGGAACCGCCACCATTTTGACTGATTCACACAAAAAAAACGCCAAAGCCAATCCTCCTAAATTGTAAACACAAAAACTATTCTCGTGATTCAAAGGCTTTAGACACCAATTCTGAGCTCTGTAAACATGAACTCTTAATATTTGAAAGCACAGTCCCGTGAAAACGCCACCAGAAGTACCCGGACTTGTAAACATTACCAGTATTTTCGTCATTTCACACCTTTCCACTGGAAACCTCCGTGATTGAATTCGACAGTAAATGTAGTAAGAATCTATTTACGTGTACTTGAGATGTTTATTGCACGTTCTTAATCATTTCTGGGAACTCTCATTGTGTATTTTAACAGTTTTACCACAATTAGACAGTTTGCTTAGAAGTATTTACTGGAACCGCCACCATTTTAATTGATTCACACAAAAAAAACGCCAAAGCCAATCCTCCTAAATTGTAAACACAAAAACTATTCTCGTGATTCAAAGGCTTTAGACACCAATTCTGAACTCTGTAAACATGAACTCTTAATACTTGAAAGCACAGTCCCGTGAAAACGCCACCAGAAGTACCCGTACTTGTAAACATTACCAGTATTTTCGTCATTTCACAGCTTTCCACTGGAAACCTCCGTGTTGAATTCGACAGTAAATGTAGTAAGAATCTATTTACGTGTACTTGAGATGTTTATTACACGTTCTTAATCATTTCTGGGAACTCTCATTGTGTATTTTAACAGTTTTACCACAATTAGACAGTTTGCTTAGAACTTTTTAGTGGAACCACCACCATTTTAACTGATTCACACAAAAAAAACGCCAAAGCCAATCCTCCTAAATTGTAAACACAAAAACTATTCTCGTGATTCAAAGGCTTTAGACACCAATTCTGAGCTCTGTAAACATGAACTCGTAATAATTGAAAGCACAGTCCCGTGAAAACGCCACCCGAAGTACCCGGACTTGTAAACATTACCAGTATTTTCCACTGGAAACCTCCGTGATTGAATTCGACAGTAAATGTAGTAAGAATCTATTTACGTGTACTTGAGGGGTTTATTACACGTTCTTAATCATTTCTGGGAACTCTCATTGTGTATTTTAACAGTTTTACCACAATTAGACAGTTTGCTTAGAAGTATTTACTGGAACCGCCACCATTTTAACTGATTCACACAAAAAAAACGCCAAAGCCAATCCTCCTAAATTGTAAACACAAAAACTATTCTCGTGATTCAAAGGCTTTAGACACCAATTCTGAGCTCTGTAAACATGAACTCTTAATATTTGAAAGCACAGTCCCGTGAAAACGCCACCAGAAGTACCCGTACTTGTAAACATTACCAGTATTTTCGTCATTTCACAGCTTTCCACTGGAAACCTCCGTGTTTAATTCGACAGTAAATGTAGTAAGAATCTATTTACGTGTACTTGAGATGTTTATTACACGTTCTTAATCATTTCTGGGAACTCTCATTGTGTATTTTAACAGTTTTACCACAATTAGACAGTTTGCTTAGAAGTATTTACTGGAACCGCCACCATTTTAACTGATTCACACAAAAAAAACGCCAAAGCCAATCCTCCTAAATTGTAAACACAAAAAATATTCTCGTGATTCAAAGGCTTTAGACACCAATTCTGAGCTCTGTAAACATGAACTCGTAATAATTGAAAGCACAGTCCCGTGAAAACGCCACCCGAAGTACCCGGACTTGTAAACATTACCAGTATTTTCGTCATTTCACAGCTTTCCACTGGAAACCTCCGTGATTGAATTCGACAGTAAATGTAGTAAGAATCTATTTACGTGTACTTGAGGGGTTTATTAAACGTTCTTAATCATTTCTGGGAACTCTCATTGTGTATTTTAACAGTTTTACCACAATTAGACAGTTTGCTTAGAAGTATTTACTGGAACCGCCACCATTTTAACTGATTCACACAAAAAAAACGCCAAAGCCAATCCTCCTAAATTGTAAACACAAAAACTATTCTCGTGATTCAAAGGCTTTAGACACCAATTCTTAGCTCTGTAAACATGAACTCTTAATATTTGAAAGCACAGTCCCGTGAAAACGCCACCAGAAGTACCCGTACTTGTAAACATTACCAGTATTTTCGTCATTTCACAGCTTTCCACTGGAAACCTCCGTGTTGAATTCGACAGTAAATGTAGTAAGAATCTATTTACGTGTACTTGAGATGTTTATTACACGTTCTTAATCATTTCTGGGAACTCTCATTGTGTATTTTAACAGTTTTACCACAATTAGACAGTTTGCTTAGAAGTATTTACTGGAACCGCCACCATTTTAACTGATTCACACAAAAAAAACGCCAAAGCCAATCCTCCTAAATTGTAAACACAAAAAATATTCTCGTGATTCAAAGGCTTTAGACACCAATTCTGAGCTCTGTAAACATGAACTCGTAATAATTGAAAGCACAGTCCCGTGAAAACGCCACCCGAAGTACCCGGACTTGTAAACATTACCAGTATTTTCGTCATTTCACACCTTTCCACTGGAAACCTCCGTGATTGAATTCGACAGTAAATGTAGTAAGAATCTATTTACGTGTACTTGAGATGTTTATTACACGTTCTTAATCATTTCTGGGAACTCTCATTGTGTATTTTAACAGTTTTACCACAATTAGACAGTTTGCTTAGAAGTATTTACTGGAACCGCCACCATTTTAATTGATTCACACAAAAAAAAACGCCAAAGCCAATCCTCCTAAATTGTAAACACAAAAACTATTCTCGTGAGTCAAAGGCTTTAGACACCAATTCTGAGCTCTGTAAACATGAACTCTTAATATTTGAAAGCACAGTCCCGTGAAAACGCCACCAGAAGTACCCGTACTTGTAAACATTACCAGTATTTTCGTCATTTCACAGCTTTCCACTGGAAACCTCCGTGTTGAATTCGACAGTAAATGTAGTAAGAATCTATTTACGTGTACTTGAGATGTTTATTACACGTTCTTAATCATTTCTGGGAACTCTCATTGTGTATTTTAACAGTTTTACCACAATTAGACAGTTTGTTTAGAAGTATTTACTGGAACCGCCACCATTTTAACTGATTCACACAAAAAAAACGCCAAAGCCAATCCTCCTAAATTGTAAACACAAAAACTATTCTCGTGATTCAAAGGCTTTAGACACCAATTCTGAGCTCTGTAAACATGAACTCGTAATAATTGAAAGCACAGTCCCGTGAAAACGCCACCCGAAGTACCCGGACTTGTAAACATTACCAGTATTTTCCACTGGAAACCTCCGTGATTGAATTCGACAGTAAATGTAGTAAGAATCTATTTACGTGTACTTGAGATGTTTATTACACGTTCTTAATCATTTCTGGGAACTCTCATTGTGTATTTTAACAGTTTTACCACAATTAGACAGTTTGTTTAGAAGTATTTACTGGAACCGCCACCATTTTAACTGATTCACACAAAAAAAACGCCAAAGCCAATCCTCCTAAATTGTAAACACAAAAACTATTCTCGTGATTCAAAGGCTTTAGACACCAATTCTGAGCTCTGTAAACATGAACTCGTAATAATTGAAAGCACAGTCCCGTGAAAACGCCACCCGAAGTACCCGGACTTGTAAACATTACCAGTATTTTCCACTGGAAACCTCCGTGATTGAATTCGACAGTAAATGTAGTAAGAATCTATTTACGTGTACTTGAGGGGTTTATTACACGTTCTTAATCATTTCTGGGAACTCTCATTGTGTATTTTAACAGTTTTACCACAATTAGACAGTTTGCTTAGAAGTATTTACTGGAACCGCCACCATTTTAACTGATTCACACAAAAAAAACGCCAAAGCAAATCCTCCTAAATTGTAAACACAAAAACTATTCTCGTGATTCAAAGGCTTTAGACACCAATTCTGAGCTCTGTAAACATGAACTCTTAATATTTGAAAGCACAGTCCCGTGAAAACGCCACCAGAAGTACCCGGACTTGTAAACATTACCAGTATTTTCGTCATTTCACAGCTTTCCACTGGAAACCTCCGTGATTGAATTCGACAGTAAATGTAGTAAGAATCTATTTACGTGTACTTGAGGGGTTTATTAAACGTTCTTAATCATTTCTGGGAACTCTCATTGTGTATTTTAACAGTTTTACCACAATTAGACAGTTTGCTTAGAAGTATTTACTGGAACCGCCACCATTTTAACTGATTCACACAAAAAAAACGCCAAAGCCAATCCTCCTAAATTGTAAACACAAAAACTATTCTCGTGATTCAAAGGCTTTAGACACCAATTCTTAGCTCTGTAAACATGAACTCTTAATATTTGAAAGCACAGTCCCGTGAAAACGCCACCAGAAGTACCCGTACTTGTAAACATTACCAGTATTTTCGTCATTTCACAGCTTTCCACTGGAAACCTCCGTGTTGAATTCGACAGTAAATGTAGTAAGAATCTATTTACGTGTACTTGAGATGTTTATTACACGTTCTTAATCATTTCTGGGAACTCTCATTGTGTATTTTAACAGTTTTACCACAATTAGACAGTTTGCTTAGAAGTATTTACTGGAACCGCCACCATTTTAACTGATTCACACAAAAAAAACGCCAAAGCCAATCCTCCTAAATTGTAAACACAAAAAATATTCTCGTGATTCAAAGGCTTTAGACACCAATTCTGAGCTCTGTAAACATGAACTCGTAATAATTGAAAGCACAGTCCCGTGAAAACGCCACCCGAAGTACCCGGACCTGTAAACATTACCAGTATTTTCGTCATTTCACACCTTTCCACTGGAAACCTCCGTGATTGAATTCGACAGTAAATGTAGTAAGAATCTATTTACGTGTACTTGAGATGTTTATTACACGTTCTTAATCATTTCTGGGAACTCTCATTGTGTATTTTAACAGTTTTACCACAATTAGACAGTTTGCTTAGAAGTATTTACTGGAACCGCCACCATTTTAATTGATTCACACAAAAAAAACGCCAAAGCCAATCCTCCTAAATTGTAAACACAAAAACTATTCTCGTGAGTCAAAGGCTTTAGACACCAATTCTGAGCTCTGTAAACATGAACTCTTAATATTTGAAAGCACAGTCCCGTGAAAACGCCACCAGAAGTACCCGTACTTGTAAACATTACCAGTATTTTCGTCATTTCACAGCTTTCCACTGGAAACCTCCGTGTTTAATTCGACAGTAAATGTAGTAAGAATCTATTTACGTGTACTTGAGATGTTTATTACACGTTCTTAATCATTTCTGGGAACTCTCATTGTGTATTTTAACAGTTTTACCACAATTAGACAGTTTGTTTAGAAGTATTTACTGGAACCGCCACCATTTTAACTGATTCACACAAAAAAAACGCCAAAGCCAATCCTCCTAAATTGTAAACACAAAAACTATTCTCGTGATTCAAAGGCTTTAGACACCAATTCTGAGCTCTGTAAACATGAACTCGTAATAATTGAAAGCACAGTCCCGTGAAAACGCCACCCGAAGTACCCGGACTTGTAAACATTACCAGTATTTTCCACTGGAAACCTCCGTGATTGAATTCGACAGTAAATGTAGTAAGAATCTATTTACGTGTACTTGAGATGTTTATTACACGTTCTTAATCATTTCTGGGAACTCTCATTGTGTATTTTAACAGTTTTACCACAATTAGACAGTTTGCTTAGAACTTTTTAGTGGAACCACCACCATTTTAACTGATTCACACAAAAAAAACGCCAAAGCCAATCCTCCTAAATTGTAAACACAAAAACTATTCTCGTGATTCAAAGGCTTTAGACACCAATTCTGAGCTCTGTAAACATGAACTCGTAATAATTGAAAGCACAGTCCCGTGAAAACGCCACCCGAAGTACCCGGACTTGTAAACATTACCAGTATTTTCCACTGGAAACCTCCGTGATTGAATTCGACAGTAAATGTAGTAAGAATCTATTTACGTGTACTTGAGGGGTTTATTACACGTTCTTAATCATTTCTGGGAACTCTCATTGTGTATTTTAACAGTTTTACCACAATTAGACAGTTTGCTTAGAAGTATTTACTGGAACCGCCACCATTTTAACTGATTCACACAAAAAAAACGCCAAAGCAAATCCTCCTAAATTGTAAACACAAAAACTATTCTCGTGATTCAAAGGCTTTAGACACCAATTCTGAGCTCTGTAAACATGAACTCGTAATAATTGAAAGCACAGTCCCGTGAAAACGCCACCCGAAGTACCCGGACTTGTAAACATTACCAGTATTTTCCACTGGAAACCTCCGTGATTGAATTCGACAGTAAATGTAGTAAGAATCTATTTACGTGTACTTGAGGGGTTTATTACACGTTCTTAATCATTTCTGGGAACTCTCATTGTGTATTTTAACAGTTTTACCACAATTAGACAGTTTGCTTAGAAGTATTTACTGGAACCGCCACCATTTTAACTGATTCACACAAAAAAAACGCCAAAGCAAATCCTCCTAAATTGTAAACACAAAAACTATTCTCGTGATTCAAAGGCTTTAGACACCAATTCTGAGCTCTGTAAACATGAACTCTTAATATTTGAAAGCACAGTCCCGTGAAAACGCCACCAGAAGTACCCGGACTTGTAAACATGACCAGTATTTTCGTCATTTCACAGCTTTCCACTGGAAACCTCCGTGATTGAATTCGACAGTAAATGTAGTAAGAATCTATTTACGTGTACTTGAGGGGTTTATTAAACGTTCTTAATCATTTCTGGGAACTCTCATTGTGTATTTTAACAGTTTTACCACAATTAGACAGTTTGCTTAGAAGTATTTACTGGAACCGCCACCATTTTAACTGATTCACACAAAAAAAAACGCCAAAGCCAATCCTCCTAAATTGTAAACACAAAAACTATTCTCGTGATTCAAAGGCTTTAGACACCAATTCTTAGCTCTGTAAACATGAACTCTTAATATTTGAAAGCACAGTCCCGTGAAAACGCCACCAGAAGTACCCGTACTTGTAAACATTACCAGTATTTTCGTCATTTCACAGCTTTCCACTGGAAACCTCCGTGTTGAATTCGACAGTAAATGTAGTAAGAATCTATTTACGTGTACTTGAGATGTTTATTACACGTTCTTAATCATTTCTGGGAACTCTCATTGTGTATTTTAACAGTTTTACCACAATTAGACAGTTTGCTTAGAAGTATTTACTGGAACCGCCACCATTTTAACTGATTCACACAAAAAAAACGCCAAAGCCAATCCTCCTAAATTGTAAACACAAAAAATATTCTCGTGATTCAAAGGCTTTAGACACCAATTCTGAGCTCTGTAAACATGAACTCGTAATAATTGAAAGCACAGTCCCGTGAAAACGCCACCCGAAGTACCCGGACCTGTAAACATTACCAGTATTTTCGTCATTTCACACCTTTCCACTGGAAACCTCCGTGATTGAATTCGACAGTAAATGTAGTAAGAATCTATTTACGTGTACTTGAGATGTTTATTACACGTTCTTAATCATTTCTGGGAACTCTCATTGTGTATTTTAACAGTTTTACCACAATTAGACAGTTTGCTTAGAAGTATTTACTGGAACCGCCACCATTTTAATTGATTCACACAAAAAAAACGCCAAAGCCAATCCTCCTAAATTGTAAACACAAAAACTATTCTCGTGAGTCAAAGGCTTTAGACACCAATTCTGAGCTCTGTAAACATGAACTCTTAATATTTGAAAGCACAGTCCCGTGAAAACGCCACCAGAAGTACCCGTACTTGTAAACATTACCAGTATTTTCGTCATTTCACAGCTTTCCACTGGAAACCTCCGTGTTGAATTCGACAGTAAATGTAGTAAGAATCTATTTACGTGTACTTGAGATGTTTATTACACGTTCTTAATCATTTCTGGGAACTCTCATTGTGTATTTTAACAGTTTTACCACAATTAGACAGTTTGTTTAGAAGTATTTACTGGAACCGCCACCATTTTAACTGATTCACACAAAAAAAACGCCAAAGCCAATCCTCCTAAATTGTAAACACAAAAACTATTCTCGTGATTCAAAGGCTTTAGACACCAATTCTGAGCTCTGTAAACATGAACTCGTAATAATTGAAAGCACAGTCCCGTGAAAACGCCACCCGAAGTACCCGGACTTGTAAACATTACCAGTATTTTCCACTGGAAACCTCCGTGATTGAATTCGACAGTAAATGTAGTAAGAATCTATTTACGTGTACTTGAGATGTTTATTACACGTTCTTAATCATTTCTGGGAACTCTCATTGTGTATTTTAACAGTTTTACCACAATTAGACAGTTTGCTTAGAACTTTTTAGTGGAACCACCACCATTTTAACTGATTCACACAAAAAAAACGCCAAAGCCAATCCTCCTAAATTGTAAACACAAAAACTATTCTCGTGATTCAAAGGCTTTAGACACCAATTCTGAGCTCTGTAAACATGAACTCGTAATAATTGAAAGCACAGTCCCGTGAAAACGCCACCCGAAGTACCCGGACTTGTAAACATTACCAGTATTTTCCACTGGAAACCTCCGTGATTGAATTCGACAGTAAATGTAGTAAGAATCTATTTACGTGTACTTGAGGGGTTTATTACACGTTCTTAATCATTTCTGGGAACTCTCATTGTGTATTTTAACAGTTTTACCACAATTAGACAGTTTGCTTAGAAGTATTTACTGGAACCGCCACCATTTTAACTGATTCACACAAAAAAAACGCCAAAGCAAATCCTCCTAAATTGTAAACACAAAAACTATTCTCGTGATTCAAAGGCTTTAGACACCAATTCTGAGCTCTGTAAACATGAACTCTTAATATTTGAAAGCACAGTCCCGTGAAAACGCCACCAGAAGTACCCGTACTTGTAAACATTACCAGTATTTTCGTCATTTCACAGCTTTCCACTGGAAACCTCCGTGTTGAATTCGACAGTAAATGTAGTAAGAATCTATTTACGTGTACTTGAGATGTTTATTACACGTTCTTAATCATTTCTGGGAACTCTCATTGTGTATTTTAACAGTTTTACCACAATTAGACAGTTTGCTTAGAAGTATTTACTGGAACCGCCACCATTTTAACTGATTCACACAAAAAAAACGCCAAAGCCAATCCTCCTAAATTGTAAACACAAAAAATATTCTCGTGATTCAAAGGCTTTAGACACCAATTCTGAGCTCTGTAAACATGAACTCGTAATAATTGAAAGCACAGTCCCGTGAAAACGCCACCCGAAGTACCCGGACTTGTAAACATTACCAGTATTTTCGTCATTTCACAGCTTTCCACTGGAAACCTCCGTGATTGAATTCGACAGTAAATGTAGTAAGAATCTATTTACGTGTACTTGAGGGGTTTATTAAACGTTCTTAATCATTTCTGGGAACTCTCATTGTGTATTTTAACAGTTTTACCACAATTAGACAGTTTGCTTAGAAGTATTTACTGGAACCGCCACCATTTTAACTGATTCACACAAAAAAAACGCCAAAGCCAATCCTCCTAAATTGTAAACACAAAAACTATTCTCGTGATTCAAAGGCTTTAGACACCAATTCTTAGCTCTGTAAACATGAACTCTTAATATTTGAAAGCACAGTCCCGTGAAAACGCCACCAGAAGTACCCGTACTTGTAAACATTACCAGTATTTTCGTCATTTCACAGCTTTCCACTGGAAACCTCCGTGTTGAATTCGACAGTAAATGTAGTAAGAATCTATTTACGTGTACTTGAGATGTTTATTACACGTTCTTAATCATTTCTGGGAACTCTCATTGTGTATTTTAACAGTTTTACCACAATTAGACAGTTTGCTTAGAAGTATTTACTGGAACCGCCACCATTTTAACTGATTCACACAAAAAAAACGCCAAAGCCAATCCTCCTAAATTGTAAACACAAAAAATATTCTCGTGATTCAAAGGCTTTAGACACCAATTCTGAGCTCTGTAAACATGAACTCGTAATAATTGAAAGCACAGTCCCGTGAAAACGCCACCCGAAGTACCCGGACTTGTAAACATTACCAGTATTTTCGTCATTTCACACCTTTCCACTGGAAACCTCCGTGATTGAATTCGACAGTAAATGTAGTAAGAATCTATTTACGTGTACTTGAGATGTTTATTACACGTTCTTAATCATTTCTGGGAACTCTCATTGTGTATTTTAACAGTTTTACCACAATTAGACAGTTTGCTTAGAAGTATTTACTGGAACCGCCACCATTTTAATTGATTCACACAAAAAAAACGCCAAAGCCAATCCTCCTAAATTGTAAACACAAAAACTATTCTCGTGAGTCAAAGGCTTTAGACACCAATTCTGAGCTCTGTAAACATGAACTCGTAATAATTGAAAGCACAGTCCCGTGAAAACGCCACCCGAAGTACCCGGACTTGTAAACATTACCAGTATTTTCCACTGGAAACCTCCGTGATTGAATTCGACAGTAAATGTAGTAAGAATCTATTTACGTGTACTTGAGGGGTTTATTACACGTTCTTAATCATTTCTGGGAACTCTCATTGTGTATTTTAACAGTTTTACCACAATTAGACAGTTTGCTTAGAAGTATTTACTGGAACCGCCACCATTTTAACTGATTCACACAAAAAAAACGCCAAAGCCAATCCTCCTAAATTGTAAACACAAAAACTATTCTCGTGATTCAAAGGCTTTAGACACCAATTCTGAGCTCTGTAAACATGAACTCTTAATATTTGAAAGCACAGTCCCGTGAAAACGCCACCAGAAGTACCCGTACTTGTAAACATTACCAGTATTTTCGTCATTTCACAGCTTTCCACTGGAAACCTCCGTGTTGAATTCGACAGTAAATGTAGTAAGAATCTATTTACGTGTACTTGAGATGTTTATTACACGTTCTTAATCATTTCTGGGAACTCTCATTGTGTATTTTAACAGTTTTACCACAATTAGACAGTTTGCTTAGAAGTATTTACTGGAACCGCCACCATTTTAACTGATTCACACAAAAAAAACGCCAAAGCCAATCCTCCTAAATTGTAAACACAAAAAATATTCTCGTGATTCAAAGGCTTTAGACACCAATTCTGAGCTCTGTAAACATGAACTCGTAATAATTGAAAGCACAGTCCCGTGAAAACGCCACCCGAAGTACCCGGACTTGTAAACATTACCAGTATTTTCGTCATTTCACAGCTTTCCACTGGAAACCTCCGTGATTGAATTCGACAGTAAATGTAGTAAGAATCTATTTACGTGTACTTGAGGGGTTTATTAAACGTTCTTAATCATTTCTGGGAACTCTCATTGTGTATTTTAACAGTTTTACCACAATTAGACAGTTTGCTTAGAAGTATTTACTGGAACCGCCACCATTTTAACTGATTCACACAAAAAAAAACGCCAAAGCCAATCCTCCTAAATTGTAAACACAAAAACTATTCTCGTGATTCAAAGGCTTTAGACACCAATTCTTAGCTCTGTAAACATGAACTCTTAATATTTGAAAGCACAGTCCCGTGAAAACGCCACCAGAAGTACCCGTACTTGTAAACATTACCAGTATTTTCGTCATTTCACAGCTTTCCACTGGAAACCTCCGTGTTGAATTCGACAGTAAATGTAGTAAGAATCTATTTACGTGTACTTGAGATGTTTATTACACGTTCTTAATCATTTCTGGGAACTCTCATTGTGTATTTTAACAGTTTTACCACAATTAGACAGTTTGCTTAGAAGTATTTACTGGAACCGCCACCATTTTAATTGATTCACACAAAAAAAACGCCAAAGCCAATCCTCCTAAATTGTAAACACAAAAACTATTCTCGTGAGTCAAAGGCTTTAGACACCAATTCTGAGCTCTGTAAACATGAACTCTTAATATTTGAAAGCACAGTCCCGTGAAAACGCCACCAGAAGTACCCGTACTTGTAAACATTACCAGTATTTTCGTCATTTCACAGCTTTCCACTGGAAACCTCCGTGTTGAATTCGACAGTAAATGTAGTAAGAATCTATTTACGTGTACTTGAGATGTTTATTACACGTTCTTAATCATTTCTGGGAACTCTCATTGTGTATTTTAACAGTTTTACCACAATTAGACAGTTTGTTTAGAAGTATTTACTGGAACCGCCACCATTTTAACTGATTCACACAAAAAAAACGCCAAAGCCAATCCTCCTAAATTGTAAACACAAAAACTATTCTCGTGATTCAAAGGCTTTAGACACCAATTCTGAGCTCTGTAAACATGAACTCGTAATAATTGAAAGCACAGTCCCGTGAAAACGCCACCCGAAGTACCCGGACTTGTAAACATTACCAGTATTTTCCACTGGAAACCTCCGTGATTGAATTCGACAGTAAATGTAGTAAGAATCTATTTACGTGTACTTGAGGGGTTTTTTACACGTTCTTAATCATTTCTGGGAACTCTCATTGTGTATTTTAACAGTTTTACCACAATTAGACAGTTTGCTTAGAAGTATTTACTGGAACCGCCACCATTTTAACTGATTCACACAAAAAAAACGCCAAAGCCAATCCTCCTAAATTGTAAACACAAAAACTATTCTCGTGATTGAAAGGCTTTAGACACCAATTCTGAGCTCTGTAAACATGAACTCTTAATATTTGAAAGCACAGTCCCGTGAAAACGCCACCAGAAGTACCCGTACTTGTAAACATTACCAGTATTTTCGTCATTTCACAGCTTTCCACTGGAAACCTCCGTGTTGAATTCGACAGTAAATGTAGTAAGAATCTATTTACGTGTACTTGAGATGTTTATTACACGTTCTTAATCATTTCTGGGAACTCTCATTGTGTATTTTAACAGTTTTACCACAATTAGACAGTTTGCTTAGAAGTATTTACTGGAACCGCCACCATTTTAACTGATTCACACAAAAAAAACGCCAAAGCCAATCCTCCTAAATTGTAAACACAAAAAATATTCTCGTGATTCAAAGGCTTTAGACACCAATTCTGAGCTCTGTAAACATGAACTCGTAATAATTGAAAGCACAGTCCCGTGAAAACGCCACCCGAAGTACCCGGACTTGTAAACATTACCAGTATTTTCGTCATTTCACACCTTTCCACTGGAAACCTCCGTGATTGAATTCGACAGTAAATGTAGTAAGAATCTATTTACGTGTACTTGAGATGTTTATTACACGTTCTTAATCATTTCTGGGAACTCTCATTGTGTATTTTAACAGTTTTACCACAATTAGACAGTTTGCTTAGAAGTATTTACTGGAACCGCCACCATTTTAATTGATTCACACAAAAAAAACGCCAAAGCCAATCCTCCTAAATTGTAAACACAAAAACTATTCTCGTGAGTCAAAGGCTTTAGACACCAATTCTGAGCTCTGTAAACATGAACTCTTAATATTTGAAAGCACAGTCCCGTGAAAACGCCACCCGAAGTACCCGGACTTGTAAACATTACCAGTATTTTCCACTGGAAACCTCCGTGATTGAATTCGACAGTAAATGTAGTAAGAATCTATTTACGTGTACTTGAGGGGTTTATTACACGTTCTTAATCATTTCTGGGAACTCTCATTGTGTATTTTAACAGTTTTACCACAATTAGACAGTTTGCTTAGAAGTATTTACTGGAACCGCCACCATTTTAACTGATTCACACAAAAAAAAACGCCAAAGCCAATCCTCCTAAATTGTAAACACAAAAACTATTCTCGTGATTGAAAGGCTTTAGACACCAATTCTGAGCTCTGTAAACATGAACTCTTAATATTTGAAAGCACAGTCCCGTGAAAACGCCACCAGAAGTACCCGTACTTGTAAACATTACCAGTATTTTCGTCATTTCACAGCTTTCCACTGGAAACCTCCGTGTTGAATTCGACAGTAAATGTAGTAAGAATCTATTTACGTGTACTTGAGATGTTTATTACACGTTCTTAATCATTTCTGGGAACACTCATTGTGTATTTTAACAGTTTTACCACAATTAGACAGTTTGCTTAGAACTTTTTAGTGGAACCGCCACCATTTTAACTGATTCACACAAAAAATATGCCAAAGCCAATCCTCCTAAATTGTAAACATAAAAACTATTCTCGTGATTCAAAGGCTTTAGACACAAATTCTGAGCTCTGTAAACATGAACTCTTAATAATTGAAAGCACAGTCCCGTGAAAACGCCACCAGAAGTACCCGTACTTGTAAACATTACCAGTATTTTCGTCATTTCACAGCTTTCCACTGGAAACCTCCGTGATTGAATTCGACAGTAAATGTAGTAAGAATCTATTTACGTGTACTTGAGGTGTTTATTACACGTTCTTAATCATTTCTGGGAACTGTCATTGTGTATTTTAACAGTTTTACCACAATTAGACAGTTTTCTTAGAACTGTTTACTGGAACCGCCACCATTTTAACTGATTCACACAAAAAAAAACGCCAAAGTCAATCCTCCTAAATTGTAAACACAAAAACTATTCTCGTGATTCAAAGGCTTTAGACACCAATTCTGAGCTCTGTAAACATGAACTCTTAATATTTGAAAGCACAGTCCCGTGAAAACGCCACCAGAAGTACCCGGACTTGTAAACATTATCAGTATTTTCGTCATTTCACAGCTTTCCACTGGAAACCTCCGTGATTGAATTCGACAGTAAATGTAGCAAGAATCTATTTACGTGTACTTGAGATGTTTATTACACGTTCTTAATCATTTCTGGGAACTCTCATTGTGTATTTTAACAGTTTTACCACAATTAGACAGTTTGCTTAGAAGTATTTACTGGAACCGCCGCCATTTTAACTGATTCACACAAAAAAAACGCCAAAGCCAATCCTCCTAAATTGTAAACATAAAAACTATTCTCGTCATTCCAAGGCTTTAGACACCAATTCTGAGCTCTGTAAACATGAACTCTTAATATTTGAAAGCACAGTCCCGTGAAAACGCCACCCGAAGTACCCGGACTTGTAAACATTACCAGTATTTTCGTCATTTCACAGCTTTCCACTGGAAACCTCCGTGTTGAATTCGACAGTAAATGTAGTAAGAATCTATTTACGTGTACTTGAGATGTTTATTACACGTTCTTAATCATTTCTGGGAACTCTCATTTGTGTATTTTAACAGTTTTACCACAATTAGACAGTTTGCTTAGAACTTTTTAGTGGAACCACCACCATTTTAACTGATTCACACAAAAAAAACGCCAAAGCCAATCCTCCTAAATTGTAAACACAAAAACTATTCTCGTGATTCAAAGGCTTTAGACACCAATTCTGAGCTCTGTAAACATGAACTCGTAATAATTGAAAGCACAGTCCCGTGAAAACGCCACCCGAAGTACCCGGACTTGTAAACATTACCAGTATTTTCCACTGGAAACCTCCGTGATTGAATTCGACAGTAAATGTAGTAAGAATCTATTTACGTGTACTTGAGATGTTTATTACACGTTCTTAATCATTTCTGGGAACTCTCATTGTGTATTTTAACAGTTTTACCACAATTAGACAGTTTGCTTAGAAGTATTTACTGGAACCGCCACCATTTTAACTGATTCACACAAAAAAAACGCCAAAGCCAATCCTCCTAAATTGTAAACACAAAAACTATTCTCGTGATTCAAAGGCTTTAGACACCAATTCTGAGCTCTGTAAACATGAACTCTTAATATTTGAAAGCACAGTCCCGTGAAAACGCCACCAGAAGTACCCGTACTTGTAAACATTACCAGTATTTTCGTCATTTCACAGCTTTCCACTGGAAACCTCCGTGTTGAATTCGACAGTAAATGTAGTAAGAATCTATTTACGTGTACTTGAGATGTTTATTACACGTTCTTAATCATTTCTGGGAACTCTCATTGTGTATTTTAACAGTTTTACCACAATTAGACAGTTTGCTTAGAACTTTTTAGTGGAACCGCCACCATTTTAACTGATTCACACAAAAAATATGCCAAAGCCAATCCTCCTAAATTGTAAACATAAAAACTATTCTCGTGATTCAAAGGCTTTAGACACAAATTCTGAGCTCTGTAAACATGAACTCTTAATAATTGAAAGCACAGTCCCGTGAAAACGTCACCAGAAGTACCCGTACTTGTAAACATTACCAGTATTTTCGTCATTTCACAGCTTTCCACTGGAAACCTCCGTGATTGAATTCGACAGTAAATGTAGTAAGAATCTATTTACGTGTACTTGAGGTGTTTATTACACGTTCTTAATCATTTCTGGGAACTATCATTGTGTATTTTAACAGTTTTACCACAATTAGACAGTTTGCTTAGAAGTATTTACTGGAACCGCCGCCATTTTAACTGATTCACACAAAAAAAACGCCAAAGCCAATCCTCCTAAATTGTAAACATAAAAACTATTCTCGTCATTCCAAGGCTTTAGACACCAATTCTGAGCTCTGTAAACATGAACTCTTAATATTTGAAAGCACAGTCCCGTGAAAACGCCACCAGAAGTACCCGTACTTGTAAACATTACCAGTATTTTCGTCATTTCACAGCTTTCCACTGGAAACCTCCGTGATTGAATTTGACAGTAAATGTAGTAAGAATCTATTTACGTGTACTTGAGATGTTTATTACACGTTCTTAATCATTTCTGGGAACTCTCATTGTGTATTTTAACAGTTTTACCACAATTAGACAGTTTGCTTAGAAGTATTTACTGGAACCGCCACCATTTTGACTGATTCACACAAAAAAAACGCCAAAGCCAATCTTCCTAAATTGTAAACACAAAAACTATTCTCGTGATTCAAAGGCTTTAGACACCAATTCTGAGCTCTGTAAACATGAACTCGTAATAATTGAAAGCACAGTCCCGTGAAAACGCCACCCGAAGTACCCGGACTTGTAAACATTACCAGTATTTTCGTCATTTCACAGCTTTCCACTGGAAACCTCCGTGATTGAATTCGACAGTAAATGTAGTAAGAATCTATTTACGTGTACTTGAGGTGTTTATTAAACGTTCTTAATCATTTCTGGGAACTCTCATTGTGTATTTTAACAGTTTTACCACAATTAGACAGTTTGCTTAGAAGTATTTACTGGAACCGCCACCATTTTAACTGATTCACACAAAAAAAACGCCAAAGCCAATCCTCCTAAATTGTAAACACAAAAACTATTCTCGTGATTCAAAGGCTTTAGACACCAATTCTTAGCTCTGTAAACATGAACTCTTAATATTTGAAAGCACAGTCCCGTGAAAACGCCACCAGAAGTACCCGTACTTGTAAACATTACCAGTATTTTCGTCATTTCACAGCTTTCCACTGGAAACCTCCGTGATTGAATTCGACAGTAAATGTAGTAAGAATCTATTTACGTGTACTTGAGGTGTTTATTACACGTTCTTAATCATTTCTGGGAACTATCATTGTGTATTTTAACAGTTTTACCACAATTAGACAGTTTTCTTAGAACTGTTTACTGGAACCGCCACCATTTTAACTGATTCACACAAAAAAAAACGCCAAAGCCAATCCTCCTAAATTGTAAACACAAAAACTATTCTCGTGATTCAAAGGCTTTAGACACCAATTCTGAGCTCTGTAAACATGAACTCTTAATATTTGAAAGCACAGTCCCGTGAAAACGCCACCCGAAGTACCCGGACTTGTAAACATTACCAGTATTTTCCACTGGAAACCTCCGTGATTGAATTCGACAGTAAATGTAGTAAGAATCTATTTACGTGTACTTGAGGGGTTTATTACACGTTCTTAATCATTTCTGGGAACTCTCATTGTGTATTTTAACAGTTTTACCACAATTAGACAGTTTGCTTAGAAGTATTTACTGGAACCGCCACCATTTTAACTGATTCACACAAAAAAAACGCCAAAGCCAATCCTCCTAAATTGTAAACACAAAAACTATTCTCGTGATTCAAAGGCTTTAGACACCAATTCTGAGCTCTGTAAACATGAACTCTTAATATTTGAAAGCACAGTCCCGTGAAAACGCCACCAGAAGTACCCGTACTTGTAAACATTACCAGTATTTTCGTCATTTCACAGCTTTCCACTGGAAACCTCCGTGTTGAATTCGACAGTAAATGTAGTAAGAATCTATTTACGTGTACTTGAGGTGTTTATTACACGTTCTTAATCATTTCTGGGAACTATCATTGTGTATTTTAACAGTTTTACCACAATTAGACAGTTTTCTTAGAACTGTTTACTGGAACCGCCACCATTTTAACTGATTCACACAAAAAAAAACGCCAAAGCCAATCCTCCTAAATTGTAAACACAAAAACTATTCTCGTGATTCAAAGGCTTTAGACACCAATTCTGAGCTCTGTAAACATGAACTCTTAATATTTGAAAGCACAGTCCCGTGAAAACGCCACCCGAAGTACCCGGACTTGTAAACATTACCAGTATTTTCCACTGGAAACCTCCGTGATTGAATTCGACAGTAAATGTAGTAAGAATCTATTTACGTGTACTTGAGGGGTTTATTACACGTTCTTAATCATTTCTGGGAACTCTCATTGTGTATTTTAACAGTTTTACCACAATTAGACAGTTTGCTTAGAAGTATTTACTGGAACCGCCACCATTTTAACTGATTCACACAAAAAAAACGCCAAAGCCAATCCTCCTAAATTGTAAACACAAAAACTATTCTCGTGATTCAAAGGCTTTAGACACCAATTCTGAGCTCTGTAAACATGAACTCTTAATATTTGAAAGCACAGTCCCGTGAAAACGCCACCAGAAGTACCCGGACTTGTAAACATTACCAGTATTTTCGTCATTTCACAGCTTTCCACTGGAAACCTCCGTGTTGAATTCGACAGTAAATGTAGTAAGAATCTATTTACGTGTACTTGAGATGTTTATTACACGTTCTTAATCATTTCTGGGAACTCTCATTGTGTATTTTAACAGTTTTACCACAATTAGACAGTTTGCTTAGAACTTTTTAGTGGAACCGCCACCATTTTATCTGATTCACACAAAAAATATGCCAAAGCCAATCCTCCTAAATTGTAAACATAAAAACTATTCTCGTGATTCAAAGGCTTTAGACACAAATTCTGAGCTCTGTAAACATGAACTCTTAATAATTGAAAGCACAGTCCCGTGAAAACGCCACCAGAAGTACCCGTACTTGTAAACATTACCAGTATTTTCGTCATTTCACAGCTTTCAACTGGAAACCTCCGTGATTGAATTCGACAGTAAATGTAGTAAGAATCTATTTACGTGTACTTGAGGTGTTTATTACACGTTCTTAATCATTTCTGGGAACTATCATTGTGTATTTTAACAGTTTTACCACAATTAGACAGTTTGCTTAGAACTGTTTACTGGAACCGCCACCATTTTAACTGATTCACACAAAAAAAAACGCCAAAGCCAATCCTCCTAAATTGTAAACACAAAAACTATTCTCGTGATTCAAAGGCTTTAGACACCAATTCTGAGCTCTGTAAACATGAACTCTTAATATTTGAAAGCACAGTCCCGTGAAAACGCCACCCGAAGTACCCGGACTTGTAAACATTACCAGTATTTTCCACTGGAAACCTCCGTGATTGAATTCGACAGTAAATGTAGTAAGAATCTATTTACGTGTACTTGAGGGGTTTATTACACGTTCTTAATCATTTCTGGGAACTCTCATTGTGTATTTTAACAGTTTTACCACAATTAGACAGTTTGCTTAGAAGTATTTACTGGAACCGCCACCATTTTAACTGATTCACACAAAAAAAAAACGCCAAAGCCAATCCTCCTAAATTGTAAACACAAAAACTATTCTCGTGATTCAAAGGCTTTAGACACAAATTCTGAGCTCTGTAAACATGAACTCTTAATATTTGAAAGCACAGTCCCGTGAAAACGCCACCAGAAGTACCCGTACTTGTAAACATTACCAGTATTTTCGTCATTTCACAGCTTTCCACTGGAAACCTCCGTGATTGAATTCGACAGTAAATGTAGTAAGAATCTATTTACGTGTACTTGAGGTGTTTATTACACGTTCTTAATCATTTCTGGGAACTATCATTGTGTATTTTAACAGTTTTACCACAATTAGACAGTTTTCTTAGAACTGTTTACTGGAACCGCCACCATTTTAACTGATTCACACAAAAAAAAACGCCAAAGCCAATCCTCCTAAATTGTAAACACAAAAACTATTCTCGTGATTCAAAGGCTTTAGACACCAATTCTGAGCTCTGTAAACATGAACTCTTAATATTTGAAAGCACAGTCCCGTGAAAACGCCACCAGAAGTACCCGGACTTGTAAACATTACCAGTATTTTCGTCATTTCACAGCTTTCCACTGGAAACCTCCGTGATTGAATTCGACAGTAAATGTAGCAAGAATCTATTTACGTGTACTTGAGATGTTTATTACACGTTCTTAATCATTTCTGGGAACTCTCATTGTGTATTTTAACAGTTTTACCACAATTAGACAGTTTGCTTAGAAGTATTTACTGGAACCGCCGCCATTTTAACTGATTCACACAAAAAAAACGCCAAAGCCAATCCTCCTAAATTGTAAACAAAAAAACTATTCTCGTCATTCCAAGGCTTTAGACACCAATTCTGAGCTCTGTAAACATGAACTCTTAATATTTGAAAGCACAGTCCCGTGAAAACGCCACCAGAAGTACCCGTACTTGTAAACATTACCAGTATTTTCGTCATTTCACAGCTTTCCACAGGAAACCTCCGTGATTGAATTCGACAGTAAATGTAGTAAGAATCTATTTACGTGTACTTGAGGTGTTTATTACACGTTCTTAATCATTTCTGGGAACTATCATTGTGTATTTTAACAGTTTTACCACAATTAGACAGTTTTCTTAGAACTGTTTACTGGAACCGCCACCATTTTAACTGATTCACACAAAAAAAAACGCCAAAGCCAATCCTCCTAAATTGTAAACACAAAAACTATTCTCGTGATTCAAAGGCTTTAGACACCAATTCTGAGCTCTGTAAACATGAACTCTTAATATTTGAAAGCACAGTCCCGTGAAAACGCCACCCGAAGTACCCGGACTTGTAAACATTACCAGTATTTTCCACTGGAAACCTCCGTGATTGAATTCGACAGTAAATGTAGTAAGAATCTATTTACGTGTACTTGAGGGGTTTATTACACGTTCTTAATCATTTCTGGGAACTCTCATTGTGTATTTTAACAGTTTTACCACAATTAGACAGTTTGCTTAGAAGTATTTACTGGAACCGCCACCATTTTAACTGATTCACACAAAAAAAACGCCAAAGCCAATCCTCCTAAATTGTAAACACAAAAACTATTCTCGTGATTCAAAGGCTTTAGACACCAATTCTGAGCTCTGTAAACATGAACTCTTAATATTTGAAAGCACAGTCCCGTGAAAACGCCACCAGAAGTACCCGTACTTGTAAACATTACCAGTATTTTCGTCATTTCACAGCTTTCCACTGGAAACCTCCGTGTTGAATTCGACAGTAAATGTAGTAAGAATCTATTTACGTGTACTTGAGATGTTTATTACACGTTCTTAATCATTTCTGGGAACTCTCATTGTGTATTTTTACAGTTTTACCACAATTAGACAGTTTGCTTAGAACTTTTTAGTGGAACCGCCACCATTTTAACTGATTCACACAAAAAATATGCCAAAGCCAATCCTCCTAAATTGTAAACATAAAAACTATTCTCGTGATTCAAAGGCTTTAGACACAAATTCTGAGCTCTGTAAACATGAACTCTTAATAATTGAAAGCACAGTCCCGTGAAAACGCCACCAGAAGTACCCGTACTTGTAAACATTACCAGTATTTTCGTCATTTCACAGCTTTCCACTGGAAACCTCCGTGATTGAATTCGACAGTAAATGTAGTAAGAATCTATTTACGTGTACTTGAGGTGTTTATTACACGTTCTTAATCATTTCTGGGAACTATCATTGTGTATTTTAACAGTTTTACCACAATTAGACAGTTTGCTTAGAACTGTTTACTGGAACCGCCACCATTTTAACTGATTCACACAAAAAAAAACGCCAAAGCCAATCCTCCTAAATTGTAAACACAAAAACTATTCTCGTGATTCAAAGGCTTTAGACACCAATTCTGAGCTCTGTAAACATGAACTCTTAATATTTGAAAGCACAGTCCCGTGAAAACGCCACCCGAAGTACCCGGACTTGTAAACATTACCAGTATTTTCCACTGGAAACCTCCGTGATTGAATTCGACAGTAAATGTAGTAAGAATCTATTTACGTGTACTTGAGGGGTTTATTACACGTTCTTAATCATTTCTGGGAACTCTCATTGTGTATTTTAACAGTTTTACCACAATTAGACAGTTTGCTTAGAAGTATTTACTGGAACCGCCACCATTTTAACTGATTCACACAAAAAAAAAACGCCAAAGCCAATCCTCCTAAATTGTAAACACAAAAACTATTCTCGTGATTCAAAGGCTTTAGACACAAATTCTGAGCTCTGTAAACATGAACTCTTAATATTTGAAAGCACAGTCCCGTGAAAACGCCACCAGAAGTACCCGTACTTGTAAACATTACCAGTATTTTCGTCATTTCACAGCTTTCCACTGGAAACCTCCGTGATTGAATTCGACAGTAAATGTAGTAAGAATCTATTTACGTGTACTTGAGGTGTTTATTACACGTTCTTAATCATTTCTGGGAACTATCATTGTGTATTTTAACAGTTTTACCACAATTAGACAGTTTTCTTAGAACTGTTTACTGGAACCGCCTCCATTTTAACTGATTCACACAAAAAAAAACGCCAAAGCCAATCCTCCTAAATTGTAAACACAAAAACTATTCTCGTGATTCAAAGGCTTTAGACACCAATTCTGAGCTCTGTAAACATGAACTCTTAATATTTGAAAGCACAGTCCCGTGAAAACGCCACCAGAAGTACCCGGACTTGTAAACATTACCAGTATTTTCGTCATTTCACAGCTTTCCACTGGAAACCTCCGTGATTGAATTCGACAGTAAATGTAGCAAGAATCTATTTACGTGTACTTGAGATGTTTATTACACGTTCTTAATCATTTCTGGGAACTCTCATTGTGTATTTTAACAGTTTTACCACAATTAGACAGTTTGCTTAGAAGTATTTACTGGAACCGCCGCCATTTTAACTGATTCACACAAAAAAAACGCCAAAGCCAATCCTCCTAAATTGTAAACAAAAAAACTATTCTCGTCATTCCAAGGCTTTAGACACCAATTCTGAGCTCTGTAAACATGAACTCTTAATATTTGAAAGCACAGTCCCGTGAAAACGCCACCAGAAGTACCCGTACTTGTAAACATTACCAGTATTTTCGTCATTTCACAGCTTTCCACAGGAAACCTCCGTGATTGAATTCGACAGTAAATGTAGTAAGAATCTATTTACGTGTACTTGAGGTGTTTATTACACGTTCTTAATCATTTCTGGGAACTATCATTGTGTATTTTAACAGTTTTACCACAATTAGACAGTTTTCTTAGAACTGTTTACTGGAACCGCCACCATTTTAACTGATTCACACAAAAAAAAACGCCAAAGCCAATCCTCCTAAATTGTAAACACAAAAACTATTCTCGTGATTCAAAGGCTTTAGACACCAATTCTGAGCTCTGTAAACATGAACTCTTAATATTTGAAAGCACAGTCCCGTGAAAACGCCACCCGAAGTACCCGGACTTGTAAACATTACCAGTATTTTCCACTGGAAACCTCCGTGATTGAATTCGACAGTAAATGTAGTAAGAATCTATTTACGTGTACTTGAGGGGTTTATTACACGTTCTTAATCATTTCTGGGAACTCTCATTGTGTATTTTAACAGTTTTACCACAATTAGACAGTTTGCTTAGAAGTATTTACTGGAACCGCCACCATTTTAACTGATTCACACAAAAAAAACGCCAAAGCCAATCCTCCTAAATTGTAAACACAAAAACTATTCTCGTGATTCAAAGGCTTTAGACACCAATTCTGAGCTCTGTAAACATGAACTCTTAATATTTGAAAGCACAGTCCCGTGAAAACGCCACCAGAAGTACCCGTACTTGTAAACATTACCAGTATTTTCGTCATTTCACAGCTTTCCACTGGAAACCTCCGTGTTGAATTCGACAGTAAATGTAGTAAGAATCTATTTACGTGTACTTGAGATGTTTATTACACGTTTTTAATCATTTCTGGGAACTCTCATTGTGTATTTTTACAGTTTTACCACAATTAGACAGTTTGCTTAGAACTTTTTAGTGGAACCGCCACCATTTTAACTGATTCACACAAAAAATATGCCAAAGCCAATCCTCCTAAATTGTAAACATAAAAACTATTCTCGTGATTCAAAGGCTTTAGACACAAATTCTGAGCTCTGTAAACATGAACTCTTAATAATTGAAAGCACAGTCCCGTGAAAACGCCACCAGAAGTACCCGTACTTGTAAACATTACCAGTATTTTCGTCATTTCACAGCTTTCCACTGGAAACGTCCGTGATTGAATTCGACAGTAAATGTAGTAAGAATCTATTTACGTGTACTTGAGGTGTTTATTACACGTTCTTAATCATTTCTGGGAACTATCATTGTGTATTTTAACAGTTTTACCACAATTAGACAGTTTTCTTAGAACTGTTTACTGGAACCGCCACCATTTTAACTGATTCACACAAAAAAAAACGCCAAAGCCAATCCTCCTAAATTGTAAACACAAAAACTATTCTCGTGATTCAAAGGCTTTAGACACCAATTCTGAGCTCTGTAAACATGAACTCTTAATATTTGAAAGCACAGTCCCGTGAAAACGCCACCAGAAGTACCCGGACTTGTAAACATTACCAGTATTTTCGTCATTTCACAGCTTTCCACTGGAAACCTCCGTGATTGAATTCGACAGTAAATGTAGCAAGAATCTATTTACGTGTACTTGAGATGTTTATTACACGTTCTTAATCATTTCTGGGAACTCTCATTGTGTATTTTAACAGTTTTACCACAATTAGACAGTTTGCTTAGAAGTATTTACTGGAACCGCCGCCATTTTAACTGATTCACACAAAAAAAACGCCAAAGCCAATCCTCCTAAATTGTAAACAAAAAAACTATTCTCGTCATTCCAAGGCTTTAGACACCAATTCTGAGCTCTGTAAACATGAACTCTTAATATTTGAAAGCACAGTCCCGTGAAAACGCCACCAGAAGTACCCGTACTTGTAAACATTACCAGTATTTTCGTCATTTCACAGCTTTCCACTGGAAACCTCCGTGATTGAATTTGACAGTAAATGTAGTAAGAATCTATTTACGTGTACTTGAGATGTTTATTACACGTTCTTAATCATTTCTGGGAACTCTCATTGTGTATTTTAACAGTTTTACCACAATTAGACAGTTTGCTTAGAAGTATTTACTGGAACCGCCACCATTTTAACTGATTCACACAAAAAAAACGCCAAAGCCAATCCTCCTAAATTGTAAACACAAAAACTATTCTCGTGATTCAAAGGCTTTAGACACCAATTCTGAGCTCTGTAAACATGAACTCGTAATAATTGAAAGCACAGTCCCGTGAAAACGCCACCCGAAGTACCCGGACTTGTAAACATTACCAGTATTTTCGTCATTTCACAGCTTTCCACTGGAAACCTCCGTGATTGAATTCGACAGTAAATGTAGTAAGAATCTATTTACGTGTACTTGAGGGGTTTATTACACGTTCTTAATCATTTCTGGGAACTCTCATTGTGTATTTTAACAGTTTTACCACAATTAGACAGTTTGCTTAGAAGTATTTACTGGAACCGCCACCATTTTAACTGATTCACACAAAAAAAACGCCAAAGCCAATCCTCCTAAATTGTAAACACAAAAACTATTCTCGTGATTCAAAGGCTTTAGACACCAATTCTGAGCTCTGTAAACATGAACTCTTAATATTTGAAAGCACAGTCCCGTGAAAACGCCACCAGAAGTACCCGTACTTGTAAACATTACCAGTATTTTCGTCATTTCACAGCTTTCCACTGGAAACCTCCGTGTTGAATTCGACAGTAAATGTAGTAAGAATCTATTTACGTGTACTTGAGATGTTTATTACACGTTCTTAATCATTTCTGGGAACTCTCATTGTGTATTTTAACAGTTTTACCACAATTAGACAGTTTGCTTAGAAGTATTTACTGGAACCGCCACCATTTTAACTGATTCACACAAAAAAAACGCCAAAGCCAATCCTCCTAAATTGTAAACACAAAAACTATTCTCGTGATTCAAAGGCTTTAGACACCAATTCTGAGCTCTGTAAACATGAACTCGTAATAATTGAAAGCACAGTCCCGTGAAAACGCCACCCGAAGTACCGGACTTGTAAACATTACCAGTATTTTCCACTGGAAACCTCCGTGATTGAATTCGACAGTAAATGTAGTAAGAATCTATTTACGTGTACTTGAGCGGTTTATTACACGTTCTTAATCATTTCTGGGAACTCTCATTGTGTATTTTAACAGTTTTACCACAATTAGACAGTTTGCTTAGAAGTATTTACTGGAACCGCCACCATTTTAACTGATTCACACAAAAAAAACGCCAAAGCCAATCCTCCTAAATTGTAAACACAAAAACTATTCTCGTGATTGAAAGGCTTTAGACACCAATTCTGAGCTCTGTAAACATGAACTCTTAATATTTGAAAGCACAGTCCCGTGAAAACGCCACCAGAAGTACCCGTACTTGTAAACATTACCAGTATTTTCGTCATTTCACAGCTTTCCACTGGAAACCTCCGTGTTGAATTCGACAGTAAATGTAGTAAGAATCTATTTACGTGTACTTGAGATGTTTATTACACGTTCTTAATCATTTCTGGGAACTCTCATTGTGTATTTTAACAGTTTTACCACAATTAGACAGTTTGCTTAGAAGTATTTACTGGAACCGCCACCATTTTAACTGATTCACACAAAAAAAACGCCAAAGCCAATCCTCCTAAATTGTAAACACAAAAAATATTCTCGTGATTCAAAGGCTTTAGACACCAATTCTGAGCTCTGTAAACATGAACTCGTAATAATTGAAAGCACAGTCCCGTGAAAACGCCACCCGAAGTACCCGGACTTGTAAACATTACCAGTATTTTCGTCATTTCACAGCTTTCCACTGGAAACCTCCGTGATTGAATTCGACAGTAAATGTAGTAAGAATCTATTTACGTGTACTTGAGGGGTTTATTAAACGTTCTTAATCATTTCTGGGAACTCTCATTGTGTATTTTAACAGTTTTACCACAATTAGACAGTTTGCTTAGAAGTATTTACTGGAACCGCCACCATTTTAACTGATTCACACAAAAAAAAACGCCAAAGCCAATCCTCCTAAATTGTAAACACAAAAACTATTCTCGTGATTCAAAGGCTTTAGACACCAATTCTTAGCTCTGTAAACATGAACTCTTAATATTTGAAAGCACAGTCCCGTGAAAACGCCACCAGAAGTACCCGTACTTGTAAACATTACCAGTATTTTCGTCATTTCACAGCTTTCCACTGGAAACCTCCGTGTTGAATTCGACAGTAAATGTAGTAAGAATCTATTTACGTGTACTTGAGATGTTTATTACACGTTCTTAATCATTTCTGGGAACTCTCATTGTGTATTTTAACAGTTTTACCACAATTAGACAGTTTGCTTAGAAGTATTTACTGGAACCGCCACCATTTTAACTGATTCACACAAAAAAAACGCCAAAGCCAATCCTCCTAAATTGTAAACACAAAAAATATTCTCGTGATTCAAAGGCTTTAGACACCAATTCTGAGCTCTGTAAACATGAACTCGTAATAATTGAAAGCACAGTCCCGTGAAAACGCCACCCGAAGTACCCGGACTTGTAAACATTACCAGTATTTTCGTCATTTCACACCTTTCCACTGGAAACCTCCGTGATTGAATTCGACAGTAAATGTAGTAAGAATCTATTTACGTGTACTTGAGATGTTTATTACACGTTCTTAATCATTTCTGGGAACTCTCATTGTGTATTTTAACAGTTTTACCACAATTAGACAGTTTGCTTAGAAGTATTTACTGGAACCGCCACCATTTTAATTGATTCACACAAAAAAAACGCCAAAGCCAATCCTCCTAAATTGTAAACACAAAAACTATTCTCGTGAGTCAAAGGCTTTAGACACCAATTCTGAGCTCTGTAAACATGAACTCTTAATATTTGAAAGCACAGTCCCGTGAAAACGCCACCAGAAGTACCCGTACTTGTAAACATTACCAGTATTTTCGTCATTTCACAGCTTTCCACTGGAAACCTCCGTGTTGAATTCGACAGTAAATGTAGTAAGAATCTATTTACGTGTACTTGAGATGTTTATTACACGTTCTTAATCATTTCTGGGAACTCTCATTGTGTATTTTAACAGTTTTACCACAATTAGACAGTTTGTTTAGAAGTATTTACTGGAACCGCCACCATTTTAACTGATTCACACAAAAAAAACGCCAAAGCCAATCCTCCTAAATTGTAAACACAAAAACTATTCTCGTGATTCAAAGGCTTTAGACACCAATTCTGAGCTCTGTAAACATGAACTCGTAATAATTGAAAGCACAGTCCCGTGAAAACGCCACCCGAAGTACCCGGACTTGTAAACATTACCAGTATTTTCCACTGGAAACCTCCGTGATTGAATTCGACAGTAAATGTAGTAAGAATCTATTTACGTGTACTTGAGGGGTTTATTACACGTTCTTAATCATTTCTGGGAACTCTCATTGTGTATTTTAACAGTTTTACCACAATTAGACAGTTTGCTTAGAAGTATTTACTGGAACCGCCACCATTTTAACTGATTCACACAAAAAAAACGCCAAAGCCAATCCTCCTAAATTGTAAACACAAAAACTATTCTCGTGATTGAAAGGCTTTAGACACCAATTCTGAGCTCTGTAAACATGAACTCTTAATATTTGAAAGCACAGTCCCGTGAAAACGCCACCAGAAGTACCCGTACTTGTAAACATTACCAGTATTTTCGTCATTTCACAGCTTTCCACTGGAAACCTCCGTGTTGAATTCGACAGTAAATGTAGTAAGAATCTATTTACGTGTACTTGAGATGTTTATTACACGTTCTTAATCATTTCTGGGAACTCTCATTGTGTATTTTAACAGTTTTACCACAATTAGACAGTTTGCTTAGAAGTATTTACTGGAACCGCCACCATTTTAACTGATTCACACAAAAAAAACGCCAAAGCCAATCCTCCTAAATTGTAAACACAAAAAATATTCTCGTGATTCAAAGGCTTTAGACACCAATTCTGAGCTCTGTAAACATGAACTCGTAATAATTGAAAGCACAGTCCCGTGAAAACGCCACCCGAAGTACCCGGACTTGTAAACATTACCAGTATTTTCGTCATTTCACAGCTTTCCACTGGAAACCTCCGTGATTGAATTCGACAGTAAATGTAGTAAGAATCTATTTACGTGTACTTGAGGGGTTTATTACACGTTCTTAATCATTTCTGGGAACTCTCATTGTGTATTTTAACAGTTTTACCACAATTAGACAGTTTGCTTAGAAGTATTTACTGGAACCGCCACCATTTTAACTGATTCACACAAAAAAAACGCCAAAGCCAATCCTCCTAAATTGTAAACACAAAAACTATTCTCGTGATTCAAAGGCTTTAGACACCAATTCTTAGCTCTGTAAACATGAACTCTTAATATTTGAAAGCACAGTCCCGTGAAAACGCCACCAGAAGTACCCGTACTTGTAAACATTACCAGTATTTTCGTCATTTCACAGCTTTCCACTGGAAACCTCCGTGTTGAATTCGACAGTAAATGTAGTAAGAATCTATTTACGTGTACTTGAGATGTTTATTACACGTTCTTAATCATTTCTGGGAACTCTCATTGTGTATTTTAACAGTTTTACCACAATTAGACAGTTTGCTTAGAAGTATTTACTGGAACCGCCACCATTTTAACTGATTCACACGAAAAAAACGCCAAAGCCAATCCTCCTAAATTGTAAACACAAAAAATATTCTCGTGATTCAAAGGCTTTAGACACCAATTCTGAGCTCTGTAAACATGAACTCGTAATAATTGAAAGCACAGTCCCGTGAAAACGCCACCCGAAGTACCCGGACTTGTAAACATTACCAGTATTTTCGTCATTTCACACCTTTCCACTGGAAACCTCCGTGATTGAATTCGACAGTAAATGTAGTAAGAATCTATTTACGTGTACTTGAGATGTTTATTACACGTTCTTAATCATTTCTGGGAACTCTCATTGTGTATTTTAACAGTTTTACCACAATTAGACAGTTTGCTTAGAAGTATTTACTGGAACCGCCACCATTTTAATTGATTCACACAAAAAAAACGCCAAAGCCAATCCTCCTAAATTGTAAACACAAAAACTATTCTCGTGAGTCAAAGGCTTTAGACACCAATTCTGAGCTCTGTAAACATGAACTCTTAATATTTGAAAGCACAGTCCCGTGAAAACGCCACCAGAAGTACCCGTACTTGTAAACATTACCAGTATTTTCGTCATTTCACAGCTTTCCACTGGAAACCTCCGTGTTGAATTCGACAGTAAATGTAGTAAGAATCTATTTACGTGTACTTGAGATGTTTATTACACGTTCTTAATCATTTCTGGGAACTCTCATTGTGTATTTTAACAGTTTTACCACAATTAGACAGTTTGCTTAGAAGTATTTACTGGAACCGCCACCATTTTAACTGATTCACACAAAAAAAACGCCAAAGCCAATCCTCCTAAATTGTAAACACAAAAACTATTCTCGTGATTCAAAGGCTTTAGACACCAATTCTGAGCTCTGTAAACATGAACTCGTAATAATTGAAAGCACAGTCCCGTGAAAACGCCACCCGAAGTACCCGGACTTGTAAACATTACCAGTATTTTCCACTGGAAACCTCCGTGATTGAATTCGACAGTAAATGTAGTAAGAATCTATTTACGTGTACTTGAGATGTTTATTACACGTTCTTAATCATTTCTGGGAACTCTCATTGTGTATTTTAACAGTTTTACCACAATTAGACAGTTTGCTTAGAAGTATTTACTGGAACCGCCACCATTTTAACTGATTCACACAAAAAAAAACGCCAAAGCCAATCCTCCTAAATTGTAAACACAAAAACTATTCTCGTGATTGAAAGGCTTTAGACACCAATTCTGAGCTCTGTAAACATGAACTCTTAATATTTGAAAGCACAGTCCCGTGAAAACGCCACCAGAAGTACCCGTACTTGTAAACATTACCAGTATTTTCGTCATTTCACAGCTTTCCACTGGAAACCTCCGTGTTGAATTCGACAGTAAATGTAGTAAGAATCTATTTACGTGTACTTGAGATGTTTATTACACGTTCTTAATCATTTCTGGGAACTCTCATTGTGTATTTTAACAGTTTTACCACAATTAGACAGTTTGCTTAGAACTTTTTAGTGGAACCGCCACCATTTTAACTGATTCACACAAAAAATATGCCAAAGCCAATCCTCCTAAATTGTAAACATAAAAACTATTCTCGTGATTCAAAGGCTTTAGACACAAATTCTGAGCTCTGTAAACATGAACTCTTAATAATTGAAAGCACAGTCCCGTGAAAACGCCACCAGAAGTACCCGTACTTGTAAACATTACCAGTATTTTCGTCATTTCACAGCTTTCCACTGGAAACCTCCGTGATTGAATTCGACAGTAAATGTAGTAAGAATCTATTTACGTGTACTTGAGGTGTTTATTTCACGTTCTTAATCATTTCTGGGAACTATCATTGTGTATTTTAACAGTTTTACCACAATTAGACAGTTTGCTTAGAAGTATTTACTGGAACCGCCGCCATTTTAACTGATTCACACAAAAAAAACGCCAAAGCCAATCCTCCTAAATTGTAAACATAAAAACTATTCTCGTCATTCCAAGGCTTTAGACACCAATTCTGAGCTCTGTAAACATGAACTCTTAATATTTGAAAGCACAGTCCCGTGAAAACGCCACCAGAAGTACCCGTACTTGTAAACATTACCAGTATTTTCGTCATTTCACAGCTTTCCACTGGAAACCTCCGTGATTGAATTTGACAGTAAATGTAGTAAGAATCTATTTACGTGTACTTGAGATGTTTATTACACGTTCTTAATCATTTCTGGGAACTCTCATTGTGTATTTTAACAGTTTTACCACAATTAGACAGTTTGCTTAGAAGTATTTACTGGAACCGCCACCATTTTGACTGATTCACACAAAAAAAACGCCAAAGCCAATCTTCCTAAATTGTAAACACAAAAACTATTCTCGTGATTCAAAGGCTTTAGACACCAATTCTGAGCTCTGTAAACATGAACTCGTAATAATTGAAAGCACAGTCCCGTGAAAACGCCACCCGAAGTACCCGGACTTGTAAACATTACCAGTATTTTCGTCATTTCACAGCTTTCCACTGGAAACCTCCGTGATTGAATTCGACAGTAAATGTAGTAAGAATCTATTTACGTGTACTTGAGGGGTTTATTAAACGTTCTTAATCATTTCTGGGAACTCTCATTGTGTATTTTAACAGTTTTACCACAATTAGACAGTTTGCTTAGAAGTATTTACTGGAACCGCCACCATTTTAACTGATTCACACAAAAAAAACGCCAAAGCCAATCCTCCTAAATTGTAAACACAAAAACTATTCTCGTGATTCAAAGGCTTTAGACACCAATTCTTAGCTCTGTAAACATGAACTCTTAATATTTGAAAGCACAGTCCCGTGAAAACGCCACCAGAAGTACCCGTACTTGTAAACATTACCAGTATTTTCGTCATTTCACAGCTTTCCACTGGAAACCTCCGTGTTTAATTCGACAGTAAATGTAGTAAGAATCTATTTACGTGTACTTGAGGGGTTTATTACACGTTCTTAATCATTTCTGGGAACTCTCATTGTGTATTTTAACAGTTTTACCACAATTAGACAATTTGCTTAGAAGTATTTACTGGAACCGCCACCATTTTGACTGATTCACACAAAAAAAACGCCAAAGCCAATCCTCCTAAATTGTAAACACAAAAACTATTCTCGTGATTCAAAGGCTTTAGACACCAATTCTGAGCTCTGTAAACATGAACTCTTAATATTTGAAAGCACAGTCCCGTGAAAACGCCACCAGAAGTACCCGGACTTGTAAACATTACCAGTATTTTCGTCATTTCACAGCTTTCCACTGGAAACCTCCGTGTTGAATTCGACAGTAAATGTAGTAAGAATCTATTTACGTGTACTTGAGATGTTTATTACACGTTCTTAATCATTTCTGGGAACTCTCATTGTGTATTTTAACAGTTTTACCACAATTAGACAGTTTGCTTAGAACTTTTTAGTGGAACCGCCACCATTTTAACTGATTCACACAAAAAATATGCCAAAGCCAATCCTCCTAAATTGTAAACATAAAAACTATTCTCGTGATTCAAAGGCTTTAGACACAAATTCTGAGCTCTGTAAACATGAACTCTTAATAATTGAAAGCACAGTCCCGTGAAAACGTCACCAGAAGTACCCGTACTTGTAAACATTACCAGTATTTTCGTCATTTCACAGCTTTCCACTGGAAACCTCCGTGATTGAATTCGACAGTAAATGTAGTAAGAATCTATTTACGTGTACTTGAGGTGTTTATTACACGTTCTTAATCATTTCTGGGAACTATCATTGTGTATTTTAACAGTTTTACCACAATTAGACAGTTTTCTTAGAACTGTTTACTGGAACCGCCACCATTTTAACTGATTCACACAAAAAAAAACGCCAAAGCCAATCCTCCTAAATTGTAAACACAAAAACTATTCTCGTGATTCAAAGGCTTTAGACACCAATTCTGAGCTCTGTAAACATGAACTCTTAATATTTGAAAGCACAGTCCCGTGAAAACGCCACCAGAAGTACCCGGACTTGTAAACATTACCAGTATTTTCTTCATTTCACACCTTTCCACTGGAAACCTCCGTGATTGAATTCGACAGTAAATGTAGTAAGAATCTATTTACGTGTACTTGAGATGTTTATTACACGTTCTTAATCATTTCTGGGAACTCTCATTGTGTATTTTAACAGTTTTACCACAATTAGACAGTTTGCTTAGAAGTATTTACTGGAACCGCCACCATTTTGACTGATTCACACAAAAAAAACGCCAAAGCCAATCCTCCTAAATTGTAAACACAAAAACTATTCTCGTGATTCAAAGGCTTTAGACACCAATTCTGAGCTCTGTAAACATGAACTCTTAATATTTGAAAGCACAGTCCCGTGAAAACGCCACCAGAAGTACCCGGACTTGTAAACATTACCAGTATTTTCGTCATTTCACACCTTTCCACTGGAAACCTCCGTGATTGAATTCGACAGTAAATGTAGTAAGAATCTATTTACGTGTACTTGAGATGTTTATTACACGTTCTTAATCATTTCTGGGAACTCTCATTGTGTATTTTAACAGTTTTACCACAATTAGACAGTTTGCTTAGAAGTATTTACTGGAACCGCCACCATTTTAATTGATTCACACAAAAAAAACGCCAAAGCCAATCCTCCTAAATTGTAAACACAAAAACTATTCTCGTGATTCAAAGGCTTTAGACACCAATTCTTAGCTCTGTAAACATGAACTCTTAATATTTGAAAGCACAGTCCCGTGAAAACGCCACCAGAAGTACCCGTACTTGTAAACATTACCAGTATTTTCTTCATTTCACAGCTTTCCACTGGAAACCTCCGTGTTGAATTCGACAGTAAATGTAGTAAGAATCTATTTACGTGTACTTGAGATGTTTATTACACGTTCTTAATCATTTCTGGGAACTCTCATTGTGTATTTTAACAGTTTTACCACAATTAGACAGTTTGCTTAGAAGTATTTACTGGAACCGCCACCATTTTGACTGATTCACACAAAAAAAACGCCAAAGCCAATCCTCCTAAATTGTAAACACAAAAACTATTCTCGTGATTCAAAGGCTTTAGACACCAATTCTTAGCTCTGTAAACATGAACTCTTAATATTTGAAAGCACAGTCCCGTGAAAACGCCACCAGAAGTACCCGTACTTGTAAACATTACCAGTATTTTCGTCATTTCACAGCTTTCCACTGGAAACCTCCGTGTTGAATTCGACAGTAAATGTAGTAAGAATCTATTTACGTGTACTTGAGATGTTTATTACACGTTCTTAATCATTTCTGGGAACTCTCATTGTGTATTTTAACAGTTTTACGACAATTAGACAGTTTGCTTAGAAGTATTTACTGGAACAGCCACCATTTTAACTGATTCACACAAAAAAAACGCCAAAGCCAATCCTCCTAAATTGTAAACACAAAAACTATTCTCGTGATTCAAAGGCTTTAGACACCAATTCTGAGCTCTGTAAACATGAACTCTTAATATTTGAAAGCACAGTCCCGTGAAAACGCCACCAGAAGTACCCGGACTTGTAAACATTACCAGTATTTTCGTCATTTCACAGCTTTCCACTGGAAACCTCCGTGTTTAATTCGACAGTAAATGTAGTAAGAATCTATTTACGTGTACTTGAGGGGTTTATTACACGTTCTTAATCATTTCTGGGAACTCTCATTGTGTATTTTAACAGTTTTACCACAATTAGACAGTTTGCTTAGAAGTATTTCCTGGAACCGTCACCATTTTGACTGATTCACACAAAAAAAACGCCGAAGCCAATCCTCCTAAATTGTAAACACAAAAACTATTCTCGTGATTCAAAGGCTTTAGACACCAATTCTGAGCTCTGTAAACATGAACTCTTAATATTTGAAAGCACAGTCCCGTGAAAACGCCACCAGAAGTACCCGGACTTGTAAACATTACCAGTATTTTCGTCATTTCACACCTTTCCACTGGAAACCTCCGTGATTGAATTCGACAGTAAATGTAGTAAGAATCTATTTACGTGTACTTGAGATGTTTATTACACGTTCTTAATCATTTCTGGGAACTCTCATTGTGTATTTTAACAGTTTTACCACAATTAGACAGTTTGCTTAGAAGTATTTACTGGAACCGCCACCATTTTAACTGATTCACACAAAAAAAACGCCAAAGCCAATCCTCCTAAATTGTAAACAAAAACACTCTTCTCGTCATTCAAAGGCTTTAGACACCAATTCTGAGCTCTGTAAACATGAACTCTTAATATTTGAAAGCACAGTCCCGTGAAAACGCCACCCGAAGTACCCGGACTTGTAAACATTACCAGTATTTTCGTCATTTCAAAGCTTTCCACTGGAAACCTCCGTGATTGAATTCGACAGTAAATGTAGCAAGAATCTATTTACGTGTTCTTGAGGGGTTTATTACACGTTCTTAATCATTTCTGGGAACTCTCATTGTGTATTTTAACAGTTTTACCACAATTAGACAGTTTGCTTAGAAGTATTTCCTTGAACCGTCACCATTTTGACTGATTCACACAAAAAAAACGCCAAAGCCAATCCTCCTAAATTGTAAACACAAAAACTATTCTCGTGATTCAAAGGCTTTAGACACCAATTCTGAGCTCTGTAAACATGAACTCTTAATATTTGAAAGCACAGTCCCGTGAAAACGCCACCAGAAGTACCCGTACTTGTAAACATTACCAGTATTTTCTTCATTTCACAGCTTTCCACTGGAAACCTCCGTGTTTAATTCGACAGTAAATGTAGTAAGAATCTATTTACGTGTACTTGAGATGTTTATTACACGTTCTTAATCATTTCTGGGAACTCTCATTGTGTATTTTAACAGTTTTACCACAATTAGACAGTTTGCTTAGAAGTATTTACTGGAACCGCCACCATTTTGACTGATTCACACAAAAAAAACGCCAAAGCCAATCCTCCTAAATTGTAAACACAAAAACTATTCTCGTGATTCAAAGGCTTTAGACACCAATTCTTAGCTCTGTAAACATGAACTCTTAATATTTGAAAGCACAGTCCCGTGAAAACGCCACCAGAAGTACCCGTACTTGTAAACATTACCAGTATTTTCGTCATTTCACAGCTTTCCACTGGAAACCTCCGTGTTTAATTCGACAGTAAATGTAGTAAGAATCTATTTACGTGTACTTGAGGGGTTTATTACATGTTCTTAATCATTTCTGGGAACTCTCATTGTGTATTTTAACAGTTTTACCACAATTAGACAGTTTGCTTAGAAGTATTTACTGGAACCGCCACCATTTTAACTGATTCACACAAAAAAAACGCCAAAGCCAATCCTCCTAAATTGTAAACACAAAAACTATTCTCGTGATTCAAAGGCTTTAGACACCAATTCTGAGCTCTGTAAACATGAACTCGTAATAATTGAAAGCACAGTCCCGTGAAAACGCCACCCGAAGTACCCGGACTTGTAAACATTACCAGTATTTTCGTCATTTCACAGCTTTCCACTGGAAACCTCCGTGATTGAATTCGACAGTAAATGTAGTAAGAATCTATTTACGTGTACTTGAGGGGTTTATTACACGTTCTTAATCATTTCTGGGAACTCTCATTGTGTATTTTAACAGTTTTACCACAATTAGACAGTTTGCTTAGAAGTATTTACTGGAACCGCCACCATTTTGACTGATTCACACAAAAAAAACGCCAAAGCCAATCCTCCTAAATTGTAAACACAAAAAATTTCTCGTGATTCAAAGGCTTTAGACACCAATTCTGAGCTCTGTAAACATGAACTCTTAATATTTGAAAGCACAGTCCCGTGAAAACGCCACCAGAAGTACCCGGACTTGTAAACATTACCAGTATTTTCGTCATTTCACACCTTTCCACTGGAAACCTCCGTGATTGAATTCGACAGTAAATGTAGTAAGAATCTATTTACGTGTACTTGAGATGTTTACTACACGTTCTTAATCATTTCTGGGAACTCTCATTGTGTATTTTAACAGTTTTACCACAATTAGACAGTTTGCTTAGAAGTATTTACTGGAACCGCCACCATTTTAACTGATTCACACAAAAAAAACGCCAAAGCCAATCCTCCTAAATTGTAAACAAAAACACTCTTCTCGTCATTCAAAGGCTTTAGACACCAATTCTGAGCTTTGTAAACATGAACTCTTAATATTTGAAAGCACAGTCCCGTGAAAACGCCACCCGAAGTACCCGGACTTGTAAACATTACCAGTATTTTCGTCATTTCAAAGCTTTCCACTGGAAACCTCCGTGATTGAATTCGACAGTAAATGTAGCAAGAATCTATTTACGTGTTCTTGAGGGGTTTATTACACGTTCTTAATCATTTCTGGGAACTCTCATTGTGTATTTTAACAGTTTTACCACAATTAGACAGTTTGCTTAGAAGTATTTCCTGGAACCGTCACCATTTTGACTGATTCACACAAAAAAAACGCCAAAGCCAATCCTCCTAAATTGTAAACACAAAAACTATTCTCGTGATTCAAAGGCTTTAGACACCAATTCTGAGCTCTGTAAACATGAACTCTTAATATTTGAAAGCACAGTCCCGTGAAAACGCCACCAGAAGTACCCGTACTTGTAAACATTACCAGTATTTTCTTCATTTCACAGCTTTCCACTGGAAACCTCCGTGTTGAATTCGACAGTAAATGTAGTAAGAATCTATTTACGTGTACTTGAGATGTTTATTACACGTTCTTAATCATTTCTGGGAACTCTCATTGTGTATTTTAACAGTTTTACCACAATTAGACAGTTTGCTTAGAAGTATTTACTGGAACCGCCACCATTTTGACTGATTCACACAAAAAAAACGCCAAAGCCAATCCTCCTAAATTGTAAACACAAAAACTATTCTCGTGATTCAAAGGCTTTAGACACCAATTCTTAGCTCTGTAAACATGAACTCTTAATATTTGAAAGCACAGTCCCGTGAAAACGCCACCAGAAGTACCCGTACTTGTAAACATTACCAGTATTTTCGTCATTTCACAGCTTTCCACTGGAAACCTCCGTGTTTAATTCGACAGTAAATGTAGTAAGAATCTATTTACGTGTACTTGAGGGGTTTATTACATGTTCTTAATCATTTCTGGGAACTCTCATTGTGTATTTTAACAGTTTTACCACAATTAGACAGTTTGCTTAGAAGTATTTACTGGAACCGCCACCATTTTAACTGATTCACACAAAAAAAACGCCAAAGCCAATCCTCCTAAATTGTAAACACAAAAACTATTCTCGTGATTCAAAGGCTTTAGACACCAATTCTGAGCTCTGTAAACATGAACTCGTAATAATTGAAAGCACAGTCCCGTGAAAACGCCACCCGAAGTACCCGGACTTGTAAACATTACCAGTATTTTCGTCATTTCACAGCTTTCCACTGGAAACCTCCGTGATTGAATTCGACAGTAAATGTAGTAAGAATCTATTTACGTGTACTTGAGGGGTTTATTAAACGTTCTTAATCATTTCTGGGAACTCTCATTGTGTATTTTAACAGTTTTACCACAATTAGACAGTTTGCTTAGAAGTATTTACTGGAACCGCCACCATTTTAACTGATTCACACAAAAAAAACGCCAAAGCCAATCCTCCTAAATTGTAAACACAAAAACTATTCTCGTGATTCAAAGGCTTTAGACACCAATTCTGAGCTCTGTAAACATGAACTCTTAATATTTGAAAGCACAGTCCCGTGAAAACGCCACCAGAAGTACCCGGACTTGTAAACATTACCAGTATTTTCGTCATTTCACACCTTTCCACTGGAAACCTCCGTGATTGAATTCGACAGTAAATGTAGTAAGAATCTATTTACGTGTACTTGAGATGTTTATTACACGTTCTTAATCATTTCTGGGAACTCTCATTGTGTATTTTAACAGTTTTACCACAATTAGACAGTTTGCTTAGAAGTATTTACTGGAACCGCCACCATTTTAACTGATTCACACAAAAAAAACGCCAAAGCCAATCCTCCTAAATTGTAAACAAAAACACTCTTCTCGTCATTCAAAGGCTTTAGACACCAATTCTGAGCTCTGTAAACATGAACTCTTAATATTTGAAAGCACAGTCCCGTGAAAACGCCACCCGAAGTACCCGGACTTGTAAACATTACCAGTATTTTCGTCATTTCAAAGCTTTCCACTGGAAACCTCCATGATTGAATTCGACAGTAAATGTAGCAAGAATCTATTTACGTGTACTTGAGGGGTTTATTACACGTTCTTAATCATTTCTGGGAACTCTCATTGTGTATTTTAACAGTTTTACCACAATTAGACAGTTTGCTTAGAAGTATTTCCTTGAACCGTCACCATTTTGACTGATTCACACAAAAAAAACGCCAAAGCCAATCCTCCTAAATTGTAAACACAAAAACTATTCTCGTGATTCAAAGGCTTTAGATACCAATTCTGAGCTCTGTAAACATGAACTCTTAATATTTGAAAGCACAGTCCCGTGAAAACGCCACCAGAAGTACCCGTACTTGTAAACATTACCAGTATTTTCTTCATTTCACAGCTTTCCACTGGAAACCTCCGTGTTTAATTCGACAGTAAATGTAGTAAGAATCTATTTACGTGTACTTGAGATGTTTATTACACGTTCGTAATCATTTCTGGGAACTCTCATTGTGTATTTTAACAGTTTTACCACAATTAGACAGTTTGCTTAGAAGTATTTACTGGAACCGCCACCATTTTGACTGATTCACACAAAAAAAACGCCAAAGCCAATCCTCCTAAATTGTAAACACAAAAACTATTCTCGTGATTCAAAGGCTTTAGACACCAATTCTTAGCTCTGTAAACATGAACTCTTAATATTTGAAAGCACAGTCCCGTGAAAACGCCACCAGAAGTACCCGTACTTGTAAACATTACCAGTATTTTCGTCATTTCACAGCTTTCCACTGGAAACCTCCGTGTTTAATTCGACAGTAAATGTAGTAAGAATCTATTTACGTGTACTTGAGGGGTTTATTACACGTTCTTAATCATTTCTGGGAACTCTCATTTTGTATTTTAACAGTTTTACCACAATTAGACAGTTTGCTTAGAAGTATTTACTGGAACCGCCACCATTTTGACTGATTCACACAAAAAAAACGCCAAAGCCAATCCTCCTAAATTGTAAACACAAAAACTATTCTCGTGATTCAAAGGCTTTAGACACCAATTCTTAGCTCTGTAAACATGAACTCTTAATATTTGAAAGCACAGTCCCGTGAAAACGCCACCAGAAGTACCCGGACTTGTAAACATTACCAGTATTTTCGTCATTTCACACCTTTCCACTGGAAACCTCCGTGATTGAATTCGACAGTAAATGTAGTAAGAATCTATTTACGTGTACTTGAGATGTTTATTACACGTTCTTAATCATTTCTGGGAACTCTCATTGTGTATTTTAACAGTTTTACCACAATTAGACAGTTTGCTTAGAAGTATTTACTGGAACCGCCACCATTTTAACTGATTCACACAAAAAAAACGCCAAAGCCAATCCTCCTAAATTGTAAACACAAAAACTATTCTCGTGATTCAAAGGCTTTAGACACCAATTCTGAGCTCTGTAAACATGAACTCTTAATATTTGAAAGCACAGTCCCGTGAAAACGCCACCAGAAGTACCCGTACTTGTAAACATTACCAGTATTTTCGTCATTTCACAGCTTTCCACTGGAAACCTCCGTGTTTAATTCGACAGTAAATGTAGTAAGAATCTATTTACGTGTACTTGAGGGGTTTATTACACGTTCTTAATCATTTCTGGGAACTCTCATTGTGTATTTTAACAGTTTTACCACAATTAGACAGTTTGCTTAGAAGTATTTCCTGGAACCGTTACCATTTTGACTGATTCACACAAAAAAAACGCCAAAGCCAATCCTCCTAAATTGTAAACACAAAAACTATTCTCGTGATTCAAAGGCTTTAGACACCAATTCTGAGCTCTGTAAACATGAACTCTTAATATTTGAAAGCACAGTCCCGTGAAAACGCCACCAGAAGTACCCGGATTTGTAAACATTACCAGTATTTTCGTCATTTCACAGCTTTCCACTGGAAACCTCCGTGATTGAATTCGACAGTAAATGTAGTAAGAATCTAATTACGTGTACTTGAGGTGTTTATTACACGTTCTTAATCATTTCTGGGAACTATCATTGTGTATTTTAACAGTTTTACCACAATTAGACAGTTTTCTTAGAACTGTTTACTGGAACCGCCACCATTTTGACTGATTCACACAAAAAAAAACGCCAAAGCCAATCCTCCTAAATTGTAAACAGAAAAACTATTCTCGTGATTCAAAGGCTTTAGACGCCAATTCTTAGCTCTGTAAACATGAACTCTTAATATTTGAAAGCACAGTCCCGTGAAAACGCCACCAGAAGTACCCGTACTTGTAAACATTACCAGTATTTTCGTCATTTCACAGCTTTCCACTGGAAACCTCCGTGTTGAATTCGACAGTAAATGTAGTAAGAATCTATTTACGTGTACTTGAGATGTTTATTACACGTTCTTAATCATTTCTGGGAACTCTCATTGTGTATTTTAACAGTTTTACGACAATTAGACAGTTTGCTTAGAAGTATTTACTGGAACCGCCACCATTTTAACTGATTCACACAAAAAAAACGCCAAAGCCAATCCTCCTAAATTGTAAACACAAAAACTATTCTCGTGATTCAAAGGCTTTAGACACCAATTCTGAGCTCTGTAAACATGAACTCTTAATATTTGAAAGCACAGTCCCGTGAAAACGCCACCAGAAGTACCCGTACTTGTAAACATTACCAGTATTTTCGTCATTTCACAGCTTTCCACTGGAAACCTCCGTGTTTAATTCGACAGTAAATGTAGTAAGAATCTATTTACGTGTACTTGAGGGGTTTATTACACGTTCTTAATCATTTCTGGGAACTCTCATTGTGTATTTTAACAGTTTTACCACAATTAGACAGTTTGCTTAGAAGTATTTAGTGGAACCGCCACCATTTTGACTGATTCACACAAAAAAAACGCCAAAGCCAATCCTCCTAAATTGTAAACACAAAAACTATTCTCGTGATTCAAAGGCTTTAGACACCAATTCTGAGCTCTGTAAACATGAACTCTTAATATTTGAAAGCACAGTCCCGTGAAAACGCCACCAGAAGTACCCGGACTTGTAAACATTACCAGTATTTTCGTCATTTCACACCTTTCCACTGGAAACCTCCGTGATTGAATTCGACAGTAAATGTAGTAAGAATCTATTTACGTGTACTTGAGATGTTTATTACACGTTCTTAATCATTTCTGGGAACTCTCATTGTGTATTTTAACAGTTTTACCACAATTAGACAGTTTGCTTAGAAGTATTTACTGGAACCGCCACCATTTTAACTGATTCACACAAAAAAAACGCCAAAGCCAATCCTCCTAAATTGTAAACACAAAAAATTTCTCGTGATTCAAAGGCTTTAGACACCAATTCTTAGCTCTGTAAACATGAACTCTTAATATTTGAAAGCACAGTCCCGTGAAAACGCCACCAGAAGTACCCGGACTTGTAAACATTACCAGTATTTTCGTCATTTCACACCTTTCCACTGGAAACCTCCGTGATTGAATTCGACAGTAAATGTAGTAAGAATCTATTTACGTGTACTTGAGATGTTTATTACACGTTCTTAATCATTTCTGGGAACTCTCATTGTGTATTTTAACAGTTTTACCACAATTAGACAGTTTGCTTAGAAGTATTTACTGGAACCGCCACCATTTTGACTGATTCACACAAAAAAAACGCCAAAGCCAATCCTCCTAAATTGTAAACACAAAAACTATTCTCGTGATTCAAAGGCTTTAGACACCAATTCTGAGCTCTGTAAACATGAACTCTTAATATTTGAAAGCACAGTCCCGTGAAAACGCCACCAGAAGTACCCGGACTTGTAAACATTACCAGTATTTTCGTCATTTCACACCTTTCCACTGGAAACCTCCGTGATTGAATTCGACAGTAAATGTAGTAAGAATCTATTTACGTGTACTTGAGATGTTTATTACACGTTCTTAATCATTTCTGGGAACTCTCATTGTGTATTTTAACAGTTTTACCACAATTAGACAGTTTGCTTAGAAGTATTTACTGGAACCGCCACCATTTTAATTGATTCACACAAAAAAAACGCCAAAGCCAATCCTCCTAAATTGTAAACACAAAAACTATTCTCGTGATTCAAAGGCTTTAGACACCAATTCTGAGCTCTGTAAACATGAACTCTTAATATTTGAAAGCACAGTCCCGTGAAAACGCCACCAGAAGTACCCGTACTTGTAAACATTACCAGTATTTTCTTCATTTCACAGCTTTCCACTGGAAACCTCCGTGTTGAATTCGACAGTAAATGTAGTAAGAATCTATTTACGTGTACTTGAGATGTTTATTACACGTTCTTAATCATTTCTGGGAACTCTCATTGTGTATTTTAACAGTTTTACCACAATTAGACAGTTTGCTTAAAAGTATTTACTGGAACCGCCACCATTTTGACTGATTCACACAAAAAAAACGCCAAAGCCAATCCTCCTAAATTGTAAACACAAAAACTATTCTCCTCATTCAAAGGCTTTAGACACCAATTCTGAGCTCTGTAAACATGAACTCTTAATATTTGAAAGCACAGTCCCGTGAAAACGCCACCAGAAGTACCCGTACTTGTAAACATTACCAGTATTTTCGTCATTTCACAGCTTTCCACTGGAAACCTCCGTGTTGAATTCGACAGTAAATGTAGTAAGAATCTATTTACGTGTACTTGAGATGTTTATTACACGTTCTTAATCATTTCTGGGAACTCTCATTGTGTATTTTAACAGTTTTACGACAATTAGACAGTTTGCTTAGAAGTATTTACTGGAACCGCCACCATTTTAACTGATTCACACAAAAAAAACGCCAAAGCCAATCCTCCTAAATTGTAAACACAAAAACTATTCTCGTGATTCAAAGGCTTTAGACACCAATTCTGAGCTCTGTAAACATGAACTCTTAATATTTGAAAGCACAGTCCCGTGAAAACGCCACCAGAAGTACCCGGACTTGTAAACATTACCAGTATTTTCGTCATTTCACAGCTTTCCACTGGAAACCTCCGTGTTTAATTCGACAGTAAATGTAGTAAGAATCTATTTACGTGTACTTGAGGGGTTTATTACACGTTCTTAATCATTTCTGGGAACTCTCATTGTGTATTTTAACAGTTTTACCACAATTAGACAGTTTGCTTAGAAGTATTTCCTGGAACCGTCACCATTTTGACTGATTCACACAAAAAAAACGCCGAAGCCAATCCTCCTAAATTGTAAACACAAAAACTATTCTCGTGATTCAAAGGCTTTAGACACCAATTCTGAGCTCTGTAAACATGAACTCTTAATATTTGAAAGCACAGTCCCGTGAAAACGCCACCAGAAGTACCCGGACTTGTAAACATTACCAGTATTTTCGTCATTTCACACCTTTCCACTGGAAACCTCCGTGATTGAATTCGACAGTAAATGTAGTAAGAATCTATTTACGTGTACTTGAGATGTTTATTACACGTTCTTAATCATTTCTGGGAACTCTCATTGTGTATTTTAACAGTTTTACCACAATTAGACAGTTTGCTTAGAAGTATTTACTGGAACCGCCACCATTTTAACTGATTCACACAAAAAAAACGCCAAAGCCAATCCTCCTAAATTGTAAACAAAAACACTCTTCTCGTCATTCAAAGGCTTTAGACACCAATTCTGAGCTCTGTAAACATGAACTCTTAATATTTGAAAGCACAGTCCCGTGAAAACGCCACCCGAAGTACCCGGACTTGTAAACATTACCAGTATTTTCGTCATTTCAAAGCTTTCCACTGGAAACCTCCGTGATTGAATTCGACAGTAAATGTAGCAAGAATCTATTTACGTGTTCTTGAGGGGTTTATTACACGTTCTTAATCATTTCTGTGAACTCTCATTGTGTATTTTAACAGTTTTACCACAATTAGACAGTTTGCTTAGAAGTATTTCCTGGAACCGTCACCATTTTGACTGATTCACACAAAAAAAACGCCAAAGCCAATCCTCCTAAATTGTAAACACAAAAACTATTCTCGTGATTCAAAGGCTTTAGACACCAATTCTGAGCTCTGTAAACATGAACTCTTAATATTTGAAAGCACAGTCCCGTGAAAACGCCACCAGAAGTACCCGTACTTGTAAACATTACCAGTATTTTCTTCATTTCACAGCTTTCCACTGGAAACCTCCGTGTTGAATTCGACAGTAAATGTAGTAAGAATCTATTTACGTGTACTTGAGATGTTTATTACACGTTCTTAATCATTTCTGGGAACTCTCATTGTGTATTTTAACAGTTTTACCACAATTAGACAGTTTGCTTAGAAGTATTTACTGGAACCGCCACCATTTTGACTGATTCACACAAAAAAAACGCCAAAGCCAATCCTCCTAAATTGTAAACACAAAAACTATTCTCGTGATTCAAAGGCTTTAGACACCAATTCTGAGCTCTGTAAACATGAACTCTTAATATTTGAAAGCACAGTCCCGTGAAAACGCCACCAGAAGTACCCGTACTTGTAAACATTACCAGTATTTTCGTCATTTCACAGCTTTCCACTGGAAACCTCCGTGTTTAATTCGACAGTAAATGTAGTAAGAATCTATTTACGTGTACTTGAGGGGTTTATTACATGTTCTTAATCATTTCTGGGAACTCTCATTGTGTATTTTAACAGTTTTACCACAATTAGACAGTTTGCTTAGAAGTATTTACTGGAACCGCCACCATTTTAACTGATTCACACAAAAAAAACGCCAAAGCCAATCCTCCTAAATTGTAAACACAAAAACTATTCTCGTGATTCAAAGGCTTTAGACACCAATTCTGAGCTCTGTAAACATGAACTCGTAATAATTGAAAGCACAGTCCCGTGAAAACGCCACCCGAAGTACCCGGACTTGTAAACATTACCAGTATTTTCGTCATTTCACAGCTTTCCACTGGAAACCTCCGTGATTGAATTCGACAGTAAATGTAGTAAGAATCTATTTACGTGTACTTGAGGGGTTTATTAAACGTTCTTAATCATTTCTGGGAACTCTCATTGTGTATTTTAACAGTTTTACCACAATTAGACAGTTTGCTTAGAAGTATTTACTGGAACCGCCACCATTTTAACTGATTCACACAAAAAAAACGCCAAAGCCAATCCTCCTAAATTGTAAACACAAAAACTATTCTCGTGATTCAAAGGCTTTAGACACCAATTCTTAGCTCTGTAAACATGAACTCTTAATATTTGAAAGCACAGTCCCGTGAAAACGCCACCAGAAGTACCCGTACTTGTAAACATTACCAGTATTTTCGTCATTTCACAGCTTTCCACTGGAAACCTCCGTGTTTAATTCGACAGTAAATGTAGTAAGAATCTATTTACGTGTACTTGAGGGGTTTATTACACGTTCTTAATCATTTCTGGGAACTCTCATTGTGTATTTTAACAGTTTTACCACAATTAGACAGTTTGCTTAGAAGTATTTACTGGAACCGCCACCATTTTGACTGATTCACACAAAAAAAACGCCAAAGCCAATCCTCCTAAATTGTAAACACAAAAACTATTCTCGTGATTCAAAGGCTTTAGACACCAATTCTGAGCTCTGTAAACATGAACTCTTAATATTTGAAAGCACAGTCCCGTGAAAACGCCACCAGAAGTACCCGGACTTGTAAACATTACCAGTATTTTCGTCATTTCACACCTTTCCACTGGAAACCTCCGTGATTGAATTCGACAGTAAATGTAGTAAGAATCTATTTACGTGTACTTGAGATGTTTATTACACGTTCTTAATCATTTCTGGGAACTCTCATTGTGTATTTTAACAGTTTTACCACAATTAGACAGTTTGCTTAGAAGTATTTACTGGAACCGCCACCATTTTGACTGATTCACACAAAAAAAACGCCAAAGCCAATCCTCCTAAATTGTAAACACAAAAACTATTCTCGTGATTCAAAGGCTTTAGACACCAATTCTGAGCTCTGTAAACATGAACTCTTAATATTTGAAAGCACAGTCCCGTGAAAACGCCACCAGAAGTACCCGGACTTGTAAACATTACCAGTATTTTCGTCATTTCACACCTTTCCACTGGAAACCTCCGTGATTGAATTCGACAGTAAATGTAGTAAGAATCTATTTACGTGTACTTGAGATGTTTATTACACGTTCTTAATCATTTCTGGGAACTCTCATTGTGTATTTTAACAGTTTTACCACAATTAGACAGTTTGCTTAGAAGTATTTACTGGAACCGCCACCATTTTAATTGATTCACACAAAAAAAACGCCAAAGCCAATCCTCCTAAATTGTAAACACAAAAACTATTCTCGTGATTCAAAGGCTTTAGACACCAATTCTGAGCTCTGTAAACATGAACTCTTAATATTTGAAAGCACAGTCCCGTGAAAACGCCACCAGAAGTACCCGTACTTGTAAACATTACCAGTATTTTCGTCATTTCACAGCTTTCCACTGGAAACCTCCGTGTTGAATTCGACAGTAAATGTAGTAAGAATCTATTTACGTGTACTTGAGATGTTTATTACACGTTCTTAATCATTTCTGGGAACTCTCATTGTGTATTTTAACAGTTTTACCACAATTAGACAGTTTGCTTAGAAGTATTTACTGGAACCGCCACCATTTTGACTGATTCACACAAAAAAAACGCCAAAGCCAATCCTCCTAAGTTGTAAACACAAAAACTATTCTCGTGATTCAAAGGCTTTAGACACCAATTCTTAGCTCTGTAAACATGAACTCTTAATATTTGAAAGCACAGTCCCGTGAAAACGCCACCAGAAGTACCCGTACTTGTAAACATTACCAGTATTTTCGTCATTTCACAGCTTTCCACTGGAAACCTCCGTGTTGAATTCGACAGTAAATGTAGTAAGAATCTATTTACGTGTACTTGAGGGGTTTATTACACGTTCTTAATCATTTCTGGGAACTCTCATTGTGTATTTTAACAGTTTTACCACAATTAGACAGTTTGCTTAGAAGTATTTACTGGAACCGCCACCATTTTGACTGATTCACACAAAAAAAACGCCAAAGCCAATCCTCCTAAATTGTAAACACAAAAACTATTCTCGTGATTCAAAGGCTTTAGACACCAATTCTGAGCTCTGTAAACATGAACTCTTAATATTTGAAAGCACAGTCCCGTGAAAACGCCACCAGAAGTACCCGGACTTGTAAACATTACCAGTATTTTCGTCATTTCACACCTTTCCACTGGAAACCTCCGTGTTTAATTCGACAGTAAATGTAGTAAGAATCTATTTACGTGTACTTGAGATGTTTATTACACGTTCTTAATCATTTCTGGGAACTCTCATTGTGTATTTTAACAGTTTTACCACAATTAGACAGTTTGCTTAGAAGTATTTACTGGAACCGCCACCATTTTGACTGATTCACACAAAAAAAACGCCAAAGCCAATCCTCCTAAATTGTAAACACAAAAACTATTCTCGTGATTCAAAGGCTTTAGACACCAATTCTGAGCTCTGTAAACATGAACTCTTAATATTTGAAAGCACAGTCCCGTGAAAACGCCACCAGAAGTACCCGGACTTGTAAACATTACCAGTATTTTCGTCATTTCACACCTTTCCACTGGAAACCTCCGTGATTGAATTCGACAGTAAATGTAGTAAGAATCTATTTACGTGTACTTGAGATGTTTATTACACGTTCTTAATCATTTCTGGGAACTCTCATTGTGTATTTTAACAGTTTTACCACAATTAGACAGTTTGCTTAGAAGTATTTACTGGAACCGCCACCATTTTAATTGATTCACACAAAAAAAACGCCAAAGCCAATCCTCCTAAATTGTAAACACAAAAACTATTCTCGTGATTCAAAGGCTTTAGACACCAATTCTTAGCTCTGTAAACATGAACTCTTAATATTTGAAAGCACAGTCCCGTGAAAACGCCACCCGAAGTACCCGGACTTGTAAACATTACCAGTATTTTCGTCATTTCAAAGCTTTCCACTGGAAACCTCCGTGATTGAATTCGACAGTAAATGTAGCAAGAATCTATTTACGTGTTCTTGAGGGGTATTACACGTTCTTAATCATTTCTGGGAACTCTCATTGTGTATTTTAACAGTTTTACCACAATTAGACAGTTTGCTTAGAAGTATTTCCTGGAACCGTCACCATTTTGACTGATTCACACAAAAAAAACGCCAAAGCCAATCCTCCTAAATTGTAAACACAAAAACTATTCTCGTGATTCAAAGGCTTTAGACACCAATTCTGAGCTCTGTAAACATGAACTCTTAATATTTGAAAGCACAGTCCCGTGAAAACGCCACCAGAAGTACCCGTACTTGTAAACATTACCAGTATTTTCTTCATTTCACAGCTTTCCACTGGAAACCTCCGTGTTTAATTCGACAGTAAATGTAGTAAGAATCTATTTACGTGTACTTGAGATGTTTATTACACGTTCTTAATCATTTCTGGGAACTCTCATTGTGTATTTTAACAGTTTTACCACAATTAGACAGTTTGCTTAGAAGTATTTACTGGAACCGCCACCATTTTGACTGATTCACACAAAAAAAACGCCAAAGCCAATCCTCCTAAATTGTAAACACAAAAACTATTCTCGTGATTCAAAGGCTTTAGACACCAATTCTTAGCTCTGTAAACATGAACTCTTAATATTTGAAAGCACAGTCCCGTGAAAACGCCACCAGAAGTACCCGTACTTGTAAACATTACCAGTATTTTCGTCATTTCACAGCTTTCCACTGGAAACCTCCGTGTTTAATTCGACAGTAAATGTAGTAAGAATCTATTTACGTGTACTTGAGGGGTTTATTACATGTTCTTAATCATTTCTGGGAACTCTCATTGTGTATTTTAACAGTTTTACCACAATTAGACAGTTTGCTTAGAAGTATTTACTGGAACCGCCACCATTTTAACTGATTCACACAAAAAAAACGCCAAAGCCAATCCTCCTAAATTGTAAACACAAAAACTATTCTCGTGATTCAAAGGCTTTAGACACCAATTCTGAGCTCTGTAAACATGAACTCTTAATATTTGAAAGCACAGTCCCGTGAAAACGCCACCAGAAGTACCCGTACTTGTAAACATTACCAGTATTTTCTTCATTTCACAGCTTTCCACTGGAAACCTCCGTGTTGAATTCGACAGTAAATGTAGTAAGAATCTATTTACGTGTACTTGAGATGTTTATTACACGTTCCTAATCATTTCTGGGAACTCTCATTGTGTATTTTAACAGTTTTACCACAATTAGACAGTTTGCTTAGAAGTATTTACTGGAACCGCCACCATTTTGACTGATTCACACAAAAAAAACGCCAAAGCCAATCCTCCTAAATTGTAAACACAAAAACTATTCTCGTGATTCAAAGGCTTTAGACACCAATTCTTAGCTCTGTAAACATGAACTCTTAATATTTGAAAGCACAGTCCCGTGAAAACGCCACCAGAAGTACCCGGACTTGTAAACATTACCAGTATTTTCGTCATTTCACAGCTTTCCACTGGAAACCTCCGTGTTTAATTCGACAGTAAATGTAGTAAGAATCTATTTACGTGTACTTGAGGGGTTTATTACACGTTCTTAATCATTTCTGGGAACTCTCATTGTGTATTTTAACAGTTTTACCACAATTAGACAGTTTGCTTAGAAGTATTTCCTGGAACCGTCACCATTTTGACTGATTCACACAAAAAAAACGCCGAAGCCAATCCTCCTAAATTGTAAACACAAAAACTATTCTCGTGATTCAAAGGCTTTAGACACCAATTCTGAGCTCTGTAAACATGAACTCTTAATATTTGAAAGCACAGTCCCGTGAAAACGCCACCAGAAGTACCCGGACTTGTAAACATTACCAGTATTTTCGTCATTTCACACCTTTCCACTGGAAACCTCCGTGATTGAATTCGACAGTAAATGTAGTAAGAATCTATTTACGTGTACTTGAGATGTTTATTACACGTTCTTAATCATTTCTGGGAACTCTCATTGTGTATTTTAACAGTTTTACCACAATTAGACAGTTTGCTTAGAAGTATTTACTGGAACCGCCACCATTTTAACTGATTCACACAAAAAAAACGCCAAAGCCAATCCTCCTAAATTGTAAACAAAAACACTCTTCTCGTCATTCAAAGGCTTTAGACACCAATTCTGAGCTCTGTAAACATGAACTCTTAATATTTGAAAGCACAGTCCCGTGAAAACGCCACCAGAAGTACCCGTACTTGTAAACATTACCAGTATTTTCGTCATTTCAAAGCTTTCCACTGGAAACCTCCGTGATTGAATTCGACAGTAAATGTAGCAAGAATCTATTTACGTGTTCTTGAGGGGTTTATTACACGTTCTTAATCATTTCTGGGAACTCTCATTGTGTATTTTAACAGTTTTACCACAATTAGACAGTTTGCTTAGAAGTATTTCCTGGAACCGTCACCATTTTGACTGATTCACACAAAAAAAACGCCAAAGCCAATCCTCCTAAATTGTAAACACAAAAACTATTCTCGTGATTCAAAGGCTTTAGACACCAATTCTGAGCTCTGTAAACATGAACTCTTAATATTTGAAAGCACAGTCCCGTGAAAACGCCACCAGAAGTACCCGTACTTGTAAACATTACCAGTATTTTCTTCATTTCACAGCTTTCCACTGGAAACCTCCGTGTTGAATTCGACAGTAAATGTAGTAAGAATCTATTTACGTGTACTTGAGATGTTTATTACACGTTCTTAATCATTTCTGGGAACTCTCATTGTGTATTTTAACAGTTTTACCACAATTAGACAGTTTGCTTAGAAGTATTTACTGGAACCGCCACCATTTTGACTGATTCACACAAAAAAAACGCCAAAGCCAATCCTCCTAAATTGTAAACACAAAAACTATTCTCGTGATTCAAAGGCTTTAGACACCAATTCTTAGCTCTGTAAACATGAACTCTTAATATTTGAAAGCACAGTCCCGTGAAAACGCCACCAGAAGTACCCGTACTTGTAAACATTACCAGTATTTTCGTCATTTCACAGCTTTCCACTGGAAACCTCCGTGTTTAATTCGACAGTAAATGTAGTAAGAATCTATTTACGTGTACTTGAGGGGTTTATTACATGTTCTTAATCATTTCTGGGAACTCTCATTGTGTATTTTAACAGTTTTACCACAATTAGACAGTTTGCTTAGAAGTATTTACTGGAACCGCCACCATTTTAACTGATTCACACAAAAAAAACGCCAAAGCCAATCCTCCTAAATTGTAAACACAAAAACTATTCTCGTGATTCAAAGGCTTTAGACACCAATTCTGAGCTCTGTAAACATGAACTCGTAATAATTGAAAGCACAGTCCCGTGAAAACGCCACCCGAAGTACCCGGACTTGTAAACATTACCAGTATTTTCGTCATTTCACAGCTTTCCACTGGAAACCTCCGTGATTGAATTCGACAGTAAATGTAGTAAGAATCTATTTACGTGTACTTGAGGGGTTTATTACACGTTCTTAATCATTTCTGGGAACTCTCATTGTGTATTTTAACAGTTTTACCACAATTAGACAGTTTGCTTAGAAGTATTTACTGGAACCGCCACCATTTTGACTGATTCACACAAAAAAAACGCCAAAGCCAATCCTCCTAAATTGTAAACACAAAAACTATTCTCGTGATTCAAAGGCTTTAGACACCAATTCTTAGCTCTGTAAACATGAACTCTTAATATTTGAAAGCACAGTCCCGTGAAAACGCCACCAGAAGTACCCGTACTTGTAAACATTACCAGTATTTTCGTCATTTCACAGCTTTCCACTGGAAACCTCCATGTTTAATTCGACAGTAAATGTAGTAAGAATCTATTTACGTGTACTTGAGGGGTTTATTACACGTTCTTAATCATTTCTGGGAACTCTCATTGTGTATTTTAACAGTTTTACCACAATTAGACAGTTTGCTTAGAAGAATTTACTGGAACCGCCACCATTTTGACTGATTCACACAAAAAAAACGCCAAAGCCAATCCTCCTAAATTGTAAACACAAAAACTATTCTCGTGATTCAAAGGCTTTAGACACCAATTCTGAGCTCTGTAAACATGAACTCTTAATATTTGAAAGCACAGTCCCGTGAAAACGCCACCAGAAGTACCCGGACTTGTAAACATTACCAGTATTTTCGTCATTTCACACCTTTCCACTGGAAACCTCCGTGATTGAATTCGACAGTAAATGTAGTAAGAATCTATTTACGTGTACTTGAGATGTTTATTACACGTTCTTAATCATTTCTGGGAACTCTCATTGTGTATTTTAACAGTTTTACCACAATTAGACAGTTTGCTTAGAAGTATTTACTGGAACCGCCACCATTTTAATTGATTCACACAAAAAAAACGCCAAAGCCAATCCTCCTAAATTGTAAACACAAAAACTATTCTCGTGATTCAAAGGCTTTAGACACCAATTCTGAGCTCTGTAAACATGAACTCTTAATATTTGAAAGCACAGTCCCGTGAAAACGCCACCAGAAGTACCCGTACTTGTAAACATTACCAGTATTTTCGTCATTTCACAGCTTTCCACTGGAAACCTCCGTGTTGAATTCGACAGTAAATGTAGTAAGAATCTATTTACGTGTACTTGAGATGTTTATTACACGTTCTTAATCATTTCTGGGAACTCTCATTGTGTATTTTAACAGTTTTACCACAATTAGACAGTTTGCTTAGAAGTATTTACTGGAACCGCCACCATTTTGACTGATTCACACAAAAAAAACGCCAAAGCCAATCCTCCTAAATTGTAAACACAAAAACTATTCTCGTGATTCAAAGGCTTTAGACACCAATTCTGAGCTCTGTAAACATGAACTCTTAATATTTGAAAGCACAGTCCCGTGAAAACGCCACCAGAAGTACCCGGACTTGTAAACATTACCAGTATTTTCGTCATTTCACAGCTTTCCACTGGAAACCTCCGTGTTTAATTCGACAGTAAATGTAGTAAGAATCTATTTACGTGTACTTGAGGGGTTTATTGCACGTTCTTAATCATTTCTGGGAACTCTCATTGTGTATTTTAACAGTTTTACCACAATTAGACAGTTTGCTTAGAAGTATTTCCTGGAACCGTCACCATTTTGACTGATTCACACAAAAAAAACGCCGAAGCCAATCCTCCTAAATTGTAAACACAAAAACTATTCTCGTGATTCAAAGGCTTTAGACACCAATTCTGAGCTCTGTAAACATGAACTCTTAATATTTGAAAGCACAGTCCCGTGAAAACGCCACCAGAAGTACCCGGACTTGTAAACATTACCAGTATTTTCGTCATTTCACACCTTTCCACTGGAAACCTCCGTGATTGAATTCGACAGTAAATGTAGTAAGAATCTATTTACGTGTACTTGAGATGTTTATTACACGTTCTTAATCATTTCTGGGAACTCTCATTGTGTATTTTAACAGTTTTACCACAATTAGACAGTTTGCTTAGAAGTATTTACTGGAACCGCCACCATTTTAACTGATTCACACAAAAAAAACGCCAAAGCCAATCCTCCTAAATTGTAAACAAAAACACTCTTCTCGTCATTCAAAGGCTTTAGACACCAATTCTGAGCTCTGTAAACATGAACTCTTAATATTTGAAAGCACAGTCCCGTGAAAACGCCACCAGAAGTACCCGGACTTTTAAACATTACCAGTATTTTCGTCATTTCAAAGCTTTCCACTGGAAACCTCCGTGATTGAATTCGACAGTAAATGTAGCAAGAATCTATTTACGTGTTCTTGAGGGGTTTATTACACGTTCTTAATCATTTCTGGGAACTCTCATTGTGTATTTTAACAGTTTTACCACAATTAGACAGTTTGCTTAGAAGTATTTCCTGGAACCGTCACCATTTTGACTGATTCACACAAAAAAAACGCCAAAGCCAATCCTCCTAAATTGTAAACACAAAAACTATTCTCGTGATTCAAAGGCTTTAGACACCAATTCTGAGCTCTGTAAACATGAACTCTTAATATTTGAAAGCACAGTCCCGTGAAAACGCCACCAGAAGTACCCGTACTTGTAAACATTACCAGTATTTTCTTCATTTCACAGCTTTCCACTGGAAACCTCCGTGTTGAATTCGACAGTAAATGTAGTAAGAATCTATTTACGTGTACTTGAGATGTTTATTACACGTTCTTAATCATTTCTGGGAACTCTCATTGTGTATTTTAACAGTTTTACCACAATTAGACAGTTTGCTTAGAAGTATTTACTGGAACCGCCACCATTTTGACTGATTCACACAAAAAAAACGCCAAAGCCAATCCTCCTAAATTGTAAACACAAAAACTATTCTCGTGATTCAAAGGCTTTAGACACCAATTCTTAGCTCTGTAAACATGAACTCTTAATATTTGAAAGCACAGTCCCGTGAAAACGCCACCAGAAGTACCCGTACTTGTAAACATTACCAGTATTTTCGTCATTTCACAGCTTTCCACTGGAAACCTCCGTGTTTAATTCGACAGTAAATGTAGTAAGAATCTATTTACGTGTACTTGAGGGGTTTATTACATGTTCTTAATCATTTCTGGGAACTCTCATTGTGTATTTTAACAGTTTTACCACAATTAGACAGTTTGCTTAGAAGTATTTACTGGAACCGCCACCATTTTAACTGATTCACACAAAAAAAACGCCAAAGCCAATCCTCCTAAATTGTAAACACAAAAACTATTCTCGTGATTCAAAGGCTTTAGACACCAATTCTGAGCTCTGTAAACATGAACTCGTAATAATTGAAAGCACAGTCCCGTGAAAACGCCACCCGAAGTACCCGGACTTGTAAACATTACCAGTATTTTCGTCATTTCACAGCTTTCCACTGGAAACCTCCGTGATTGAATTCGACAGTAAATGTAGTAAGAATCTATTTACGTGTACTTGAGGGGTTTATTAAACGTTCTTAATCATTTCTGGGAACTCTCATTGTGTATTTTAACAGTTTTACCACAATTAGACAGTTTGCTTAGAAGTATTTACTGGAACCGCCACCATTTTAACTGATTCACACAAAAAAAACGCCAAAGCCAATCCTCCTAAATTGTAAACACAAAAACTATTCTCGTGATTCAAAGGCTTTAGACACCAATTCTTAGCTCTGTAAACATGAACTCTTAATATTTGAAAGCACAGTCCCGTGAAAACGCCACCCGAAGTACCCGTACTTGTAAACATTACCAGTATTTTCGTCATTTCACAGCTTTCCACTGGAAACCTCCGTGTTTAATTCGACAGTAAATGTAGTAAGAATCTATTTACGTGTACTTGAGGGGTTTATTACACGTTCTTAATCATTTCTGGGAACTCTCATTGTGTATTTTAACAGTTTTACCACAATTAGACAGTTTGCTTAGAAGTATTTACTGGAACCGCCACCATTTTGACTGATTCACACAAAAAAAAACGCCAAAGCCAATCCTCCTAAATTGTAAACACAAAAACTATTCTCGTGATTCAAAGGCTTTAGACACCAATTCTGAGCTCTGTAAACATGAACTCTTAATATTTGAAAGCACAGTCCCGTGAAAACGCCACCAGAAGTACCCGGACTTGTAAACATTACCAGTATTTTCGTCTTTCACACCTTTCCACTGGAAACCTCCGTGATTGAATTCGACAGTAAATGTAGTAAGAATCTATTTACGTGTACTTGAGATGTTTATTACACGTTCTTAATCATTTCTGGGAACTCTCATTGTGTATTTTAACAGTTTTACCACAATTAGACAGTTTGCTTAGAAGTATTTTCTGGAACCGTCACCATTTTGACTGATTCACACAAAAAAAACGCCAAAGCCAATCCTCCTAAATTGTAAACACAAAAACTATTCTCGTGATTCAAAGGCTTTAGACACCAATTCTGAGCTCTGTAAACATGAACTCTTAATATTTGAAAGCACAGTCCCGTGAAAACGCCACCAGAAGTACCCGTACTTGTAAACATTACCAGTATTTTCTTCATTTCACAGCTTTCCACTGGAAACCTCCGTGTTGAATTCGACAGTAAATGTAGTAAGAATCTATTTACGTGTACTTGAGATGTTTATTACACGTTCTTAATCATTTCTGGGAACTCTCATTGTGTATTTTAACAGTTTTACCACAATTAGACAGTTTGCTTAGAAGTATTTACTGGAACCGCCACCATTTTGACTGATTCACACAAAAAAAACGCCAAAGCCAATCCTCCTAAATTGTAAACACAAAAACTATTCTCGTGATTCAAAGGCTTTAGACACCAATTCTTAGCTCTGTAAACATGAACTCTTAATATTTGAAAGCACAGTCCCGTGAAAACGCCACCAGAAGTACCCGTACTTGTAAACATTACCAGTATTTTCGTCATTTCACAGCTTTCCACTGGAAACCTCCGTGTTTAATTCGACAGTAAATGTAGTAAGAATCTATTTACGTGTACTTGAGGGGTTTATTACATGTTCTTAATCATTTCTGGGAACTCTCATTGTGTATTTTAACAGTTTTACCACAATTAGACAGTTTGCTTAGAAGTATTTACTGGAACCGCCACCATTTTAACTGATTCACACAAAAAAAACGCCAAAGCCAATCCTCCTAAATTGTAAACACAAAAACTATTCTCGTGATTCAAAGGCTTTAGACACCAATTCTGAGCTCTGTAAACATGAACTCGTAATAATTGAAAGCACAGTCCCGTGAAAACGCCACCCGAAGTACCCGGACTTGTAAACATTACCAGTATTTTCGTCATTTCACAGCTTTCCACTGGAAACCTCCGTGATTGAATTCGACAGTAAATGTAGTAAGAATCTATTTACGTGTACTTGAGGGGTTTATTAAACGTTCTTAATCATTTCTGGGAACTCTCATTGTGTATTTTAACAGTTTTACCACAATTAGACAGTTTGCTTAGAAGTATTTACTGGAACCGCCACCATTTTAACTGATTCACACAAAAAAAACGCCAAAGCCAATCCTCCTAAATTGTAAACACAAAAACTATTCTCGTGATTCAAAGGCTTTAGACACCAATTCTTAGCTCTGTAAACATGAACTCTTAATATTTGAAAGCACAGTCCCGTGAAAACGCCACCCGAAGTACCCGTACTTGTAAACATTACCAGTATTTTCGTCATTTCACAGCTTTCCACTGGAAACCTCCGTGTTTAATTCGACAGTAAATGTAGTAAGAATCTATTTACGTGTACTTGAGGGGTTTATTACACGTTCTTAATCATTTCTGGGAACTCTCATTGTGTATTTTAACAGTTTTACCACAATTAGACAGTTTGCTTAGAAGTATTTACTGGAACCGCCACCATTTTGACTGATTCACACAAAAAAAACGCCAAAGCCAATCCTCCTAAATTGTAAACACAAAAACTATTCTCGTGATTCAAAGGCTTTAGACACCAATTCTGAGCTCTGTAAACATGAACTCTTAATATTTGAAAGCACAGTCCCGTGAAAACGCCACCAGAAGTACCCGGACTTGTAAACATTACCAGTATTTTCGTCTTTCACACCTTTCCACTGGAAACCTCCGTGATTGAATTCGACAGTAAATGTAGTAAGAATCTATTTACGTGTACTTGAGATGTTTATTACACGTTCTTAATCATTTCTGGGAACTCTCATTGTGTATTTTAACAGTTTTACCACAATTAGACAGTTTGCTTAGAAGTATTTACTGGAACCGCCACCATTTTGACTGATTCACACAAAAAAAACGCCAAAGCCAATCCTCCTAAATTGTAAACACAAAAACTATTCTCGTGATTCAAAGGCTTTAGACACCAATTCTGAGCTCTGTAAACATGAACTCTTAATATTTGAAAGCACAGTACCGTGAAAACGCCACCAGAAGTACCCGGACTTGTAAACATTACCAGTATTTTCGTCATTTCACACCTTTCCACTGGAAACCTCCGTGATTGAATTCGACAGTAAATGTAGTAAGAATCTATTTACGTGTACTTGAGATGTTTATTACACGTTCTTAATTATTTCTGGGAACTCTCATTGTGTATTTTAACAGTTTTACCACAATTAGACAGTTTGCTTAGAAGTATTTACTGGAACCGCCACCATTTTAATTGATTCACACAAAAAAAACGCCAAAGCCAATCCTCCTAAATTGTAAACACAAAAACTATTCTCGTGATTCAAAGGCTTTAGACACCAATTCTGAGCTCTGTAAACATGAACTCTTAATATTTGAAAGCACAGTCCCGTGAAAACGCCACCAGAAGTACCCGTACTTGTAAACATTACCAGTATTTTCGTCATTTCACAGCTTTCCACTGGAAACCTCCGTGTTGAATTCGACAGTAAATGTAGTAAGAATCTATTTACGTGTACTTGAGATGTTTATTACACGTTCTTAATCATTTCTGGGAACTCTCATTGTGTATTTTAACAGTTTTACCACAATTAGACAGTTTGCTTAGAAGTATTTACTGGAACCGCCACCATTTTGACTGATTCACACAAAAAAAACGCCAAAGCCAATCCTCCTAAATTGTAAACACAAAAACTATTCTCGTGATTCAAAGGCTTTAGACACCAATTCTGAGCTCTGTAAACATGAACTCTTAATATTTGAAAGCACAGTCCCGTGAAAACGCCACCAGAAGTACCCGGACTTGTAAACATTACCAGTATTTTCGTCATTTCACACCTTTCCACTGGAAACCTCCGTGATTGAATTCGACAGTAAATGTAGTAAGAATCTATTTACGTGTACTTGAGATGTTTATTACACGTTCTTAATCATTTCTGGGAACTCTCATTGTGTATTTTAACAGTTTTACCACAATTAGACAGTTTGCTTAGAAGTATTTACTGGAACCGCCACCATTTTAACTGATTCACACAAAAAAAACGCCAAAGCCAATCCTCCTAAATTGTAAACAAAAACACTCTTCTCGTCATTCAAAGGCTTTAGACACCAATTCTGAGCTCTGTAAACATGAACTCTTAATATTTGAAAGCACAGTCCCGTGAAAACGCCACCAGAAGTACCCGGACTTGTAAACATTACCAGTATTTTCGTGATTTCAAAGCTTTCCACTGGAAACCTCCGTGATTGAATTCGACAGTAAATGTAGCAAGAATCTATTTACGTGTTCTTGAGGGGTTTATTACACGTTCTTAATCATTTCTGGGAACTCTCATTGTGTATTTTAACAGTTTTACCACAATTAGACAGTTTGCTTAGAAGTATTTACTGGAACCGCCACCATTTTGACTGATTCACACAAAAAAAACGCCAAAGCCAATCCTCCTAAATTGTAAACACAAAAACTATTCTCGTGATTCAAAGGCTTTAGACACCAATTCTTAGCTCTGTAAACATGAACTCTTAATATTTGAAAGCACAGTCCCGTGAAAACGCCACCAGAAGTACCCGTACTTGTAAACATTACCAGTATTTTCGTCATTTCACAGCTTTCCACTGGAAACCTCCGTGTTTAATTCGACAGTAAATGTAGTAAGAATCTATTTACGTGTACTTGAGGGGTTTATTACACGTTCTTAATCATTTCTGGGAACTCTCATTTTGTATTTTAACAGTTTTACCACAATTAGACAGTTTGCTTAGAAGTATTTACTGGAACCGCCACCATTTTGACTGATTCACACAAAAAAAACGCCAAAGCCAATCCTCCTAAATTGTAAACACAAAAACTATTCTCGTGATTCAAAGGCTTTAGACACCAATTCTGAGCTCTGTAAACATGAACTCTTAATATTTGAAAGCACAGTCCCGTGAAAACGCCACCAGAAGTACCCGGACTTGTAAACATTACCAGTATTTTCGTCATTTCACACCTTTCCACTGGAAACCTCCGTGATTGAATTCGACAGTATATGTAGTAAGAATCTATTTACGTGTACTTGAGATGTTTATTACACGTTCTTAATCATTTCTGGGAACTCTCATTGTGTATTTTAACAGTTTTACCACAATTAGACAGTTTGCTTAGAAGTATTTACTGGAACCGCCACCATTTTAACTGATTCACACAAAAAAAAACGCCAAAGCCAATCCTCCTAAATTGTAAACACAAAAACTATTCTCGTGATTCAAAGGCTTTAGACACCAATTCTGAGCTCTGTAAACATGAACTCTTAATATTTGAAAGCACAGTCCCGTGAAAACGCCACCAGAAGTACCCGTACTTGTAAACATTACCAGTATTTTCGTCATTTCACAGCTTTCCACTGGAAACCTCCGTGTTGAATTCGACAGTAAATGTAGTAAGAATCTATTTACGTGTACTTGAGGGGTTTATTACACGTTCTTAATCATTTCTGGGAACTCTCATTGTGTATTTTAACAGTTTTACCACAATTAGACAGTTTGCTTAGAAGTATTTCCTGGAACCGTCACCATTTTGACTGATTCACACAAAAAAAACGCCAAAGCCAATCCTCCTAAATTGTAAACACAAAAACTATTCTCGTGATTCAAAGGCTTTAGACACCAATTCTGAGCTCTGTAAACATGAACTCTTAATATTTGAAAGCACAGTCCCGTGAAAACGCCACCAGAAGTACCCGGATTTGTAAACATTACCAGTATTTTCGTCATTTCACAGCTTTCCACTGGAAACCTCCGTGATTGAATTCGACAGTAAATGTAGTAAGAATCTAATTACGTGTACTTGAGGTGTTTATTACACGTTCTTAATCATTTCTGGGAACTATCATTGTGTATTTTAACAGTTTTACCACAATTAGACAGTTTTCTTAGAACTGTTTACTGGAACCGCCACCATTTTGACTGATTCACACAAAAAAAAACGCCAAAGCCAATCCTCCTAAATTGTAAACACAAAAACTATTCTCGTGATTCAAAGGCTTTAGACGCCAATTCTTAGCTCTGTAAACATGAACTCTTAATATTTGAAAGCACAGTCCCGTGAAAACGCCACCAGAAGTACCCGTACTTGTAAACATTACCAGTATTTTCGTCATTTCACAGCTTTCCACTGGAAACCTCCGTGTTGAATTCGACAGTAAATGTAGTAAGAATCTATTTACGTGTACTTGAGATGTTTATTACACGTTCTTAATCATTTCTGGGAACTCTCATTGTGTATTTTAACAGTTTTACGACAATTAGACAGTTTGCTTAGAAGTATTTACTGGAACCGCCACCATTTTAACTGATTCACACAAAAAAAACGCCAAAGCCAATCCTCCTAAATTGTAAACACAAAAACTATTCTCGTGATTCAAAGGCTTTAGACACCAATTCTGAGCTCTGTAAACATGAACTCTTAATATTTGAAAGCACAGTCCCGTGAAAACGCCACCAGAAGTACCCGTACTTGTAAACATTACCAGTATTTTCGTCATTTCACAGCTTTCCACTGGAAACCTCCGTGTTTAATTCGACAGTAAATGTAGTAAGAATCTATTTACGTGTACTTGAGGGGTTTATTACACGTTCTTAATCATTTCTGGGAACTCTCATTGTGTATTTTAACAGTTTTACCACAATTAGACAGTTTGCTTAGAAGTATTTACTGGAACTGCCACCATTTTGACTGATTCACACAAAAAAAACGCCAAAGCCAATCCTCCTAAATTGTAAACACAAAAACTATTCTCGTGATTCAAAGGCTTTAGACACCAATTCTGAGCTCTGTAAACATGAACTCTTAATATTTGAAAGCACAGTCCCGTGAAAACGCCACCAGAAGTACCCGGACTTGTAAACATTACCAGTATTTTCGTCATTTCACACCTTTCCACTGGAAACCTCCGTGATTGAATTCGACAGTAAATGTAGTAAGAATCTATTTACGTGTACTTGAGATGTTTATTACACGTTCTTAATCATTTCTGGGAACTCTCATTGTGTATTTTAACAGTTTTACCACAATTAGACAGTTTGCTTAGAAGTATTTACTGGAACCGCCACCATTTTAACTGATTCACACAAAAAAAACGCCAAAGCAAATCCTCCTAAATTGTAAACACAAAAACTATTCTCGTGATTCAAAGGCTTTAGACACCAATTCTGAGCTCTGTAAACATGAACTCTTAATATTTGAAAGCACAGTCCCGTGAAAACGCCACCAGAAGTACCCGTACTTGTAAACATTACCAGTATTTTCGTCATTTCACAGCTTTCCACTGGAAACCTCCGTGTTTAATTCGACAGTAAATGTAGTAAGAATCTATTTACGTGTACTTGAGGGGTTTATTACACGTTCTTAATCATTTCTGGGAACTCTCATTGTGTATTTTAACAGTTTTACCACAATTAGACAGTTTGCTTAGAAGTATTTACTGGAACCGCCACCATTTTGACTGATTCACACAAAAAAAACGCCAAAGCCAATCCTCCTAAATTGTAAACACAAAAACTATTCTCGTGATTCAAAGGCTTTAGACACCAATTCTGAGCTCTGTAAACATGAACTCTTAATATTTGAAAGCACAGTCCCGTGAAAACGCCACCAGAAGTACCCGTACTTGTAAACATTACCAGTATTTTCGTCATTTCACAGCTTTCCACTGGAAACCTCCGTGTTTAATTCGACAGTAAATGTAGTAAGAATCTATTTACGTGTACTTGAGGGGTTTATTACACGTTCTTAATCATTTCTGGGAACTCTCATTTTGTATTTTAACAGTTTTACCACAATTAGACAGTTTGCTTAGAAGTATTTACTGGAACCGCCACCATTTTGACTGATTCACACAAAAAAAACGCCAAAGCCAATCCTCCTAAATTGTAAACACAAAAACTATTCTCGTGATTCAAAGGCTTTAGACACCAATTCTGAGGTCTGTAAACATGAACTCTTAATATTTGAAAGCACAGTCCCGTGAAAACGCCACCAGAAGTACCCGGACTTGTAAACATTACCAGTATTTTCGTCATTTCACACCTTTCCACTGGAAACCTCCGTGATTGAATTCGACAGTAAATGTAGTAAGAATCTATTTACGTGTACTTGAGATGTTTATTACACGTTCTTAATCATTTCTGGGAACTCTCATTGTGTATTTTAACAGTTTTACCACAATTAGACAGTTTGCTTAGAAGTATTTACTGGAACCGCCACCATTTTAACTGATTCACACAAAAAAAACGCCAAAGCCAATCCTCCTAAATTGTAAACACAAAAACTATTCTCGTGATTCAAAGGCTTTAGACACCAATTCTGAGCTCTGTAAACATGAACTCTTAATATTTGAAAGCACAGTCCCGTGAAAACGCCACCAGAAGTACCCGTACTTGTAAACATTACCAGTATTTTCGTCATTTCACAGCTTTCCACTGGAAACCTCCGTGTTTAATTCGACAGTAAATGTAGTAAGAATCTATTTACGTGTACTTGAGGGGTTTATTACACGTTCTTAATCATTTCTGGGAACTCTCATTGTGTATTTTAACAGTTTTACCACAATTAGACAGTTTGCTTAGAAGTATTTCCTGGAACCGTCACCATTTTGACTGATTCACACAAAAAAAACGCCAAAGCCAATCCTCCTAAATTGTAAACACAAAAACTATTCTCGTGATTCAAAGGCTTTAGACACCAATTCTGAGCTCTGTAAACATGAACTCTTAATATTTGAAAGCACAGTCCCGTGAAAACGCCACCAGAAGTACCCGGATTTGTAAACATTACCAGTATTTTCGTCATTTCACAGCTTTCCACTGGAAACCTCCGTGATTGAATTCGACAGTAAATGTAGTAAGAATCTAATTACGTGTACTTGAGGTGTTTATTACACGTTCTTAATCATTTCTGGGAACTATCATTGTGTATTTTAACAGTTTTACCACAATTAGACAGTTTTCTTAGAACTGTTTACTGGAACCGCCACCATTTTGACTGATTCACACAAAAAAAAACGCCAAAGCCAATCCTCCTAAATTGTAAACACAAAAACTATTCTCGTGATTCAAAGGCTTTAGACGCCAATTCTTAGCTCTGTAAACAGGAACTCTTAATATTTGAAAGCACAGTCCCGTGAAAACGCCACCAGAAGTACCCGTACTTGTAAACATTACCAGTATTTTCGTCATTTCACAGCTTTCCACTGGAAACCTCCGTGTTGAATTCGACAGTAAATGTAGTAAGAATCTATTTACGTGTACTTGAGATGTTTATTACACGTTCTTAATCATTTCTGGGAACTCTCATTGTGTATTTTAACAGTTTTACGACAATTAGACAGTTTGCTTAGAAGTATTTACTGGAACCGCCACCATTTTAACTGATTCACACAAAAAAAACGCCAAAGCCAATCCTCCTAAATTGTAAACACAAAAACTATTCTCGTGATTCAAAGGCTTTAGACACCAATTCTGAGCTCTGTAAACATGAACTCTTAATATTTGAAAGCACAGTCCCGTGAAAACGCCACCAGAAGTACCCGTACTTGTAAACATTACCAGTATTTTCGTCATTTCACAGCTTTCCACTGGAAACCTCCGTGTTTAATTCGACAGTAAATGTAGTAAGAATCTATTTACGTGTACTTGAGGGGTTTATTACACGTTCTTAATCATTTCTGGGAACTCTCATTGTGTATTTTAACAGTTTTACCACAATTAGACAGTTTGCTTAGAAGTATTTCCTGGAACCGTCACCATTTTGACTGATTCACACAAAAAAAACGCCAAAGCCAATCCTCCTAAATTGTAAACACAAAAACTATTCTCGTGATTCAAAGGCTTTAGACACCAATTCTGAGCTCTGTAAACATGAACTCTTAATATTTGAAAGCACAGTCCCGTGAAAACGCCACCAGAAGTACCCGGATTTGTAAACATTACCAGTATTTTCGTCATTTCACAGCTTTCCACTGGAAACCTCCGTGATTGAATTCGACAGTAAATGTAGTAAGAATCTATTTACGTGTACTTGAGGTGTTTATTACACGTTCTTAATCATTTCTGGGAACTATCATTGTGTATTTTAACAGTTTTACCACAATTAGACAGTTTTCTTAGAACTGTTTACTGGAACCGCCACCATTTTGACTGATTCACACAAAAAAAAACGCCAAAGCCAATCCTCCTAAATTGTAAACACAAAAACTATTCTCGTGATTCAAAGGCTTTAGACGCCAATTCCTGGCTCTATAAACATGAACTCTTAATATTTGAAAGCACAGTCCCGTGAAAACGCCACCAGAAGTACCCGTACTTGTAAACATTACCAGTATTTTCGTCATTTCACAGCTTTCCACTGGAAACCTCCGTGTTGAATTCGACAGTAAATGTAGTAAGAATCTATTTACGTGTACTTGAGATGTTTATTACACGTTCTTAATCATTTCTGGGAACTCTCATTGTGTATTTTAACAGTTTTATGACAATTAGACAGTTTGCTTAGAAGTATTTACTGGAACCGCCACCATTTTAACTGATTCACACCAAAAAAACGCCAAAGCCAATCCTCCTAAATTGTAAACACAAAAACTATTCTCGTGAATCAAAGGCTTTAGACACCAATTCTGAGCTCTGTAAACATGAACTCTTAATATTTGAAAGCACAGTCCCGTGAAAACGCCACCAGAAGTACCCGTACTTGTAAACATTACCAGTATTTTCGTCATTTCACAGCTTTCCACTGGAAACCTCCGTGTTTAATTCGACAGTAAATGTAGTAAGAATCTATTTACGTGTACTTGAGGGGTTTATTACACGTTCTTAATCATTTCTGGGAACTCTCATTGTGTATTTTAACAGTTTTACCACAATTAGACAGTTTGCTTAGAAGTATTTCCTGGAACCGTCACCATTTTGACTGATTCACACAAAAAAAACGCCAAAGCCAATCCTCCTAAATTGTAAACACAAAAACTATTCTCGTGATTCAAAGGCTTTAGACACCAATTCTGAGCTCTGTAAACATGAACTCTTAATATTTGAAAGCACAGTCCCGTGAAAACGCCACCAGAAGTACCCGGATTTGTAAACATTACCAGTATTTTCGTCATTTCACAGCTTTCCACTGGAAACCTCCGTGATTGAATTCGACAGTAAATGTAGTAAGAATCTAATTACGTGTACTTGAGGTGTTTATTACACGTTCTTAATCATTTCTGGGAACTATCATTGTGTATTTTAACAGTTTTACCACAATTAGACAGTTTTCTTAGAACTGTTTACTGGAACCGCCACCATTTTGACTGATTCACACAAAAAAAAACGCCAAAGCCAATCCTCCTAAATTGTAAACACAAAAACTATTCTCGTGATTCAAAGGCTTTAGACGCCAATTCTTAGCTCTGTAAACAGGAACTCTTAATATTTGAAAGCACAGTCCCGTGAAAACGCCACCAGAAGTACCCGTACTTGTAAACATTACCAGTATTTTCGTCATTTCACAGCTTTCCACTGGAAACCTCCGTGTTGAATTCGACAGTAAATGTAGTAAGAATCTATTTACGTGTACTTGAGATGTTTATTACACGTTCTTAATCATTTCTGGGAACTCTCATTGTGTATTTTAACAGTTTTACGACAATTAGACAGTTTGCTTAGAAGTATTTACTGGAACCGCCACCATTTTAACTGATTCACACAAAAAAAACGCCAAAGCCAATCCTCCTAAATTGTAAACACAAAAACTATTCTCGTGATTCAAAGGCTTTAGACACCAATTCTGAGCTCTGTAAACATGAACTCTTAATATTTGAAAGCACAGTCCCGTGAAAACGCCACCAGAAGTACCCGTACTTGTAAACATTACCAGTATTTTCGTCATTTCACAGCTTTCCACTGGAAACCTCCGTGTTTAATTCGACAGTAAATGTAGTAAGAATCTATTTACGTGTACTTGAGGGGTTTATTACACGTTCTTAATCATTTCTGGGAACTCTCATTGTGTATTTTAACAGTTTTACCACAATTAGACAGTTTGCTTAGAAGTATTTCCTGGAACCGTCACCATTTTGACTGATTCACACAAAAAAAACGCCAAAGCCAATCCTCCTAAATTGTAAACACAAAAACTATTCTCGTGATTCAAAGGCTTTAGACACCAATTCTGAGCTCTGTAAACATGAACTCTTAATATTTGAAAGCACAGTCCCGTGAAAACGCCACCAGAAGTACCCGGATTTGTAAACATTACCAGTATTTTCGTCATTTCACAGCTTTCCACTGGAAACCTCCGTGATTGAATTCGACAGTAAATGTAGTAAGAATCTATTTACGTGTACTTGAGGTGTTTATTACACGTTCTTAATCATTTCTGGGAACTATCATTGTGTATTTTAACAGTTTTACCACAATTAGACAGTTTTCTTAGAACTGTTTACTGGAACCGCCACCATTTTGACTGATTCACACAAAAAAAAACGCCAAAGCCAATCCTCCTAAATTGTAAACACAAAAACTATTCTCGTGATTCAAAGGCTTTAGACGCCAATTCCTGGCTCTATAAACATGAACTCTTAATATTTGAAAGCACAGTCCCGTGAAAACGCCACCAGAAGTACCCGTACTTGTAAACATTACCAGTATTTTCGTCATTTCACAGCTTTCCACTGGAAACCTCCGTGTTGAATTCGACAGTAAATGTAGTAAGAATCTATTTACGTGTACTTGAGATGTTTATTACACGTTCTTAATCATTTCTGGGAACTCTCATTGTGTATTTTAACAGTTTTATGACAATTAGACAGTTTGCTTAGAAGTATTTACTGGAACCGCCACCATTTTAACTGATTCACACCAAAAAAACGCCAAAGCCAATCCTCCTAAATTGTAAACACAAAAACTATTCTCGTGAATCAAAGGCTTTAGACACCAATTCTGAGCTCTGTAAACATGAACTCTTAATATTTGAAAGCACAGTCCCGTGAAAACGCCACCAGAAGTACCCGTACTTGTAAACATTACCAGTATTTTCGTCATTTCACAGCTTTCCACTGGAAACCTCCGTGTTTAATTCGACAGTAAATGTAGTAAGAATCTATTTACGTGTACTTGAGGGGTTTATTACACGTTCTTAATCATTTCTGGGAACTCTCATTGTGTATTTTAACAGTTTTACCACAATTAGACAGTTTGCTTAGAAGTATATTTGGAACCGTCACCATTTTGACTGATTCACACAAAAAAAAACGCCAAAGCCAATCCTCCTAAATTGTAAACACAAAAACTATTCTCGTGATTCAAAGGCTTTAGACACCAATTCTGAGCTCTGTAAACATGAACTCTTAATATTTGAAAGCACAGTCCCGTGAAAACGCCACCAGAAGTACCCGGACTTGTAAACATTACCAGTATTTTCGTCATTTCACAGCTTTCCACTGGAAACCTCCGTGATTGAATTCAACAGTAAATGTAGTAAGAATCTATTTACGTGTACTTGAGATGTTTAGTACACGTTCTTAATCATTTCTGGGAACTCTCATTGTGTATTTTAACAGTTTTACCACAATTAGACAGTTTGCTTAGAAGTATTTACTGGAACCGCCACCATTTTGACTGATTCACACAAAAAAAACGCCAAAGCCAATCCTCCTAAATTGTAAACACAAAAACTATCCTCGTGATTCAAAGGCTTTAGACACCAATTCTGAGCTCTGTAAACATGAACTCTTAATATTTGAAAGCACAGTCCCGTGAAAACGCCACCAGAAGTACCCGGACTTGTAAACATTACCAGTATTTTCGTCATTTCACACCTTTCCACTGGAAACCTCCGTGATTGAATTCGACAGTAAATGTAGTAAGAATCTATTTACGTGTACTTGAGATGTTTATTACACGTTCTTAATCATTTCTGGGAACTCTCATTGTGTATTTTAACAGTTTTACCACAATTAGACAGTTTGCTTAGAAGTATTTACTGGAACCGCCACCATTTTAATTGATTCACACAAAAAAAACGCCAAAGCCAATCCTCCTAAATTGTAAACACAAAAACTATTCTCGTGATTCAAAGGCTTTAGACACCAATTCTGAGCTCTGTAAACATGAACTCTTAATATTTGAAAGCACAGTCCCGTGAAAACGCCACCAGAAGTACCCGTACTTGTAAACATTACCAGTATTTTCGTCATTTCACAGCTTTCCACTGGAAACCTCCGTGTTGAATTCGACAGTAAATGTAGTAAGAATCTATTTACGTGTACTTGAGATGTTTATTACACGTTCTTAATCATTTCTGGGAACTCTCATTGTGTATTTTAACAGTTTTACCACAATTAGACAGTTTGCTTAGAAGTATTTACTGGAACCGCCACCATTTTAACTGATTCACACAAAAAAAACGCCAAAGCCAATCCTCCTAAATTGTAAACACAAAAACTATTCTCGGGATTCAAAGGCTTTAGACACCAATTCTGAGCTCTGTAAACATGAACTCTTAATATTTGAAAGCACAGTCCCGTGAAAACGCCACCAGAAGTACCCGGACTTGTAAACATTACCAGTATTTTCGTCATTTCACAGCTTTCCACTGGAAACCTCCGTGTTTAATTCGACAGTAAATGTAGTAAGAATCTATTTACGTGTACTTGAGGGGTTTATTACACGTTCTTAATCATTTCTGGGAACTCTCATTGTGTATTTTAACAGTTTTACCACAATTAGACAGTTTGCTTAGAAGTATTTCCTGGAACCGTCACCATTTTGACTGATTCACACAAAAAAAACGCCAAAGCCAATCCTCCTAAATTGTAAACACAAAAACTATTCTCGGGATTCAAAGGCTTTAGACACCAATTCTGAGCTCTGTAAACATGAACTCTTAATATTTGAAAGCACAGTCCCGTGAAAACGCCACCAGAAGTACCCGGACTTGTAAACATTACCAGTATTTTCGTCATTTCACACCTTTCCACTGGAAACCTCCGTGATTGAATTCGACAGTAAATGTAGTAAGAATCTATTTACGTGTACTTGAGATGTTTATTACACGTTCTTAATCATTTCTGGGAACTCTCATTGTGTATTTTAACAGTTTTACCACAATTAGACAGTTTGCTTAGAAGTATTTACTGGAACCGCCACCATTTTAACTGATTCACACAAAAAAAACGCCAAAGCCAATCCTCCTAAATTGTAAACAAAAACACTCTTCTCGTCATTCAAAGGCTTTAGACACCAATTCTGAGCTCTGTAAACATGAACTCTTAATATTTGAAAGCACAGTCCCGTGAAAACGCCACCCGAAGTACCCGGACTTGTAAACATTACCAGTATTTTCGTCATTTCAAAGCTTTCCACTGGAAACCTCCGTGATTGAATTCGACAGTAAATGTAGCAAGAATCTATTTACGTGTTCTTGAGGGGTTTATTACACGTTCTTAATCATTTCTGGGAACTCTCATTGTGTATTTTAACAGTTTTACCACAATTAGACAGTTTGCTTAGAAGTATTTCCTGGAACCGTCACCATTTTGACTGATTCACACAAAAAAAACGCCAAAGCCAATCCTCCTAAATTGTAAACACAAAAACTATTCTCGTGATTCAAAGGCTTTAGACACCAATTCTGAGCTCTGTAAACATGAACTCTTAATATTTGAAAGCACAGTCCCGTGAAAACGCCACCAGAAGTACCCGTACTTGTAAACATTACCAGTATTTTCTTCATTTCACAGCTTTCCACTGGAAACCTCCGTGTTTAATTCGACAGTAAATGTAGTAAGAATCTATTTACGTGTACTTGAGATGTTTATTACACGTTCTTAATCATTTCTGGGAACTCTCATTGTGTATTTTAACAGTTTTACCACAATTAGACAGTTTGCTTAGAAGTATTTACTGGAACCGCCACCATTTTGACTGATTCACACAAAAAAAACGCCAAAGCCAATCCTCCTAAATTGTAAACACAAAAACTATTCTCGTGATTCAAAGGCTTTAGACACCAATTCTTAGCTCTGTAAACATGAACTCTTAATATTTGAAAGCACAGTCCCTTGAAAACGCCACCAGAAGTACCCGTACTTGTAAACATTACCAGTATTTTCGTCATTTCACAGCTTTCCACTGGAAACCTCCGTGTTTAATTCGACAGTAAATGTAGTAAGAATCTATTTACGTGTACTTGAGGGGTTTATTACACGTTCTTAATCATTTCTGGGAACTCTCATTGTGTATTTTAACAGTTTTACCACAATTAGACAGTTTGCTTAGAAGTATTTACTGGAACCGCCACCATTTTGACTGATTCACACAAAAAAAACGCCAAAGCCAATCCTCCTAAATTGTAAACACAAAAACTATTCTCGTGATTCAAAGGCTTTAGACACCAATTCTGAGCTCTGTAAACATGAACTCTTAATATTTGAAAGCACAGTCCCGTGAAAACGCCACCCGAAGTACCCGGACTTGTAAACATTACCAGTATTTTCGTCATTTCACACCTTTCCACTGGAAACCTCCGTGATTGAATTCGACAGTAAATGTAGTAAGAATCTATTTACGTGTACTTGAGATGTTTATTACACGTTCTTAATCATTTCTGGGAACTCTCATTGTGTATTTTAACAGTTTTACCACAATTAGACAGTTTGCTTAGAAGTATTTACTGGAACCGCCACCATTTTAACTGATTCACACAAAAAAAACGCCAAAGCCAATCCTCCTAAATTGTAAACACAAAAACTATTCTCGTGATTCAAAGGCTTTAGACACCAATTCTGAGCTCTGTAAACATGAACTCTTAATATTTGAAAGCACAGTCCCGTGAAAACGCCACCAGAAGTACCCGTACTTGTAAACATTACCAGTATTTTCGTCATTTCACAGCTTTCCACTGGAAACCTCCGTGTTTAATTCGACAGTAAATGTAGTAAGAATCTATTTACGTGTACTTGAGGGGTTTATTACACGTTCTTAATCATTTCTGGGAACTCTCATTGTGTATTTTAACAGTTTTACCACAATTAGACAGTTTGCTTAGAAGTATTTCCTGGAACCGTCACCATTTTGACTGATTCACACAAAAAAAACGCCAAAGCCAATCCTCCTAAATTGTAAACACAAAAACTATTCTCGTGATTCAAAGGCTTTAGACACCAATTCTGAGCTCTGTAAACATGAACTCTTAATATTTGAAAGCACAGTCCCGTGAAAACGCCACCAGAAGTACCCGGATTTGTAAACATTACCAGTATTTTCGTCATTTCGCAGCTTTCCACTGGAAACCTCCGTGATTGAATTCGACAATAAATGTAGTAAGAATCTAATTACGTGTACTTGAGGTGTTTATTACACGTTCTTAATCATTTCTGGGAACTATCATTGTGTATTTTAACAGTTTTACCACAATTAGACAGTTTTCTTAGAACTGTTTACTGGAACCGCCACCATTTTGACTGATTCACACAAAAAAAAACGCCAAAGCCAATCCTCCTAAATTGTAAACACAAAAACTATTCTCGTGATTCAAAGGCTTTAGACGCCAATTCTTAGCTCTGTAAACATGAACTCTTAATATTTGAAAGCACAGTCCCGTGAAAACGCCACCAGAAGTACCCGTACTTGTAAACATTACCAGTATTTTCGTCATTTCACAGCTTTCCACTGGAAACCTCCGTGTTGAATTCGACAGTAAATGTAGTAAGAATCTATTTACGTGTACTTGAGATGTTTATTACACGTTCTTAATCATTTCTGGGAACTCTCATTGTGTATTTTAACAGTTTTACGACAATTAGACAGTTTGCTTAGAAGTATTTACTGGAACCGCCACCATTTTAACTGATTCACACAAAAAAAACGCCAAAGCCAATCCTCCTAAATTGTAAACACAAAAACTATTCTCGTGATTCAAAGGCTTTAGACACCAATTCTGAGCTCTGTAAACATGAACTCTTAATATTTGAAAGCACAGTCCCGTGAAAACGCCACCAGAAGTACCCGTACTTGTAAACATTACCAGTATTTTCGTCATTTCACAGCTTTCCACTGGAAACCTCCGTGTTTAATTCGACAGTAAATGTAGTAAGAATCTATTTACGTGTACTTGAGGGGTTTATTACACGTTCTTAATCATTTCTGGGAACTCTCATTGTGTATTTTAACAGTTTTACCACAATTAGACAGTTTGCTTAGAAGTATTTCCTGGAACCGTCACCATTTTGACTGATTCACACAAAAAAAACGCCAAAGCCAATCCTCCTAAATTGTAAACACAAAAACTATTCTCGTGATTCAAAGGCTTTAGACACCAATTCTGAGCTCTGTAAACATGAACTCTTAATATTTGAAAGCACAGTCCCGTGAAAACGCCACCAGAAGTACCCGGATTTGTAAACATTACCAGTATTTTCGTCATTTCACAGCTTTCCACTGGAAACCTCCGTGATTGAATTCGACAGTAAATGTAGTAAGAATCTATTTACGTGTACTTGAGGTGTTTATTACACGTTCTTAATCATTTCTGGGAACTATCATTGTGTATTTTAACAGTTTTACCACAATTAGACAGTTTTCTTAGAACTGTTTACTGGAACCGCCACCATTTTGACTGATTCACACAAAAAAAAAACGCCAAAGCCAATCCTCCTAAATTGTAAACACAAAAACTATTCTCGTGATTCAAAGGCTTTAGACGCCAATTCTTAGCTCTATAAACATGAACTCTTAATATTTGAAAGCACAGTCCCGTGAAAACGCCACCAGAAGTACCCGTACTTGTAAACATTACCAGTATTTTCGTCATTTCACAGCTTTCCACTGGAAACCTCCGTGTTGAATTCGACAGTAAATGTAGTAAGAATCTATTTACGTGTACTTGAGATGTTTATTACACGTTCTTAATCATTTCTGGGAACTCTCATTGTGTATTTTAACAGTATTACGACAATTAGACAGTTTGCTTAGAAGTATTTACTGGAACCGCCACCATTTTAACTGATTCACACCAAAAAAACGCCAAAGCCAATCCTCCTAAATTGTAAACACAAAAACTATTCTCGTGATTCAAAGGCTTTAGACACCAATTCTGAGCTCTGTAAACATGAACTCTTAATATTTGAAAGCACAGTCCCGTGAAAACGCCACCAGAAGTACCCGTACTTGTAAACATTACCAGTATTTTCGTCATTTCACAGCTTTCCACTGGAAACCTCCGTGTTTAATTCGACAGTAAATGTAGTAAGAATCTATTTACGTGTACTTGAGGGGTTTATTACACGTTCTTAATCATTTCTGGGAACTCTCATTGTGTATTTTAACAGTTTTACCACAATTAGACAGTTTGCTTAGAAGTATTTTTGGAACCGTCACCATTTTGACTGATTCACACAAAAAAAAACGCCAAAGCCAATCCTCCTAAATTGTAAACACAAAAATTATTCTCGTGATTCAAAGGCTTTAGACACCAATTCTGAGCTCTGTAAACATGAACTCTTAATATTTGAAAGCACAGTCCCGTGAAAACGCCACCAGAAGTACCCGGACTTGTAAACATTACCAGTATTTTCGTCATTTCACAGCTTTCCACTGGAAACCTCCGTGATTGAATTCGACAGTAAATGTAGTAAGAATCTATTTTCGTGTATTTGAGGTGTTTATTACACGTTCTTAATCATTTCTGGGAACTATCATTGTGTATTTTAACAGTTTTACCACAATTAGACAGTTTTCTTAGAACTGTTTACTGGAACCGCCACCATTTTAACTGATTCACACAAAAAAAAACGCCAAAGCCAATCCTCCTAAATTGTAAACACAAAAACTATTCTCGTGATTCAAAGGCTTTAGACACCAATTCTGAGCTCTGTAAACATGAACTCTTAATATTTGAAAGCACAGTCCCTTGAAAAAGCCACCAGAAGTACCCGGACTTGTAAACATTACCAGTATTTTCGTCATTTCACAGCTTTCCACTGGAAACCTCCGTGATTGAATTCGACAGTAAATGTAGCAAGAATCTATTTACGTATACTTGAGATGTTTATTACACGTTCTTAATCATTTCTGGGAACTCTCATTGTGTATTTTAACAGTTTTACCACAATTAGACAGTTTGCTTAGAAGTATTTACTGGAACCGCCGCCATTTTAACTGATTCACACAAAAAAAACGCCAAAGCCAATCCTCCTAAATTGTAAACATAAAAACTATTCTCGTCATTCCAAGGCTTTAGACACCAATTCTGAGCTCTGTAAACATGAACTCTTAATATTTGAAAGCACAGTCCCGTGAAAACGCCACCAGAAGTACCCGTACTTGTAAACATTACCAGTATTTTCGTCATTTCACAGCTTTCCACTGGAAACCTCCGTGATTGAATTTGACAGTAAATGTAGTAAAAATCTATTTACGTGTACTTGAGATGTTTATTACACGTTCTTAATCATTTCTGGGAACTCTCATTGTGTATTTTAACAGTTTTACCACAATTAGACAGTTTGCTTAGAAGTATTTACTGGAACCGCCACCATTTTAACTGATTCACACAAAAAAAACGCCAAAGCCAATCCTCCTAAATTGTAAACACAAAAACTATTCTCGTGATTCAAAGGCTTTAGACACCAATTCTGAGCTCTGTAAACATGAACTCTTAATATTTGAAAGCACAGTCCCGTGAAAACGCCACCAGAAGTACCCGTACTTGTAAACATTACCAGTATTTTCGTCATTTCACAGCTTTCCACTGGAAACCTCCGTGTTTAATTCGACAGTAAATGTAGTAAGAATCAATTTACGTGTACTTGAGGGGTTTATTACACGTTCTTAATCATTTCTGGGAACTCTCATTGTGTATTTTAACAGTTTTACCACAATTAGACAGTTTGCTTAGAAGTATTTACTGGAACCGCCACCATTTTGACTGATTCACACAAAAAAAACGCCAAAGCCAATCCTCCTAAATTGTAAACACAAAAACTATTCTCGTGATTCAAAGGCTTTAGACACCAATTCTGAGCTCTGTAAACATGAACTCTTAATATTTGAAAGCACAGTCCCGTGAAAACGCCACCAGAAGTACCCGTACTTGTAAACATTACCAGTATTTTCGTCATTTCACAGCTTTCCACTGGAAACCTCCGTGTTGAATTCGACAGTAAATGTAGTAAGAATCTATTTACGTGTACTTGAGATGTTTATTACACGTTCTTAATCATTTCTGGGAACTCTCATTGTGTATTTTAACAGTTTTACCACAATTAGACAGTTTGCTTAGAAGTATTTACTGGAACCGCCACCATTTTAACTGATTCACACAAAAAAAACGCCAAAGCCAATCCTCCTAAATTGTAAACACAAAAACTATTCTCGTGACTCAAAGGCTTTAGACACCAATTCTGAGCTCTGTAAACATGAACTCGTAATAATTGAAAGCACAGTCCCGTGAAAACGCCACCCGAAGTACCCGGACTTGTAAACATTACCAGTATTTTCGTCATTTCACAGCTTTCCACTGGATACCTCCGTGATTGAATTCGACAGTAAATGTAGTAAGAATCTATTTACGTGTACTTGAGGGGTTTATTACACGTTCTTAATCATTCCTGGGAACTCTCATTGTGTATTTTAACAGTTTTACCACAATTAGACAGTTTGCTTAGAAGTATTTACTGGAACCGCCACCATTTTAACTGATTCACACAAAAAAAAGCCAAAGCCAATCCTCCTAAATTGTAAACACAAAAACTATTCTCGTGATTCAAAGGCTTTACACAACAATTCTTAGCTCTGTAAACATGAACTCTTAATATTTGAAAGCACAGTCCCGTGAAAACGCCACCCGAAGTACCCGGACTTGTAAACATTACCAGTATTTTCGTCATTTCACAGCTTTCCACTGGAAACCTCCGTGATTGAATTCGACAGTAAATGTAGTAAGAATCTATTTACGTGTACTTGAGGGGTTTATTACACGTTCTTAATCATTTCTGGGAACTCTCATTGTGTATTTTAACAGTTTTACCACAATTAGACAGTTTGCTTAGAAGTATTTACTGGAACCGCCACCATTTTAACTGATTCACACAAAAAAAACGCCAAAGCCAATCCTCCTAAATTGTAAACACAAAAAATTTCTCGTGATTCAAAGGCTTTAGACACCAATTCCTGGCTCTGTAAACATGAACTCTTAATATTTGAAAGCACAGTCCCGTGAAAACGCCACCAGAAGTACCCGTACTTGTAAACATTACCAGTATTTTCATCATTTCACAGCTTTCCACTGGAAACCTCCGTGTTGAATTCGACAGTAAATGTAGTAAGAATCTATTTACGTGTACTTGAGATGTTTATTACACGTTCTTAATCATTTCTGGGAACTCTCATTGTGTATTTTAACAGTTTTACCACAATTAGACAGTTTGCTTAGAAGTATTTACTGGAACCGCCACCATTTTGACTGATTCACACAAAAAAAACGCCAAAGCCAATCCTCCTAAATTGTAAACACAAAAACTATTCTCGTGATTCAAAGGCTTTAGACACCAATTCTGAGCTCTGTAAACATGAACTCTTAATATTTGAAAGCACAGTCCCGTGAAAACGCCACCAGAAGTACCCGTACTTGTAAACATTACCAGTATTTTCGTCATTTCACAGCTTTCCACTGGAAACCTCCGTGTTGAATTCGACAGTAAATGTAGTAAGAATCTATTTACGTGTACTTGAGATGTTTATTACACGTTCTTAATCATTCCTGGGAACTCTCATTGTGTATTTTAACAGTTTTACCACAATTAGACAGTTTGCTTAGAAGTATTTACTGGAACCGCCACCATTTTAACTGATTCACACAAAAAAAAGCCAAAGCCAATCCTCCTAAATTGTAAACACAAAAACTATTCTCGTGATTCAAAGGCTTTACACAACAATTCTTAGCTCTGTAAACATGAACTCTTAATATTTGAAAGCACAGTCCCGTGAAAACGCCACCCGAAGTACCCGGACTTGTAAACATTACCAGTATTTTCGTCATTTCACAGCTTTCCACTGGAAACCTCCGTGATTGAATTCGACAGTAAATGTAGTAAGAATCTATTTACGTGTACTTGAGATGTTTATTACACGTTCTTAATCATTTCTGGGAACTCTCATTGTGTATTTTAACAGTTTTACCACAATTAGACAGTTTGCTTAGAAGTATTTACTGGAACCGCCACCATTTTGACTGATTCACACAAAAAAAACGCCAAAGCCAATCCTCCTATATTGTAAACACAAAAACTATTCTCGTGATTCAAAGGCTTTAGACACCAATTCTTAGCTCTGTAAACATGAACTCTTAATATTTGAAAGCACAGTCCCGTGAAAACGCCACCAGAAGTACCCGTACTTGTAAACATTACCAGTATTTTCATCATTTCACAGCTTTCCACTGGAAACCTCCGTGTTGAATTCGACAGTAAATGTAGTAAGAATCTATTTACGTGTACTTGAGATGTTTATTACACGTTCTTAATCATTTCTGGGAACTCTCATTGTGTATTTTAACAGTTTTACCACAATTAGACAGTTTGCTTAGAAGTATTTACTGGAACCGCCACCATTTTGACTGATTCACACAAAAAAAACGCCAAAGCCAATCCTCCTAAATTGTAAACACAAAAACTATTCTCGTGATTCAAAGGCTTTAGACACCAATTCTTAGCTCTGTAAACATGAACTCTTAATATTTGAAAGCACAGTCCCGTGAAAACGCCACCAGAAGTACCCGTACTTGTAAACATTACCAGTATTTTCGTCATTTCACAGCTTTCCACTGGAAACCTCCGTGTTGAATTCGACAGTAAATGTAGTAAGAATCTATTTACGTGTACTTGAGATGTTTATTACACGTTCTTAATCATTTCTGGGAACTCTCATTGTGTATTTTAACAGTTTTACGACAATTAGACAGTTTGCTTAGAAGTATTTACTGGAACCGCCACCATTTTAACTGATTCACACAAAAAAAACGCCAAAGCCAATCCTCCTAAATTGTAAACACAAAAACTATTCTCGTGATTCAAAGGCTTTAGACACCAATTCTGAGCTCTGTAAACATGAACTCTTAATATTTGAAAGCACAGTCCCGTGAAAACGCCACCAGAAGTACCCGTACTTGTAAACATTACCAGTATTTTCGTCATTTCACAGCTTTCCACTGGAAACCTCCGTGTTTAATTCGACAGTAAATGTAGTAAGAATCTATTTACGTGTACTTGAGGGGTTTATTACACGTTCTTAATCATTTCTGGGAACTCTCATTGTGTATTTTAACAGTTTTACCACAATTAGACAGTTTGCTTAGAAGTATTTCCTGGAACCGTCACCATTTTGACTGATTCACACAAAAAAAACGCCAAAGCCAATCCTCCTAAATTGTAAACACAAAAACTATTCTCGTGATTCAAAGGCTTTAGACACCAATTCTGAGCTCTGTAAACATGAACTCGTAATAATTGAAAGCACAGTCCCGTGAAAACGCCACCCGAAGTACCCGGACTTGTAAACATTACCAGTATTTTCGTCATTTCACAGTTTTCCACTGGATACCTCCGTGATTGAATTCGACAGTAAATGTAGTAAGAATCTATTTACGTGTACTTGAGGGGTTTATTACACGTTCTTAATCATTTCTGGGAACTCTCATTGTGTATTTTAACAGTTTTACCACAATTAGACAGTTTGCTTAGGAGTATTTACTGGAACCGCCACCATTTTAACTGATTCACACAAAAAAAAGCCAAAGCCAATCCTCCTAAATTGTAAACACAAAAACTATTCTCGTGATTCAAAGGCTTTACACAACAATTCTTAGCTCTGTAAACATGAACTCTTAATATTTGAAAGCACAGTCCCGTGAAAACGCCACCCGAAGTACCCGGACTTGTAAACATTACAAGTATTTTCGTCATTTCACAGCTTTCCACTGGAAACCTCCGTGATTGAATTCGACAGTAAATGTAGTAAGAATCTATTTACGTGTACTTGAGGGGTTTATTACACGTTCTTAATCATTTCTGGGAACTCTCATTGTGTATTTTAACAGTTTTACCACAATTAGACAGTTTGCTTAGAAGTATTTACTGGAACCGCCACCATTTTGACTGATTCACACAAAAAAAACGCCAAAGCCAATCCTCCTAAATTGTAAACAGAAAAACTATTCTCGTGATTCAAAGGCTTTAGACACCAATTCTGAGCTCTGTAAACATGAACTCTTAATATTTGAAAGCACAGTCCCGTGAAAACGCCACCAGAAGTACCCGTACTTGTAAACATTACCAGTATTTTCGTCATTTCACAGCTTTCCACTGGAAACCTCCGTGTTGAATTCGACAGTAAATGTAGTAAGAATCTATTTACGTGTACTTGAGGGGTTTATTACACGTTCTTAATCATTTCTGGGAACTCTCATTGTGTATTTTAACAGTTTTACCACAATTAGACAGTTTGCTTAGAAGTATTTCCTGGAACCGTCACCATTTTGACTGATTCACACAAAAAAAACGCCAAAGCCAATCCTCCTAAATTGTAAACACAAAAACTATTCTCGTGATTCAAAGGCTTTAGACACCAATTCTGAGCTCTGTAAACATGAACTCTTAATATTTGAAAGCACAGTCCCGTGAAAACGCCACCCGAAGTACCCGGACTTGTAAACATTACCAGTATTTTCGTCATTTCAAAGCTTTCCACTGGAAACCTCCGTGATTGAATTCGACAGTAAATGTAGCAAGAATCTATTTACGTGTTCTTGAGGGGTTTATTACACGTTCTTAATCATTTCTGGGAACTCTCATTGTGTATTTTAACAGTTTTACCACAATTAGACAGTTTGCTTAGAAGTATTTCCTGGAACCGTCACCATTTTGACTGATTCACACAAAAAAAACGCCAAAGCCAATCCTCCTAAATTGTAAACACAAAAACTATTCTCGTGATTCAAAGGCTTTAGACACCAATTCTGAGCTCTGTAAACATGAACTCTTAATATTTGAAAGCACAGTCCCGTGAAAACGCCACCAGAAGTACCCGTACTTGTAAACATTACCAGTATTTTCTTCATTTCACAGCTTTCCACTGGAAACCTCCGTGTTTAATTCGACAGTAAATGTAGTAAGAATCTATTTACGTGTACTTGAGATGTTTATTACACGTTCTTAATCATTTCTGGGAACTCTCATTGTGTATTTTAACAGTTTTACCACAATTAGACAGTTTGCTTAGAAGTATTTACTGGAACCGCCACCATTTTGACTGATTCACACAAAAAAAACGCCAAAGCCAATCCTCCTAAATTGTAAACACAAAAACTATTCTCGTGATTCAAAGGCTTTAGACACCAATTCTTAGCTCTGTAAACATGAACTCTTAATATTTGAAAGCACAGTCCCGTGAAAACGCCACCAGAAGTACCCGGACTTGTAAACATTACCAGTATTTTCGTCATTTCACAGCTTTCCACTGGAAACCTCCGTGTTTAATTCGACAGTAAATGTAGTAAGAATCTATTTACGTGTACTTGAGGGGTTTATTACACGTTCTTAATCATTTCTGGGAACTCTCATTGTGTATTTTAACAGTTTTACCACAATTAGACAGTTTGCTTAGAAGTATTTACTGGAACCGCCACCATTTTGACTGATTCACACAAAAAAAACGCCAAAGCCAATCCTCCTAAATTGTAAACACAAAAACTATTCTCGTGATTCAAAGGCTTTAGACACCAATTCTGAGCTCTCTAAACATGAACTCTTAATATTTGAAAGCACAGTCCCGTGAAAACGCCACCAGAAGTACCCGGACTTGTAAACATTACCAGTATTTTCGTCATTTCACAGCTTTCCACTGGAAACCTCCGTGTTTAATTCGACAGTAAATGTAGTAAGAATCTATTTACGTGTACTTGAGATGTTTATTACACGTTCTTAATCATTTCTGGGAACTCTCATTGTGTATTTTAACAGTTTTACCACAATTAGACAGTTTGCTTAGAAGTATTTACTGGAACCGCCACCATTTTAACTGATTCACACAAAAAAAACGCCAAAGCCAATCCTCCTAAATTGTAAACACAAAAACTATTCTCGTGATTCAAAGGCTTTAGACACCAATTCTGAGCTCTGTAAACATGAACTCTTAATATTTGAAAGCACAGTCCCGTGAAAACGCCACCAGAAGTACCCGTACTTGTAAACATTACCAGTATTTTCGTCATTTCACAGCTTTCCACTGGAAACCTCCGTGATTGAATTCGACAGTAAATGTAGTAAGAATCTATTTACGTGTACTTGAGATGTTTATTACACGTTCTTAATCATTTCTGGGAACTCTCATTGTGTATTTTAACAGTTTTACCACAATTAGACAATTTGCTTAGAAGTATTTACTGGAACCGCCACCATTTTAACTGATTCACACAAAAAAAAGCCAAAGCCAATCCTCCTAAATTGTAAACACAAAAACTATTCTCGTGATTCAAAGGCTTTACACAACAATTCTTAGCTCTGTAAACATGAACTCTTAATATTTGAAAGCACAGTCCCGTGAAAACGCCACCCGAAGTACCCGGACTTGTAAAAATTACCAGTATTTTCGTCATTTCACAGCTTTCCACTCGAAACCTCCGTGATTGAATTCGACAGTAAATGTAGTAAGAATCTATTTACGTGTACTTGAGGTGTTTATTACACGTTCTTAATCATTTCTGGGAACTCTCATTGTGTATTTTAACAGTTTTACCACAATTAGACAGTTTGCTTAGAAGTATTTACTGGAACCGCCACCATTTTAACTGATTCACACAAAAAAAACGCCAAAGCCAATCCTCCTAAATTGTAAACACAGAAAATTTCTCGTGATTCCAAGGCTTTAGACACCAATTCCTGGCTCTGTAAACATGAACTCTTAATATTTGAAAGCACAGTCCCGTGAAAACGCCACCAGAAGTACCCGTACTTGTAAACATTACCAGTATTTTCATCATTTCACAGCTTTCCACTGGAAACCTCCGTGTTGAATTCGGCAGTAAATGTAGTAAGAATCTATTTACGTGTACTTGAGGGGTTTATTACACGTTCTTAATCATTTCTGGGAACTCTCATTGTGTATTTTAACAGTTTTACCACAATTAGACAGTTTGCTTAGAAGTATTTCCTGGAACCGTCACCATTTTGACTGATTCACACAAAAAAAACGCCAAAGCCAATCCTCCTAAATTGTAAACACAAAAACTATTCTCGTGATTCAAAGGCTTTAGACACCAATTCTGAGCTCTGTAAACATGAACTCTTAATATTTGAAAGCACAGTCCCGTGAAAACGCCACCCGAAGTACCCGGACTTGTAAACATTACCAGTATTTTCGTCATTTCAAAGCTTTCCACTGGAAACCTCCGTGATTGAATTCGACAGTAAATGTAGCAAGAATCTATTTACGTGTTCTTGAGGGGTTTATTACACGTTCTTAATCATTTCTGGGAACTCTCATTGTGTATTTTAACAGTTTTACCACAATTAGACAGTTTGCTTAGAAGTATTTCCTGGAACCGTCACCATTTTGACTGATTCACACAAAAAAAACGCCAAAGCCAATCCTCCTAAATTGTAAACACAAAAACTATTCTCGTGATTCAAAGGCTTTAGACACCAATTCTGAGCTCTGTAAACATGAACTCTTAATATTTGAAAGCACAGTCCCGTGAAAACGCCACCAGAAGTACCCGTACTTGTAAACATTACCAGTATTTTCTTCATTTCACAGCTTTCCACTGGAAACCTCCGTGTTTAATTCGACAGTAAATGTAGTAAGAATCTATTTACGTGTACTTGAGATGTTTATTACACGTTCTTAATCATTTCTGGGAACTCTCATTGTGTATTTTAACAGTTTTACCACAATTAGACAGTTTGCTTAGAAGTATTTACTGGAACCGCCACCATTTTGACTGATTCACACAAAAAAAACGCCAAAGCCAATCCTCCTAAATTGTAAACACAAAAACTATTCTCGTGATTCAAAGGCTTTAGACACCAATTCTTAGCTCTGTAAACATGAACTCTTAATATTTGAAAGCACAGTCCCGTGAAAACGCCACCAGAAGTACCCGGACTTGTAAACATTACCAGTATTTTCGTCATTTCACAGCTTTCCACTGGAAACCTCCGTGTTTAATTCGACAGTAAATGTAGTAAGAATCTATTTACGTGTACTTGAGGGGTTTATTACACGTTCTTAATCATTTCTGGGAACTCTCATTGTGTATTTTAACAGTTTTACCACAATTAGACAGTTTGCTTAGAAGTATTTACTGGAACCGCCACCATTTTGACTGATTCACACAAAAAAAACGCCAAAGCCAATCCTCCTAAATTGTAAACACAAAAACTATTCTCGTGATTCAAAGGCTTTAGACACCAATTCTGAGCTCTGTAAACATGAACTCTTAATATTTGAAAGCACAGTCCCGTGAAAACGCCACCAGAAGTACCCGGACTTGTAAACATTACCAGTATTTTCGTCATTTCACAGCTTTCCACTGGAAACCTCCGTGTTTAATTCGACAGTAAATGTAGTAAGAATCTATTTACGTGTACTTGAGATGTTTATTACACGTTCTTAATCATTTCTGGGAACTCTCATTGTGTATTTTAACAGTTTTACCACAATTAGACAGTTTGCTTAGAAGTATTTACTGGAACCGCCACCATTTTAACTGATTCACACAAAAAAAACGCCAAAGCCAATCCTCCTAAATTGTAAACACAAAAACTATTCTCGTGATTCAAAGGCTTTAGACACCAATTCTTAGCTCTGTAAACATGAACTCTTAATATTTGAAAGCACAGTCCCGTGAAAACGCCACCAGAAATACCCGTACTTGTAAACATTACCAGTATTTTCGTCATTTCACAGCTTTCCACTGGAAACCTCCGTGATTGAATTCGACAGTAAATGTAGTAAGAATCTATTTACGTGTACTTGAGGTGTTTATTACACGTTCTTAATCATTTCTGGGAACTCTCATTGTGTATTTTAACAGTTTTACCACAATTAGACAGTTTGCTTAGAAGTATTTACTGGAACCGCCACCATTTTAACTGATTCACACAAAAAAAACGCCAAAGCCAATCCTCCTAAATTGTAAACACAGAAAATTTCTCGTGATTCCAAGGCTTTAGACACCAATTCCTGGCTCTGTAAACATGAACTCTTAATATTTGAAAGCACAGTCCCGTGAAAACGCCACCAGAAGTACCCGTACTTGTAAACATTACCAGTATTTTCATCATTTCACAGCTTTCCACTGGAAACCTCCGTGTTGAATTCGGCAGTAAATGTAGTAAGAATCTATTTACGTGTACTTGAGATGTTTATTACACGTTCTTAATCATTTCTGGGAACTCTCATTGTGTATTTTAACAGTTTTACCACAATTAGACAGTTTGCTTAGAAGTATTTACTGGAACCGCTACCATTTTGACTGATTCACACAAAAAAAACGCCAAAGCCAATCCTCCTAAATTGTAAACACAAAAACTATTCTCGTGATTCAAAGGCTTTAGACACCAATTCTTAGCTCTGTAAACATGAACTCTTAATATTTGAAAGCACAGTCCCGTGAAAACGCCACCAGAAGTACCCGTACTTGTAAACATTACCAGTATTTTCGTCATTTCACAGCTTTCCACTGGAAACCTCCGTGTTGAATTCGACAGTAAATGTAGTAAGAATCTATTTACGTGTACTTGAGATGTTTATTACACGTTCTTAATCATTTCTGGGAACTCTCATTGTGTATTTTAACAGTTTTACCACAATTAGACAGTTTGCTTAGAAGTATTTCCTGGAACCGTCACCATTTTGACTGATTCACACAAAAAAAACGCCAAAGCCAATCCTCCTAAATTGTAAACATAAAAACTATTCTCGTCATTCCAAGGCTTTAGACACCAATTCTGAGCTCTGTAAACATGAACTCTTAATATTTGAAAGCACAGTCCCGTGAAAACGCCACCAGAAGTACCCGGACTTGTAAACATTACCAGTATTTTCGTCATTTCACACCTTTCCACTGGAAACCTCCGTGATTGAATTCGACAGTAAATGTAGTAAGAATCTATTTACGTGTACTTGAGATGTTTATTACACGTTCTTAATCATTTCTGGGAACTCTCATTGTGTATTTTAACTGTTTTACCACAATTAGACAGTTTGCTTAGAAGTATTTCCTGGAACCGTCACCATTTTGACTGATTCACACAAAAAAAACGCCAAAGCCAATCCTCCTAAATTGTAAACACAAAAACTATTCTCGTGATTCAAAGGCTTTAGACACCAATTCTGAGCTCTGTAAACATGAACTCTTAATATTTGAAAGCACAGTCCCGTGAAAACGCCACCAGAAGTACCCGTACTTGTAAACATTACCAGTATTTTCTTCATTTCACAGCTTTCCACTGGAAACCTCCGTGTTTAATTCGACAGTAAATGTAGTAAGAATCTATTTACGTGTACTTGAGATGTTTATTACACGTTCTTAATCATTTCTGGGAACTCTCATTGTGTATTTTAACAGTTTTACCACAATTAGACAGTTTGCTTAGAAGTATTTACTGGAACCGCCACCATTTTGACTGATTCACACAAAAAAAACGCCAAAGCCAATCCTCCTAAATTGTAAACACAAAAACTATTCTCGTGATTCAAAGGCTTTAGACACCAATTCTTAGCTCTGTAAACATGAACTCTTAATATTTGAAAGCACAGTCCCGTGAAAACGCCACCAGAAGTACCCGGACTTGTAAACATTACCAGTATTTTCGTCATTTCACAGCTTTCCACTGGAAACCTCCGTGTTTAATTCGACAGTAAATGTAGTAAGAATCTATTTACGTGTACTTGAGGGGTTTATTACACGTTCTTAATCATTTCTGGGAACTCTCATTGTGTATTTTAACAGTTTTACCACAATTAGACAGTTTGCTTAGAAGTATTTACTGGAACCGCCACCATTTTGACTGATTCACACAAAAAAAACGCCAAAGCCAATCCTCCTAAATTGTAAACACAAAAACTATTCTCGTGATTCAAAGGCTTTAGACACCAATTCTGAGCTCTGTAAACATGAACTCTTAATATTTGAAAGCACAGTCCCGTGAAAACGCCACCAGAAGTACCCGGATTGTAAACATTACCAGTATTTTCGTCATTTCACAGCTTTCCACTGGAAACCTCCGTGTTTAATTCGACAGTAAATGTAGTAAGAATCTATTTACGTGTACTTGAGATGTTTATTACACGTTCTTAATCATTTCTGGGAACTCTCATTGTGTATTTTAACAGTTTTACCACAATTAGACAGTTTGCTTAGAAGTATTTACTGGAACCGCCACCATTTTAACTGATTCACACAAAAAAAACGCCAAAGCCAATCCTCCTAAATTGTAAACACAAAAACTATTCTCGTGATTCAAAGGCTTTAGACACCAATTCTGAGCTCTGTAAACATGAACTCTTAATATTTGAAAGCACAGTCCCGTGAAAACGCCACCAGAAGTACCCGTACTTGTAAACATTACCAGTATTTTCGTCATTTCACAGCTTTCCACTGGAAACCTCCGTGATTGAATTCGACAGTAAATGTAGTAAGAATCTATTTACGTGTACTTGAGATGTTTATTACACGTTCTTAATCATTTCTGGGAACTCTCATTGTGTATTTTAACAGTTTTACCACAATTAGACAATTTGCTTAGAAGTATTTACTGGAACCGCCACCATTTTAACTGATTCACACAAAAAAAAGCCAAAGCCAATCCTCCTAAATTGTAAACACAAAAACTATTCTCGTGATTCAAAGGCTTTACACAACAATTCTTAGCTCTGTAAACATGAACTCTTAATATTTGAAAGCACAGTCCCGTGAAAACGCCACCCGAAGTACCCGGACTTGTAAAAATTACCAGTATTTTCGTCATTTCACAGCTTTCCACTCGAAACCTCCGTGATTGAATTCGACAGTAAATGTAGTAAGAATCTATTTACGTGTACTTGAGGTGTTTATTACACGTTCTTAATCATTTCTGGGAACTCTCATTGTGTATTTTAACAGTTTTACCACAATTAGACAGTTTGCTTAGAAGTATTTACTGGAACCGCCACCATTTTAACTGATTCACACAAAAAAAACGCCAAAGCCAATCCTCCTAAATTGTAAACACAGAAAATTTCTCGTGATTCCAAGGCTTTAGACACCAATTCCTGGCTCTGTAAACATGAACTCTTAATATTTGAAAGCACAGTCCCGTGAAAACGCCACCAGAAGTACCCGTACTTGTAAACATTACCAGTATTTTCATCATTTCACAGCTTTCCACTGGAAACCTCCGTGTTGAATTCGGCAGTAAATGTAGTAAGAATCTATTTACGTGTACTTGAGGGGTTTATTACACGTTCTTAATCATTTCTGGGAACTCTCATTGTGTATTTTAACAGTTTTACCACAATTAGACAGTTTGCTTAGAAGTATTTCCTGGAACCGTCACCATTTTGACTGATTCACACAAAAAAAACGCCAAAGCCAATCCTCCTAAATTGTAAACACAAAAACTATTCTCGTGATTCAAAGGCTTTAGACACCAATTCTGAGCTCTGTAAACATGAACTCTTAATATTTGAAAGCACAGTCCCGTGAAAACGCCACCCGAAGTACCCGGACTTGTAAACATTACCAGTATTTTCGTCATTTCAAAGCTTTCCACTGGAAACCTCCGTGATTGAATTCGACAGTAAATGTAGCAAGAATCTATTTACGTGTTCTTGAGGGGTTTATTACACGTTCTTAATCATTTCTGGGAACTCTCATTGTGTATTTTAACAGTTTTACCACAATTAGACAGTTTGCTTAGAAGTATTTCCTGGAACCGTCACCATTTTGACTGATTCACACAAAAAAAACGCCAAAGCCAATCCTCCTAAATTGTAAACACAAAAACTATTCTCGTGATTCAAAGGCTTTAGACACCAATTCTGAGCTCTGTAAACATGAACTCTTAATATTTGAAAGCACAGTCCCGTGAAAACGCCACCAGAAGTACCCGTACTTGTAAACATTACCAGTATTTTCTTCATTTCACAGCTTTCCACTGGAAACCTCCGTGTTTAATTCGACAGTAAATGTAGTAAGAATCTATTTACGTGTACTTGAGATGTTTATTACACGTTCTTAATCATTTCTGGGAACTCTCATTGTGTATTTTAACAGTTTTACCACAATTAGACAGTTTGCTTAGAAGTATTTACTGGAACCGCCACCATTTTGACTGATTCACACAAAAAAAACGCCAAAGCCAATCCTCCTAAATTGTAAACACAAAAACTATTCTCGTGATTCAAAGGCTTTAGACACCAATTCTTAGCTCTGTAAACATGAACTCTTAATATTTGAAAGCACAGTCCCGTGAAAACGCCACCAGAAGTACCCGGACTTGTAAACATTACCAGTATTTTCGTCATTTCACAGCTTTCCACTGGAAACCTCCGTGTTTAATTCGACAGTAAATGTAGTAAGAATCTATTTACGTGTACTTGAGGGGTTTATTACACGTTCTTAATCATTTCTGGGAACTCTCATTGTGTATTTTAACAGTTTTACCACAATTAGACAGTTTGCTTAGAAGTATTTACTGGAACCGCCACCATTTTGACTGATTCACACAAAAAAAACGCCAAAGCCAATCCTCCTAAATTGTAAACACAAAAACTATTCTCGTGATTCAAAGGCTTTAGACACCAATTCTGAGCTCTGTAAACATGAACTCTTAATATTTGAAAGCACAGTCCCGTGAAAACGCCACCAGAAGTACCCGGACTTGTAAACATTACCAGTATTTTCGTCATTTCACAGCTTTCCACTGGAAACCTCCGTGTTTAATTCGACAGTAAATGTAGTAAGAATCTATTTACGTGTACTTGAGATGTTTATTACACGTTCTTAATCATTTCTGGGAACTCTCATTGTGTATTTTAACAGTTTTACCACAATTAGACAGTTTGCTTAGAAGTATTTACTGGAACCGCCACCATTTTAACTGATTCACACAAAAAAAACGCCAAAGCCAATCCTCCTAAATTGTAAACACAAAAACTATTCTCGTGATTCAAAGGCTTTAGACACCAATTCTTAGCTCTGTAAACATGAACTCTTAATATTTGAAAGCACAGTCCCGTGAAAACGCCACCAGAAGTACCCGTACTTGTAAACATTACCAGTATTTTCGTCATTTCACAGCTTTCCACTGGAAACCTCCGTGATTGAATTCGACAGTAAATGTAGTAAGAATCTATTTACGTGTACTTGAGGGGTTTATTACACGTTCTTAATCATTTCTGGGAACTCTCATTGTGTATTTTAACAGTTTTACCACAATTAGACAGTTTGCTTAGAAGTATTTACTGGAACCGCCACCATTTTAACTGATTCACACAAAAAAAAGCCAAAGCCAATCCTCCTAAATTGTAAACACAAAAACTATTCTCGTGATTCAAAGGCTTTACACAACAATTCTTAGCTCTGTAAACATGAACTCTTAATATTTGAAAGCACAGTCCCGTGAAAACGCCACCCGAAGTACCCGGACTTGTAAAAATTACCAGTATTTTCGTCATTTCACAGCTTTCCACTCGAAACCTCCGTGATTGAATTCGACAGTAAATGTAGTAAGAATCTATTTACGTGTACTTGAGGTGTTTATTACACGTTCTTAATCATTTCTGGGAACTCTCATTGTGTATTTTAACAGTTTTACCACAATTAGACAGTTTGCTTAGAAGTATTTACTGGAACCGCCACCATTTTAACTGATTCACACAAAAAAAACGCCAAAGCCAATCCTCCTAAATTGTAAACACAGAAAATTTCTCGTGATTCCAAGGCTTTAGACACCAATTCCTGGCTCTGTAAACATGAACTCTTAATATTTGAAAGCACAGTCCCGTGAAAACGCCACCAGAAGTACCCGTACTTGTAAACATTACCAGTATTTTCATCATTTCACAGCTTTCCACTGGAAACCTCCGTGTTGAATTCGGCAGTAAATGTAGTAAGAATCTATTTACGTGTACTTGAGATGTTTATTACACGTTCTTAATCATTTCTGGGAACTCTCATTGTGTATTTTAACAGTTTTACCACAATTAGACAGTTTGCTTAGAAGTATTTACTGGAACCGCTACCATTTTGACTGATTCACACAAAAAAAACGCCAAAGCCAATCCTCCTAAATTGTAAACACAAAAACTATTCTCGTGATTCAAAGGCTTTAGACACCAATTCTTAGCTCTGTAAACATGAACTCTTAATATTTGAAAGCACAGTCCCGTGAAAACGCCACCAGAAGTACCCGTACTTGTAAACATTACCAGTATTTTCGTCATTTCACAGCTTTCCACTGGAAACCTCCGTGTTGAATTCGACAGTAAATGTAGTAAGAATCTATTTACGTGTACTTGAGATGTTTATTACACGTTCTTAATCATTTCTGGGAACTCTCATTGTGTATTTTAACAGTTTTACCACAATTAGACAGTTTGCTTAGAAGTATTTCCTGGAACCGTCACCATTTTGACTGATTCACACAAAAAAAACGCCAAAGCCAATCCTCCTAAATTGTAAACATAAAAACTATTCTCGTCATTCCAAGGCTTTAGACACCAATTCTGAGCTCTGTAAACATGAACTCTTAATATTTGAAAGCACAGTCCCGTGAAAACGCCACCAGAAGTACCCGGACTTGTAAACATTACCAGTATTTTCGTCATTTCACACCTTTCCACTGGAAACCTCCGTGATTGAATTCGACAGTAAATGTAGTAAGAATCTATTTACGTGTACTTGAGATGTTTATTACACGTTCTTAATCATTTCTGGGAACTCTCATTGTGTATTTTAACTGTTTTACCACAATTAGACAGTTTGCTTAGAAGTATTTACTGGAACCGCCACCATTTTAATTGATTCACACAAAAAAAACGCCAAAGCCAATCCTCCTAAATTGTAAACACAAAAACTATTCTCGTGATTCAAAGGCTTTAGACACCAATTCTGAGCTCTGTAAACATGAACTCTTAATATTTGAAAGCACAGTCCCGTGAAAACGCCACCAGAAGTACCCGTACTTGTAAACATTACCAGTATTTTCGTCATTTCACAGCTTTCCACTGGAAACCTCCGTGTTTAATTCGACAGTAAATGTAGTAAGAATCTATTTACGTGTACTTGAGATGTTTATTACACGTTCTTAATCATTTCTGGGAACTCTCATTGTGTATTTTAACAGTTTTACCACAATTAGACAGTTTGCTTAGAAGTATTTACTGGAACCGCCACCATTTTAACTGATTCACACAAAAAAAACGCCAAAGCCAATCCTCCTAAATTGTAAACACAAAAACTATTCTCGTGATTCAAAGGCTTTAGACACCAATTCTGAGCTCTGTAAACATGAACTCGTAATAATTGAAAGCACAGTCCCGTGAAAACGCCACCCGAAGTACCCGGACTTGTAAACATTACCAGTATTTTCGTCATTTCACAGCTTTCCACTGGAAACCTCCGTGATTGAATTCGACAGTAAATGTAGTAAGAATCTATTTACGTGTACTTGAGGGGTTTATTACACGTTCTTAATCATTTCTGGGAACTCTCATTGTGTATTTTAACAGTTTTACCACAATTAGACAGTTTGCTTAGAAGTATTTACTGGAACCGCCACCATTTTAACTGATTCACACAAAAAAAAGCCAAAGCCAATCCTCCTAAATTGTAAACACAAAAACTATTCTCGTGATTCAAAGGCTTTACACAACAATTCTTAGCTCTGTAAACATGAACTCTTAATATTTGAAAGCACAGTCCCGTGAAAACGCCACCAGAAGTACCCGGACTTGTAAACATTACCAGTATTTTCGTCATTTCACAGCTTTCCACTGGAAACCTCCGTGTTTAATTCGACAGTAAATGTAGTAAGAATCTATTTACGTGTACTTGAGGGGTTTATTACACGTTCTTAATCATTTCTGGGAACTCTCATTGTGTATTTTAACAGTTTTACCACAATTAGACAGTTTGCTTAGAAGTATTTACTGGAACCGCCACCATTTTGACTGATTCACACAAAAAAAACGCCAAAGCCAATCCTCCTAAATTGTAAACACAAAAACTATTCTCGTGATTCAAAGGCTTTAGACACCAATTCTGAGCTCTGTAAACATGAACTCTTAATATTTGAAAGCACAGTCCCGTGAAAACGCCACCAGAAATACCCGGACTTGTAAACATTACCAGTATTTTCGTCATTTCACAGCTTTCCACTGGAAACCTCCGTGTTTAATTCGACAGTAAATGTAGTAAGAATCTATTTACGTGTACTTGAGGGGTTTATTACACGTTCTTAATCATTTCTGGGAACTCTCATTGTGTATTTTAACAGTTTTACCACAATTAGACAGTTTGCTTAGAAGTATTTCCTGGAACCGTCACCATTTTGACTGATTCACACAAAAAAAACGCCAAAGCCAATCCTCCTAAATTGTAAACACAAAAACTATTCTCGTGATTCAAAGGCTTTAGACACCAATTCTGAGCTCTGTAAACATGAACTCTTAATATTTGAAAGCACAGTCCCGTGAAAACGCCACCAGAAGTACCCGGACTTGTAAACATTACCAGTATTTTCGTCATTTCACAGCTTTCCACTGGAAACCTCCGTGTTTAATTCGACAGTAAATGTAGTAAGAATCTATTTACGTGTACTTGAGATGTTTATTACACGTTCTTAATCATTTCTGGGAACTCTCATTGTGTATTTTAACAGTTTTACCACAATTAGACAGTTTGCTTAGAAGTATTTACTGGAACCGCCACCATTTTAACTGATTCACACAAAAAAAACGCCAAAGCCAATCCTCCTAAATTGTAAACACAAAAACTATTCTCGTGATTCAAAGGCTTTAGACACCAATTCTTAGCTCTGTAAACATGAACTCTTAATATTTGAAAGCACAGTCCCGTGAAAACGCCACCAGAAGTACCCGTACTTGTAAACATTACCAGTATTTTCGTCATTTCACAGCTTTCCACTGGAAACCTCCGTGATTGAATTCGACAGTAAATGTAGTAAGAATCTATTTACGTGTACTTGAGGGGTTTATTACACGTTCTTAATCATTTCTGGGAACTCTCATTGTGTATTTTAACAGTTTTACCACAATTAGACAGTTTGCTTAGAAGTATTTACTGGAACCGCCACCATTTTAACTGATTCACACAAAAAAAAGCCAAAGCCAATCCTCCTAAATTGTAAACACAAAAACTATTCTCGTGATTCAAAGGCTTTACACAACAATTCTTAGCTCTGTAAACATGAACTCTTAATATTTGAAAGCACAGTCCCGTGAAAACGCCACCCGAAGTACCCGGACTTGTAAAAATTACCAGTATTTTCGTCATTTCACAGCTTTCCACTCGAAACCTCCGTGATTGAATTCGACAGTAAATGTAGTAAGAATCTATTTACGTGTACTTGAGGTGTTTATTACACGTTCTTAATCATTTCTGGGAACTCTCATTGTGTATTTTAACAGTTTTACCACAATTAGACAGTTTGCTTAGAAGTATTTACTGGAACCGCCACCATTTTAACTGATTCACACAAAAAAAACGCCAAAGCCAATCCTCCTAAATTGTAAACACAGAAAATTTCTCGTGATTCCAAGGCTTTAGACACCAATTCCTGGCTCTGTAAACATGAACTCTTAATATTTGAAAGCACAGTCCCGTGAAAACGCCACCAGAAGTACCCGTACTTGTAAACATTACCAGTATTTTCATCATTTCACAGCTTTCCACTGGAAACCTCCGTGTTGAATTCGGCAGTAAATGTAGTAAGAATCTATTTACGTGTACTTGAGATGTTTATTACACGTTCTTAATCATTTCTGGGAACTCTCATTGTGTATTTTAACAGTTTTACCACAATTAGACAGTTTGCTTAGAAGTATTTACTGGAACCGCCACCATTTTGACTGATTCACACAAAAAAAACGCCAAAGCCAATCCTCCTAAATTGTAAACACAAAAACTATTCTCGTGATTCAAAGGCTTTAGACACCAATTCTTAGCTCTGTAAACATGAACTCTTAATATTTGAAAGCACAGTCCCGTGAAAACGCCACCAGAAGTACCCGTACTTGTAAACATTACCAGTATTTTCGTCATTTCACAGCTTTCCACTGGAAACCTCCGTGTTGAATTCGACAGTAAATGTAGTAAGAATCTATTTACGTGTACTTGAGATGTTTATTACACGTTCTTAATCATTTCTGGGAACTCTCATTGTGTATTTTAACAGTTTTACCACAATTAGACAGTTTGCTTAGAAGTATTTCCTGGAACCGTCACCATTTTGACTGATTCACACAAAAAAAACGCCAAAGCCAATCCTCCTAAATTGTAAACATAAAAACTATTCTCGTCATTCCAAGGCTTTAGACACCAATTCTGAGCTCTGTAAACATGAACTCTTAATATTTGAAAGCACAGTCCCGTGAAAACGCCACCAGAAGTACCCGGACTTGTAAACATTACCAGTATTTTCGTCATTTCACACCTTTCCACTGGAAACCTCCGTGATTGAATTCGACAGTAAATGTAGTAAGAATCTATTTACGTGTACTTGAGATGTTTATTACACGTTCTTAATCATTTCTGGGAACTCTCATTGTGTATTTTAACTGTTTTACCACAATTAGACAGTTTGCTTAGAAGTATTTACTGGAACCGCCACCATTTTAATTGATTCACACAAAAAAAACGCCAAAGCCAATCCTCCTAAATTGTAAACACAAAAACTATTCTCGTGATTCAAAGGCTTTAGACACCAATTCTGAGCTCTGTAAACATGAACTCTTAATATTTGAAAGCACAGTCCCGTGAAAACGCCACCAGAAGTACCCGTACTTGTAAACATTACCAGTATTTTCGTCATTTCACAGCTTTCCACTGGAAACCTCCGTGTTTAATTCGACAGTAAATGTAGTAAGAATCTATTTACGTGTACTTGAGATGTTTATTACACGTTCTTAATCATTTCTGGGAACTCTCATTGTGTATTTTAACAGTTTTACCACAATTAGACAGTTTGCTTAGAAGTATTTACTGGAACCGCCACCATTTTAACTGATTCACACAAAAAAAACGCCAAAGCCAATCCTCCTAAATTGTAAACACAAAAACTATTCTCGTGATTCAAAGGCTTTAGACACCAATTCTGAGCTCTGTAAACATGAACTCGTAATAATTGAAAGCACAGTCCCGTGAAAACGCCACCCGAAGTACCCGGACTTGTAAACATTACCAGTATTTTCGTCATTTCACAGCTTTCCACTGGAAACCTCCGTGATTGAATTCGACAGTAAATGTAGTAAGAATCTATTTACGTGTACTTGAGGGGTTTATTACACGTTCTTAATCATTTCTGGGAACTCTCATTGTGTATTTTAACAGTTTTACCACAATTAGACAGTTTGCTTAGAAGTATTTACTGGAACCGCCACCATTTTAACTGATTCACACAAAAAAAAGCCAAAGCCAATCCTCCTAAATTGTAAACACAAAAACTATTCTCGTGATTCAAAGGCTTTACACAACAATTCTTAGCTCTGTAAACATGAACTCTTAATATTTGAAAGCACAGTCCCGTGAAAACGCCACCCGAAGTACCCGGACTTGTAAAAATTACCAGTATTTTCGTCATTTCACAGCTTTCCACTCGAAACCTCCGTGATTGAATTCGACAGTAAATGTAGTAAGAATCTATTTACGTGTACTTGAGGTGTTTATTACACGTTCTTAATCATTTCTGGGAACTCTCATTGTGTATTTTAACAGTTTTACCACAATTAGACAGTTTGCTTAGAAGTATTTACTGGAACCGCCACCATTTTAACTGATTCACACAAAAAAAACGCCAAAGCCAATCCTCCTAAATTGTAAACACAAAAAATTTCTCGTGATTCAAAGGCTTTAGACACCAATTCCTGGCTCTGTAAACATGAACTCTTAATATTTTAAAGCACAGTCCCGTGAAAACGCCACCAGAAGTACCCGGACTTGTAAACATTACCAGTATTTTCATCATTTCACAGCTTTCCACTGGAAACCTCCGTGTTGAATTCGGCAGTAAATGTAGTAAGAATCTATTTACGTGTACTTGAGATGTTTATTACACGTTCTTAATCATTTCTGGGAACTCTCATTGTGTATTTTAACAGTTTTAACACAATTAGACAGTTTGCTTAGAAGTATTTACTGGAACCGCCACCATTTTGACTGATTAACACAAAAAAAACGCCAAAGCCAATCCTCCTAAATTGTAAACACAAAAACTATTCTCATGATTCAAAGGCTTTAGACACCAATTCTTAGCTCTGTAAACATGAACTCTTAATATTTGAAAGCACAGTCCCGTGAAAACGCCACCAGAAGTACCCGTACTTGTAAACATTACCAGTATTTTCGTCATTTCACAGCTTTCCACTGGAAACCTCCGTGTTGAATTCGACAGTAAATGTAGTAAGAATCTATTTACGTGTACTTGAGATGTTTATTACACGTTCTTAATCATTTCTGGGAACTCTCATTGTGTATTTTAACAGTTTTACGACAATTAGACAGTTTGCTTAGAAGTATTTACTGGAACCACCACCATTTTAACTGATTCACACAAAAAAAACGCCAAAGCCAATCCTCCTAAATTGTAAACACAAAAACTATTCTCGTGATTCAAAGGCTTTAGACACCAATTCTGAGCTCTGTAAACATGAACTCTTAATATTTGAAAGCACAGTCCCGTGAAAACGCCACCAGAAGTACCCGTACTTGTAAACATTACCAGTATTTTCGTCATTTCACAGCTTTCCACTGGAAACCTCCGTGTTTAATTCGACAGTAAATGTAGTAAGAATCTATTTATGTGTACTTGAGGGGTTTATTACACGTTCTTAATCATTTCTGGGAACTCTCATTGTGTATTTTAACAGTTTTACCACAATTAGACAGTTTGCTTAGAAGTATTTCCTGGAACCGTCACCATTTTGACTGATTCACACAAAAAAAACGCCAAAGCCAATCCTCCTAAATTGTAAACACAAAAACTATTCTCGTGATTCAAAGGCTTTAGACACCAATTCTGAGCTCTGTAAACATGAACTCTTAATATTTGAAAGCACAGTCCCGTGAAAACGCCACCAGAAGTACCCGGACTTGTAAACATTACCAGTATTTTCGTCATTTCACACCTTTCCACTGGAAACCTCCGTGATTGAATTCGACAGTAAATGTAGTAAGAATCTATTTACATGTACTTGAGATGTTTATTACACGTTCTTAATCATTTCTGGGAACTCTCATTGTGTATTTTAACAGTTTTACCACAATTAGACAGTTTGCTTAGAAGTATTTACTGGAACCGCCACCATTTTAACTGATTCACACAAAAAAAAACGCCAAAGCCAATCCTCCTAAATTGTAAACAAAAACACTATTCTCGTCATTCAAAGGCTTTAGACACCAATTCTGAGCTCTGTAAACATGAACTCTTAATATTTGAAAGCACAGTCCCGTGAAAACGCCACCCGAAGTACCCGGACTTGTAAACATTACCAGTATTTTCGTCATTTCAAAGCTTTCCACTGGAAACCTCCGTGATTGAATTCAACAGTAAATGTAGCAAGAATCTATTTACGTGTTCTTGAGGGGTTTATTACACGTTCTTAATCATTTCTGGGAACTCTCATTGTGTATTTTAACAGTTTTACCACAATTAGACAGTTTGCTTAGAAGTATTTCCTGGAACCGTCACCATTTTGACTGATTCACACAAAAAAAACGCCAAAGCCAATCCTCCTAAATTGTAAACACAAAAACTATTCTCGTGATTCAAAGGCTTTAGACACCAATTCTGAGCTCTGTAAACATGAACTCTTAATATTTGAAAGCACAGTCCCGTGAAAACGCCACCAGAAGTACCCGTACTTGTAAACATTACCAGTATTTTCGTCATTTCACAGCTTTCCACTGGAAACCTCCGTGTTGAATTCGACAGTAAATGTAGTAAGAATCTATTTACGTGTACTTGAGATGTTTATTACACGTTCTTAATCATTTCTGGGAACTCTCATTGTGTATTTTAACAGTTTTACCACAATTAGACAGTTTGCTTAGAAGTATTTACTGGAACCGCCACCATTTTGACTGATTCACACAAAAAAAACGCCAAAGCCAATCCTCCTAAATTGTAAACACAAAAACTATTCTCGTGATTCAAAGGCTTTAGACACCAATTCTTAGCTCTGTAAACATGAACTCTTAATATTTGAAAGCACAGTCCCGTGAAAACGCCACCAGAAGTACCCGTACTTGTAAACATTACCAGTATTTTCGTCATTTCACAGCTTTCCACTGGAAACCTCCGTGTTTAATTCGACAGTAAATGTAGTAAGAATCTATTTACGTGTACTTGAGGGGTTTATTACACGTTCTTAATCATTTCTGGGAACTCTCATTGTGTATTTTAACAGTTTTACCACAATTAGACAGTTTGCTTAGAAGTATTTACTGGAACCGCCACCATTTTGACTGATTCACACAAAAAAAACGCCAAAGCCAATCCTCCTAAATTGTAAACACAAAAACTATTCTCGTGATTCAAAGGCTTTAGACACCAATTCTGAGCTCTGTAAACATGAACTCTTAATATTTGAAAGCACAGTCCCGTGAAAACGCCACCAGAAGTACCCGGACTTGTAAACATTACCAGTATTTTCGTCATTTCACACCTTTCCACTGGAAACCTCCGTGATTGAATTCGACAGTAAATGTAGTAAGAATCTATTTACGTGTACTTGAGATGTTTATTACACGTTCTTAATCATTTCTGGGAACTCTCATTGTGTATTTTAACAGTTTTACCACAATTAGACAGTTTGCTTAGAAGTATTTACTGGAACCGCCACCATTTTAACTGATTCACACAAAAAAAACGCCAAAGCCAATCCTCCTAAATTGTAAACAAAAACACTATTCTCGTCATTCAAAGGCTTTAGACACCAATTCTGAGCTCTGTAAACATGAACTCTTAATATTTGAAAGCACAGTCCCGTGAAAACGCCACCAGAAGTACCCGGACTTGTAAACATTACCAGTATTTTCATCATTTCACAGCTTTCCACTGGAAACCTCCGTGTTGAATTCGGCAGTAAATGTAGTAAGAATCTATTTACGTGTACTTGAGATGTTTATTACACGTTCTTAATCATTTCTGGGAACTCTCATTGTGTATTTTAACAGTTTTACCACAATTAGACAGTTTGCTTAGAAGTATTTACTGGAACCGCCACCATTTTGACTGATTCACACAAAAAAAACGCCAAAGCCAATCCTCCTAAATTGTAAACACAAAAACTATTCTCGTGATTCAAAGGCTTTAGACACCAATTCTGAGCTCTGTAAACATGAACTCTTAATATTTGAAAGCACAGTCCCGTGAAAACGCCACCAGAAGTACCCGGACTTGTAAACATTACCAGTATTTTCGTCATTTCACACCTTTCCACTGGAAACCTCCGTGATTGAATTCGACAGTAAATGTAGTAAGAATCTATTTACGTGTACTTGAGATGTTTATTACACGTTCTTAATCATTTCTGGGAACTCTCATTGTGTATTTTAACAGTTTTACCACAATTAGACAGTTTGCTTAGAAGTATTTACTGGAACCGCCACCATTTTAATTGATTCACACAAAAAAAACGCCAAAGCCAATCCTCCTAAATTGTAAACACAAAAACTATTCTCGTGATTCAAAGGCTTTAGACACCAATTCTGAGCTCTGTAAACATGAACTCTTAATATTTGAAAGCACAGTCCCGTGAAAACGCCACCAGAAGTACCCGTACTTGTAAACATTACCAGTATTTTCGTCATTTCACAGCTTTCCACTGGAAACCTCCGTGTTTAATACGACAGTAAATGTAGTAAGAATCTATTTACGTGTACTTGAGGGGTTTATTACACGTTCTTAATCATTTCTGGGAACTCTCATTGTGTATTTTAACAGTTTTACCACAATTAGACAGTTTGCTTAGAAGTATTTCCTGGAACCGTCACCATTTTGACTGATTCACACAAAAAAAACGCCAAAGCCAATCCTCCTAAATTGTAAACACAAAAACTATTCTCGTGATTCAAAGGCTTTAGACACCAATTCTGAGCTCTGTAAACATGAACTCTTAATATTTGAAAGCACAGTCCCGTGAAAACGCCACCAGAAGTACCCGGACTTGTAAACATTACCAGTATTTTCGTCATTTCACACCTTTCCACTGGAAACCTCCGTGATTGAATTCGACAGTAAATGTAGTAAGAATCTATTTACGTGTACTTGAGATGTTTATTACACGTTCTTAATCATTTCTGGGAACTCTCATTGTGTATTTTAACAGTTTTACCACAATTAGACAGTTTGCTTAGAAGTATTTACTGGAACCGCCACCATTTTAACTGATTCACACAAAAAAAACGCCAAAGCCAATCCTCCTAAATTGTAAACAAAAACACTATTCTCGTCATTCAAAGGCTTTAGACACCAATTCTGAGCTCTGTAAACATGAACTCTTAATATTTGAAAGCACAGTCCCGTGAAAACGCCACCAGAAGTACCCGTACTTGTAAACATTACCAGTATTTTCGTCATTTCACAGCTTTCCACTGGAAACCTCCGTGTTTAATTCGACAGTAAATGTAGTAAGAATCTATTTATGTGTACTTGAGGGGTTTATTACACGTTCTTAATCATTTCTGGGAACTCTCATTGTGTATTTTAACAGTTTTACCACAATTAGACAGTTTGCTTAGAAGTATTTACTGGAACCGCCACCATTTTGACTGATTCACACAAAAAAAACGCCAAAGCCAATCCTCCTAAATTGTAAACACAAAAACTATTCTCGTGATTCAAAGGCTTTAGACACCAATTCTGAGCTCTGTAAACATGAACTCTTAATATTTGAAAGCACAGTCCCGTGAAAACGCCACCAGAAGTACCCGGACTTGTAAACATTACCAGTATTTTCATCATTTCACAGCTTTCCACTGGAAACCTCCGTGTTGAATTCGGCAGTAAATGTAGTAAGAATCTATTTACGTGTACTTGAGATGTTTATTACACGTTCTTAATCATTTCTGGGAACTCTCATTGTGTATTTTAACAGTTTTACCACAATTAGACAGTTTGCTTAGAAGTATTTACTGGAACCGCCACCATTTTGACTGATTCACACAAAAAAAACGCCAAAGCCAATCCTCCTAAATTGTAAACACAAAAACTATTCTCGTGATTCAAAGGCTTTAGACACCAATTCTGAGCTCTGTAAACATGAACTCTTAATATTTGAAAGCACAGTCCCGTGAAAACGCCACCAGAAGTACCCGTACTTGTAAACATTACCAGTATTTTCGTCATTTCACAGCTTTCCACTGGAAACCTCCGTGTTTAATACGACAGTAAATGTAGTAAGAATCTATTTACGTGTACTCGAGGGGTTTATTACACGTTCTTAATCATTTCTGGGAACTCTCATTGTGTATTTTAACAGTTTTACCACAATTAGACAGTTTGCTTAGAAGTATGTCCTGGAACCGTCACCATTTTGACTGATTCACACAAAAAAAACGCCAAAGCCAATCCTCCTAAATTGTAAACACAAAAACTATTCTCGTGATTCAAAGGCTTTAGACACCAATTCTGAGCTCTGTAAACATGAACTCTTAATATTTGAAAGCACAGTCCCGTGAAAACGCCACCAGAAGTACCCGGACTTGTAAACATTACCAGTATTTTCGTCATTTCACACCTTTCCACTGGAAACCTCCGTGATTGAATTCGACAGTAAATGTAGTAAGAATCTATTTACGTGTACTTGAGATGTTTATTACACGTTCTTAATCATTTCTGGGAACTCTCATTGTGTATTTTAACAGTTTTACCACAATTAGACAGTTTGCTTAGAAGTATTTACTGGAACCGCCACCATTTTAACTGATTCACACAAAAAAAACGCCAAAGCCAATCCTCCTAAATTGTAAACAAAAACACTATTCTCGTCATTCAAAGGCTTTAGACACCAATTCTGAGCTCTGTAAACATGAACTCTTAATATTTGAAAGCACAGTCCCGTGAAAACGCCACCAGAAGTACCCGTACTTGTAAACATTACCAGTATTTTCGTCATTTCACAGCTTTCCACTGGAAACCTCCGTGTTTAATTCGACAGTAAATGTAGTAAGAATCTATTTACGTGTACTTGAGGGGTTTATTACACGTTCTTAATCATTTCTGGGAACTCTCATTGTGTATTTTAACAGTTTTACCACAATTAGACAGTTTGCTTAGAAGTATTTACTGGAACCGCCACCATTTTGACTGATTCACACAAAAAAAACGCCAAAGCCAATCCTCCTAAATTGTAAACACAAAAACTATTCTCGTGATTCAAAGGCTTTAGACACCAATTCTGAGCTCTGTAAACATGAACTCTTAATATTTGAAAGCACAGTCCCGTGAAAACGCCACCAGAAGTACCCGGACTTGTAAACATTACCAGTATTTTCATCATTTCACAGCTTTCCACTGGAAACCTCCGTGTTGAATTCGGCAGTAAATGTAGTAAGAATCTATTTACGTGTACTTGAGATGTTTATTACACGTTCTTAATCATTTCTGGGAACTCTCATTGTGTATTTTAACAGTTTTACCACAATTAGACAGTTTGCTTAGAAGTATTTACTGGAACCGCCACCATTTTGACTGATTCACACAAAAAAAACGCCAAAGCCAATCCTCCTAAATTGTAAACACAAAAACTATTCTCGTGATTCAAAGGCTTTAGACACCAATTCTGAGCTCTGTAAACATGAACTCTTAATATTTGAAAGCACAGTCCCGTGAAAACGCCACCAGAAGTACCCGTACTTGTAAACATTACCAGTATTTTCGTCATTTCACAGCTTTCCACTGGAAACCTCCGTGTTGAATTCGACAGTAAATGTAGTAAGAATCTATTTACGTGTACTTGAGATGTTTATTACACGTTCTTAATCATTTCTGGGAACTCTCATTGTGTATTTTAACAGTTTTACCACAATTAGACAGTTTGCTTAGAAGTATTTACTGGAACCGCCACCATTTTAACTGATTCACACAAAAAAAACGCCAAAGCCAATCCTCCTAAATTGTAAACAAAAACACTATTCTCGTCATTCAAAGGCTTTAGACACCAATTCTGAGCTCTGTAAACATGAACTCTTAATATTTGAAAGCACAGTCCCGTGAAAACGCCACCCGAAGTACCCGGACTTGTAAACATTACCAGTATTTTCGTCATTTCAAAGCTTTCCACTGGAAACCTCCGTGATTGAATTCGACAGTAAATGTAGCAAGAATCTATTTACGTGTTCTTGAGGGGTTTATTACACGTTCTTAATCATTTCTGGGAACTCTCATTGTGTATTTTAACAGTTTTACCACAATTAGACAGTTTGCTTAGAAGTATTTCCTGGAACCGTCACCATTTTGACTGATTCACACAAAAAAAACGCCAAAGCCAATCCTCCTAAATTGTAAACACAAAAACTATTCTCGTGATTCAAAGGCTTTAGACACCAATTCTGAGCTCTGTAAACATGAACTCTTAATATTTGAAAGCACAGTCCCGTGAAAACGCCACCAGAAGTACCCGTACTTGTAAACATTACCAGTATTTTCGTCATTTCACAGCTTTCCACTGGAAACCTCCGTGTTTAATTCGACAGTAAATGTAGTAAGAATCTATTTACGTGTACTTGAGGGGTTTATTACACGTTCTTAATCATTTCTGGGAACTCTCATTGTGTATTTTAACAGTTTTACCACAATTAGACAGTTTGCTTAGAAGTATTTACTGGAACCGCCACCATTTTGACTGATTCACACAAAAAAAACGCCAAAGCCAATCCTCCTAAATTGTAAACACAAAAACTATTCTCGTGATTCAAAGGCTTTAGACACCAATTCTGAGCTCTGTAAACATGAACTCTTAATATTTGAAAGCACAGTCCCGTGAAAACGCCACCAGAAGTACCCGGACTTGTAAACATTACCAGTATTTTCGTCATTTCACACCTTTCCACTGGAAACCTCCGTGATTGAATTCGACAGTAAATGTAGTAAGAATCTATTTACGTGTACTTGAGATGTTTATTACACGTTCTTAATCATTTCTGGGAACTCTCATTGTGTATTTTAACAGTTTTACCACAATTAGACAGTTTGCTTAGAAGTATTTACTGGAACCGCCACCATTTTAATTGATTCACACAAAAAAAACGCCAAAGCCAATCCTCCTAAATTGTAAACACAAAAACTATTCTCGTGATTCAAAGGCTTTAGACACCAATTCTGAGCTCTGTAAACATGAACTCTTAATATTTGAAAGCACAGTCCCGTGAAAACGCCACCAGAAGTACCCGTACTTGTAAACATTACCAGTATTTTCGTCATTTCACAGCTTTCCACTGGAAACCTCCGTGTTTAATACGACAGTAAATGTAGTAAGAATCTATTTACGTGTACTTGAGGGGTTTATTACACGTTCTTAATCATTTCTGGGAACTCTCATTGTGTATTTTAACAGTTTTACCACAATTAGACAGTTTGCTTAGAAGTATTTCCTGGAACCGTCACCATTTTGACTGATTCACACAAAAAAAAACGCCAAAGCCAATCCTCCTAAATTGTAAACACAAAAACTATTCTCGTGATTCAAAGGCTTTAGACACCAATTCTGAGCTCTGTAAACATGAACTCTTAATATTTGAAAGCACAGTCCCGTGAAAACGCCACCAGAAGTACCCGGACTTGTAAACATTACCAGTATTTTCGTCATTTCACACCTTTCCACTGGAAACCTCCGTGTTTAATTCGACAGTAAATGTAGTAAGAATCTATTTACGTGTACTTGAGATGTTTATTACACGTTCTTAATCATTTCTGGGAACTCTCATTGTGTATTTTAACAGTTTTACCACAATTAGACAGTTTGCTTAGAAGTATTTACTGGAACCGCCACCATTTTAACTGATTCACACAAAAAAAACGCCAAAGCCAATCCTCCTAAATTGTAAACAAAAACACTATTCTCGTCATTCAAAGGCTTTAGACACCAATTCTGAGCTCTGTAAACATGAACTCTTAATATTTGAAAGCACAGTCCCGTGAAAACGCCACCCGAAGTACCCGGACTTGTAAACATTACCAGTATTTTCGTCATTTCAAAGCTTTCCACTGGAAACCTCCGTGATTGAATTCGACAGTAAATGTAGCAAGAATCTATTTACGTGTTCTTGAGGGGTTTATTACACGTTCTTAATCATTTCTGGGAACTCTCATTGTGTATTTTAACAGTTTTACCACAATTAGACAGTTTGCTTAGAAGTATTTCCTGGAACCGTCACCATTTTGACTGATTCACACAAAAAAAACGCCAAAGCCAATCCTCCTAAATTGTAAACACAAAAACTATTCTCGTGATTCAAAGGCTTTAGACACCAATTCTGAGCTCTGTAAACATGAACTCTTAATATTTGAAAGCACAGTCCCGTGAAAACGCCACCAGAAGTACCCGTACTTGTAAACATTACCAGTATTTTCGTCATTTCACAGCTTTCCACTGGAAACCTCCGTGTTTAATTCGACAGTAAATGTAGTAAGAATCTATTTACGTGTACTTGAGGGGTTTATTACACGTTCTTAATCATTTCTGGGAACTCTCATTGTGTATTTTAACAGTTTTACCACAATTAGACAGTTTGCTTAGAAGTATTTACTGGAACCGCCACCATTTTGACTGATTCACACAAAAAAAACGCCAAAGCCAATCCTCCTAAATTGTAAACACAAAAACTATTCTCGTGATTCAAAGGCTTTAGACACCAATTCTGAGCTCTGTAAACATGAACTCTTAATATTTGAAAGCACAGTCCCGTGAAAACGCCACCAGAAGTACCCGGACTTGTAAACATTACCAGTATTTTCGTCATTTCACACCTTTCCACTGGAAACCTCCGTGATTGAATTCGACAGTAAATGTAGTAAGAATCTATTTACGTGTACTTGAGATGTTTATTACACGTTCTTAATCATTTCTGGGAACTCTCATTGTGTATTTTAACAGTTTTACCACAATTAGACAGTTTGCTTAGAAGTATTTACTGGAACCGCCACCATTTTAATTGATTCACACAAAAAAAACGCCAAAGCCAATCCTCCTAAATTGTAAACACAAAAACTATTCTCGTGATTCAAAGGCTTTAGACACCAATTCTGAGCTCTGTAAACATGAACTCTTAATATTTGAAAGCACAGTCCCGTGAAAACGCCACCAGAAGTACCCGTACTTGTAAACATTACCAGTATTTTCGTCATTTCACAGCTTTCCACTGGAAACCTCCGTGTTTAATACGACAGTAAATGTAGTAAGAATCTATTTACGTGTACTTGAGGGGTTTATTACACGTTCTTAATCATTTCTGGGAACTCTCATTGTGTATTTTAACAGTTTTACCACAATTAGACAGTTTGCTTAGAAGTATTTCCTGGAACCGTCACCATTTTGACTGATTCACACAAAAAAAACGCCAAAGCCAATCCTCCTAAATTGTAAACACAAAAACTATTCTCGTGATTCAAAGGCTTTAGACACCAATTCTGAGCTCTGTAAACATGAACTCTTAATATTTGAAAGCACAGTCCCGTGAAAACGCCACCAGAAGTACCCGGACTTGTAAACATTACCAGTATTTTCGTCATTTCACACCTTTCCACTGGAAACCTCCGTGATTGAATTCGACAGTAAATGTAGTAAGAATCTATTTACGTGTACTTGAGATGTTTATTACACGTTCTTAATCATTTCTGGGAACTCTCATTGTGTATTTTAACAGTTTTACCACAATTAGACAGTTTGCTTAGAAGTATTTACTGGAACCGCCACCATTTTAACTGATTCACACAAAAAAAACGCCAAAGCCAATCCTCCTAAATTGTAAACAAAAACACTATTCTCGTCATTCAAAGGCTTTAGACACCAATTCTGAGCTCTGTAAACATGAACTCTTAATATTTGAAAGCACAGTCCCGTGAAAACGCCACCCGAAGTACCCGGACTTGTAAACATTACCAGTATTTTCGTCATTTCAAAGCTTTCCACTGGAAACCTCCGTGATTGAATTCGACAGTAAATGTAGCAAGAATCTATTTACGTGTTCTTGAGGGGTTTATTACACGTTCTTAATCATTTCTGGGAACTCTCATTGTGTATTTTAACAGTTTTACCACAATTAGACAGTTTGCTTAGAAGTATTTCCTGGAACCGTCACCATTTTGACTGATTCACACAAAAAAAACGCCAAAGCCAATCCTCCTAAATTGTAAACACAAAAACTATTCTCGTGATTCAAAGGCTTTAGACACCAATTCTGAGCTCTGTAAACATGAACTCTTAATATTTGAAAGCACAGTCCCGTGAAAACGCCACCAGAAGTACCCGTACTTGTAAACATTACCAGTATTTTCTGCATTTCACAGCTTTCCACTGGAAACCTCATTGTTTAATTCGACAGTAAATGTAGTAAGAATCTATTTACGTGTACTTGAGATGTTTATTACACGTTCTTAATCATTTCTGGGAACTCTCATTGTGTATTTTAACAGTTTTACCACAATTAGACAGTTTGCTTAGAAGTATTTACTGGAACCGCCACCATTTTGACTGATTCACACAAAAAAAACGCCAAAGCCAATCCTCCTAAATTGTAAACACAAAAACTATTCTCGTGATTCAAAGGCTTTAGACACCAATTCTTAGCTCTGTAAACATGAACTCTTAATATTTGAAAGCACAGTCCCGTGAAAACGCCACCAGAAGTACCCGTACTTGTAAACATTACCAGTATTTTCGTCATTTCACAGCATTCCACTGGAAACCTCCGTGTTTAATTCGACAGTAAATGTAGTAAGAATCTATTTACGTGTACTTGAGGGTTTTATTACACGTTCTTAATCATTTCTGGGAACTCTCATTGTGTATTTTAACAGTTTTACCACAATTAGACAGTTTGCTTAGAAGTATTTACTGGAACCGCCACCATTTTGACTGATTCACGCAAAAAAAACGCCAAAGCCTATCCTCCTAAATTGTAAACACAAAAACTATTCTCGTGATTCAAAGGCTTTAGACACCAATTCTGAGCTCTGTAAACATGAACTCTTAATATTTGAAAGCACAGTCCCGTGAAAACGCCACCAGAAGTACCCGGACTTGTAAACATTACCAGTATTTTCGTCATTTCACACCTTTCCACTGGAAACCTCCGTGATTGAATTCGACAGTAAATGTAGTAAGAATCTATTTACGTGTACTTGAGATGTTTATTACACGTTCTTAATCATTTCTGGGAACTCTCATTGTGTATTTTAACAGTTTTACCACAATTAGACAGTTTGCTTAGAAGTATTTACTGGAACCGCCACCATTTTAATTGATTCACACAAAAAAAACGCCAAAGCCAATCCTCCTAAATTGTAAACACAAAAACTATTCTCGTGATTCAAAGGCTTTAGACACCAATTCTGAGCTCTGTAAACATGAACTCTTAATATTTGAAAGCACAGTCCCGTGAAAACGCCACCAGAAGTACCCGTACTTGTAAACATTACCAGTATTTTCGTCATTTCACAGCTTTCCACTGGAAACCTCCGTGTTTAATTCGACAGTAAATGTAGTAAGAATCTATTTACGTGTACTTGAGATGTTTATTACACGTTCTTAATCATTTCTGGGAACTCTCATTGTGTATTTTAACAGTTTTACCACAATTAGACAGTTTGCTTAGAAGTATTTACTGGAACCGCGACCATTTTAACTGATTCACACAAAAAAAACGCCAAAGCCAATCCTCCTAAATTGTAAACACAAAAACTATTCTCGTGATTCAAAGGCTTTAGACACCAATTCTGAGCTCTGTAAACATGAACTCGTAATAATTGAAAGCACAGTCCCGTGAAAACGCCACCCGAAGTACCCGGACTTGTAAACATTACCAGTATTTTCGTCATTTCACAGCTTTCCACTGGAAACCTCCGTGTTTAATTCGACAGTAAATGTAGTAAGAATCTATTTACGTGTACTTGAGGGGTTTATTACACGTTCTTAATCATTTCTGGGAACTCTCATTGTGTATTTTAACAGTTTTACCACAATTAGACAGTTTGCTTAGAAGTATTTACTGGAACCGCGACCATTTTAACTGATTCACACAAAAAAAAGCCAAAGCCAATCCTCCTAAATTGTAAACACAAAAACTATTCTCGTGATTCAAAGGCTTTACACAACAATTCTTAGCTCTGTAAACATGAACTCTTAATATTTGAAAGCACAGTCCCGTGAAAACGCCACCCGAAGTACCCGGACTTGTAAACATTACCAGTATTTTCGTCATTTCACAGCTTTCCACTGGAAACCTCCGTGATTGAATTCGACAGTAAATGTAGTAAGAATCTATTTATGTGTACTTGAGGGGTTTATTACACGTTCTTAATCATTTCTGGGAACTCTCATTGTGTATTTTAACAGTTTTACCACAATTAGACAGTTTGCTTAGAAGTATTTACTGGAACCGCCACCATTTTAACTGATTCACACAAAAAAAACGCCAAAGCCAATCCTCCTAAATTGTAAACACAAAAAATTTCTCGTGATTCAAAGGCTTTAGACACCAATTCTTAGCTCTGTAAACATGAACTCTTAATATTTGAAAGCACAGTCCCGTGAAAACGCCACCAGAAGTACCCGTACTTGTAAACATTACCAGTATTTTCGTCATTTCACAGCTTTCCACTGGAAACCTCCGCGTTGAATTCGACAGTAAATGTAGTAAGAATCGATTTACGTGTACTTGAGGGGTTTATTACACGTTCTTAATCATTTCTGGGAACTCTCATTGTGTATTTTAACAGTTTTACCACAATTAGACAGTTTGCTTAGAAGTATTTACTGGAACCGCCACCATTTTAACTGATTCACACAAAAAAAACGCCAAAGCCAATCCTCCTAAATTGTAAACACAAAAACTATTCTCGTGATTCAAAGGCTTTAGACACCAATTCTGAGCTCTGTAAACATGAACTCTTAATATTTGAAAGCACAGTCCCGTGAAAACGCCACCAGAAGTACCCGTACTTGTAAACATTACCAGTATTTTCTTCATTTCACAGCTTTCCACTGGAAACCTCCGTGTTTAATTCGACAGTAAATGTAGTAAGAATCTATTTACGTGTACTTGAGATGTTTATTACACGTTCTGAATCATTTCTGGGAACTCTCATTGTGTATTTTAACAGTTTTACCACAATTAGACAGTTTGCTTAGAGGTATTTACTGGAACCGCCACCATTTTGACTGATTCACACAAAAAAAACGCCAAAGCCAATCCTCCTAAATTGTAAACACAAAAACTATTCTCGTGATTCAAAGGCTTTAGACACCAATTCTTAGCTCTGTAAACATGAACTCTTAATATTTGAAAGCACAGTCCCGTGAAAACGCCACCAGAAGTACCCGTACTTGTAAACATTACCAGTATTTTCGTCATTTCACAGCATTCCACTGGAAACCTCCGTGTTTAATTCGACAGTAAATGTAGTAAGAATCTATTTACGTGTACTTGAGGGGTTTATTACACGTTCTTAATCATTTCTGGGAACTCTCATTGTGTATTTTAACAGTTTTACCACAATTAGACAGTTTGCTTAGAAGTATTTACTGGAACCGCCACCATTTTGACTGATTCACGCAAAAAAAACGCCAAAGCCTATCCTCCTAAATTGTAAACACAAAAACTATTCTCGTGATTCAAAGTCTTTAGACACCAATTCTTAGCTCTGTAAACATGAACTCTTAATATTTGAAAGCACAGTCCCGTGAAAACGCCACCAGAAGTACCCGTACTTGTAAACATTACCAGTATTTTCGTCATTTCACAGCTTTCCACTGGAAACCTCCGTGTTTAATTCGACAGTAAATGTAGTAAGAATCTATTTACGTGTACTTGAGGGGTTTATTACACGTTCTTAATCATTTCTGGGAACTCTCATTGTGTATTTTAACAGTTTTACCACAATTAGACAGTTTGCTTAGAAGTATTTACTGGAACCGCCACCATTTTGACTGATTCACACAAAAAACACGCCAAAGCCAATCCTCCTAAATTGTAAACACAAAAACTATTCTCGTGATTCAAAGGCTTTAGACACCAATTCTGAGCTCTGTAAACATGAACTCTTAATATTTGAAAGCACAGTCCCGTGAAAACGCCACCAGAAGTACCCGTACTTGTAAACATTACCAGTATTTTCGTCATTTCACAGCTTTCCACTGGAAACCTCCGTGTTTAATTCGACAGTAAATGTAGTAAGAATCTATTTACGTGTACTTGAGATGTTTATTACACGTTCTTAATCATTTCTGGGAACTCTCATTGTGTATTTTAACAGTTTTACCACAATTAGACAGTTTGCTTAGAAGTATTTACTGGAACCGCCACCATTTTAACTGATTCACACAAAAAAAAACGCCAAAGCCAATCCTCCTAAATTGTAAACACAAAAACTATTCTCGTGATTCAAAGGCTTTAGACACCAATTCTGAGCTCTGTAAACATGAACTCGTAATAATTGAAAGCACAGTCCCGTGAAAACGCCACCCGAAGTACCCGGACTTGTAAACATTACCAGTATTTTCGTCATTTCACAGCTTTCCACTGGATACCTCCGTGATTGAATTCGACAGTAAATGTAGTAAGAATCTATTTACGTGTACTTGAGGGGTTTATTACACGTTCTTAATCATTCCTGGGAACTCTCATTGTGTATTTTAACAGTTTTACCACAATTAGACAGTTTGCTTAGAAGTATTTACTGGAACCGCCACCATTTTAACTGATTCACACAAAAAAAAGCCAAAGCCAATCCTCCTAAATTGTAAACACAAAAACTATTCTCGTGATTCAAAGGCTTTACACAACAATTATTAGCTCTGTAAACATGAACTCTTAATATTTGAAAGCACAGTCCCGTGAAAACGCCACCCGAAGTACCCGGACTTGTAAACATTACCAGTATTTTCGTCATTTCACAGCTTTCCACTGGAAACCTCCGTGTTGAATTCGACAGTAAATGTAGTAAGAATCTATTTACGTGTACTTGAGATGTTTATTACACGTTCTTAATCATTTCTGGGAACTCTCATTGTGTATTTTAACAGTTTTACCACAATTAGACAGTTTGCTTAGAAGTATTTACTGGAACCGCCACCATTTTGACTGATTCACACAAAAAAAACGCCAAAGCCAATCCTCCTAAATTGTAAACACAAAAACTATTCTCGTGATTCAAAGGCTTTAGACACCAATTCTTAGCTCTGTAAACATGAACTCTTAATATTTGAAAGCACAGTCCCGTGAAAACGCCACCAGAAGTACCCGTACTTGTAAACATTACCAGTATTTTCGTCATTTCACAGCTTTCCACTGGAAACCTCCGTGTTGAATTCGACAGTAAATGTAGTAAGAATCTATTTACGTGTACTTGAGATGTTTATTACACGTTCTTAATCATTTCTGGGAACTCTCATTGTGTATTTTAACAGTTTTACGACAATTAGACAGTTTGCTTAGAAGTATTTACTGGAACCGCGACCATTTTAACTGATTCACACAAAAAAAAGCCAAAGCCAATCCTCCTAAATTGTAAACACAAAAACTATTCTCGTGATTCAAAGGCTTTAGACACCAATTCTGAGCTCTGTAAACATGAACTCTTAATATTTGAAAGCACAGTCCCGTGAAAACGCCACCAGAAGTACCCGTACTTGTAAACATTACCAGTATTTTCGTCATTTCACAGCTTTCCACTGGAAACCTCCGTGTTTAATTCGACAGTAAATGTAGTAAGAATCTATTTACGTGTACTTGAGGGGTTTATTACACGTTCTTAATCATTTCTGGGAACTCTCATTGTGTATTTTAACAGTTTTACCACAATTAGACAGTTTGCTTAGAAGTATTTCCTGGAACCGTCACCATTTTGACTGATTCACACAAAAAAAACGCCAAAGCCAATCCTCCTAAATTGTAAACACAAAAACTATTCTCGTGATTCAAAGGCTTTAGACACCAATTCTGAGCTCTGTAAACATGAACTCGTAATAATTGAAAGCACAGTCCCGTGAAAACGCCACCCGAAGTACCCGGACTTGTAAACATTACCAGTATTTTCGTCATTTCACAGCTTTCCACTGGATACCTCCGTGATTGAATTCGACAGTAAATGTAGTAAGAATCTATTTACGTGTACTTGAGGGGTTTATTACACGTTCTTAATCATTTCTGGGAACTCTCATTGTGTATTTTAACAGTTTTACCACAATTAGACAGTTTGCTTAGAAGTATTTACTGGAACCGCCACCATTTTAACTGATTCACACAAAAAAAAGCCAAAGCCAATCCTCCTAAATTGTAAACACAAAAACTATTCTCGTGATTCAAAGGCTTTACACAACAATTCTTAGCTCTGTAAACATGAACTCTTAATATTTGAAAGCACAGTCCCGTGAAAACGCCACCCGAAGTACCCGGACTTGTAAACATTACCAGTATTTTCGTCATTTCACAGCTTTCCACTGGAAACCTCCGTGATTGAATTCGACAGTAAATGTAGTAAGAATCTATTTACGTGTACTTGAGGGGTTTATTACACGTTCTTAATCATTTCTGGGAACTCTCATTGTGTATTTTAACAGTTTTACCACAATTAGACAGTTTGCTTAGAAGTATTTACTGGAACCGCCACCATTTTGACTGATTCACACAAAAAACACGCCAAAGCCAATCCTCCTAAATTGTAAACACAAAAACTATTCTCGTGATTCAAAGGCTTTAGACACCAATTCTGAGCTCTGTAAACATGAACTCTTAATATTTGAAAGCACAGTCCCGTGAAAACGCCACCAGAAGTACCCGTACTTGTAAACATTACCAGTATTTTCGTCATTTCACAGCTTTCCACTGGAAACCTCCGTGTTTAATTCGACAGTAAATGTAGTAAGAATCTATTTACGTGTACTTGAGATGTTTATTACACGTTCTTAATCATTTCTGGGAACTCTCATTGTGTATTTTAACAGTTTTACCACAATTAGACAGTTTGCTTAGAAGTATTTACTGGAACCGCCACCATTTTAACTGATTCACACAAAAAAAAACGCCAAAGCCAATCCTCCTAAATTGTAAACACAAAAACTATTCTCGTGATTCAAAGGCTTTAGACACCAATTCTGAGCTCTGTAAACATGAACTCGTAATAATTGAAAGCACAGTCCCGTGAAAACGCCACCCGAAGTACCCGGACTTGTAAACATTACCAGTATTTTCGTCATTTCACAGCTTTCCACTGGATACCTCCGTGATTGAATTCGACAGTAAATGTAGTAAGAATCTATTTACGTGTACTTGAGGGGTTTATTACACGTTCTTAATCATTCCTGGGAACTCTCATTGTGTATTTTAACAGTTTTACCACAATTAGACAGTTTGCTTAGAAGTATTTACTGGAACCGCCACCATTTTAACTGATTCACACAAAAAAAAGCCAAAGCCAATCCTCCTAAATTGTAAACACAAAAACTATTCTCGTGATTCAAAGGCTTTACACAACAATTATTAGCTCTGTAAACATGAACTCTTAATATTTGAAAGCACAGTCCCGTGAAAACGCCACCCGAAGTACCCGGACTTGTAAACATTACCAGTATTTTCGTCATTTCACAGCTTTCCACTGGAAACCTCCGTGTTGAATTCGACAGTAAATGTAGTAAGAATCTATTTACGTGTACTTGAGATGTTTATTACACGTTCTTAATCATTTCTGGGAACTCTCATTGTGTATTTTAACAGTTTTACCACAATTAGACAGTTTGCTTAGAAGTATTTACTGGAACCGCCACCATTTTGACTGATTCACACAAAAAAAACGCCAAAGCCAATCCTCCTAAATTGTAAACACAAAAACTATTCTCGTGATTCAAAGGCTTTAGACACCAATTCTTAGCTCTGTAAACATGAACTCTTAATATTTGAAAGCACAGTCCCGTGAAAACGCCACCAGAAGTACCCGTACTTGTAAACATTACCAGTATTTTCGTCATTTCACAGCTTTCCACTGGAAACCTCCGTGTTGAATTCGACAGTAAATGTAGTAAGAATCTATTTACGTGTACTTGAGATGTTTATTACACGTTCTTAATCATTTCTGGGAACTCTCATTGTGTATTTTAACAGTTTTACGACAATTAGACAGTTTGCTTAGAAGTATTTACTGGAACCGCGACCATTTTAACTGATTCACACAAAAAAAAGCCAAAGCCAATCCTCCTAAATTGTAAACACAAAAACTATTCTCGTGATTCAAAGGCTTTAGACACCAATTCTGAGCTCTGTAAACATGAACTCTTAATATTTGAAAGCACAGTCCCGTGAAAACGCCACCAGAAGTACCCGTACTTGTAAACATTACCAGTATTTTCGTCATTTCACAGCTTTCCACTGGAAACCTCCGTGTTTAATTCGACAGTAAATGTAGTAAGAATCTATTTACGTGTACTTGAGGGGTTTATTACACGTTCTTAATCATTTCTGGGAACTCTCATTGTGTATTTTAACAGTTTTACCACAATTAGACAGTTTGCTTAGAAGTATTTCCTGGAACCGTCACCATTTTGACTGATTCACACAAAAAAAACGCCAAAGCCAATCCTCCTAAATTGTAAACACAAAAACTATTCTCGTGATTCAAAGGCTTTAGACACCAATTCTGAGCTCTGTAAACATGAACTCGTAATAATTGAAAGCACAGTCCCGTGAAAACGCCACCCGAAGTACCCGGACTTGTAAACATTACCAGTATTTTCGTCATTTCACAGCTTTCCACTGGATACCTCCGTGATTGAATTCGACAGTAAATGTAGTAAGAATCTATTTACGTGTACTTGAGGGGTTTATTACACGTTCTTAATCATTTCTGGGAACTCTCATTGTGTATTTTAACAGTTTTACCACAATTAGACAGTTTGCTTAGAAGTATTTACTGGAACCGCCACCATTTTAACTGATTCACACAAAAAAAAGCCAAAGCCAATCCTCCTAAATTGTAAACACAAAAACTATTCTCGTGATTCAAAGGCTTTACACAACAATTCTTAGCTCTGTAAACATGAACTCTTAATATTTGAAAGCACAGTCCCGTGAAAACGCCACCCGAAGTACCCGGACTTGTAAACATTACCAGTATTTTCGTCATTTCACAGCTTTCCACTGGAAACCTCCGTGATTGAATTCGACAGTAAATGTAGTAAGAATCTATTTACGTGTACTTGAGGGGTTTATTACACGTTCTTAATCATTTCTGGGAACTCTCATTGTGTATTTTAACAGTTTTACCACAATTAGACAGTTTGCTTAGAAGTATTTACTGGAACCGCCACCATTTTGACTGATTCACACAAAAAAAACGCCAAAGCCAATCCTCCTAAATTGTAAACACAAAAACTATTCTCGTGATTCAAAGGCTTTAGACACCAATTCTGAGCTCTGTAAACATGAACTCTTAATATTTGAAAGCACAGTCCCGTGAAAACGCCACCAGAAGTACCCGTACTTGTAAACATTACCAGTATTTTCGTCATTTCACAGCTTTCCACTGGAAACCTCCGTGTTGAATTCGACAGTAAATGTAGTAAGAATCTATTTACGTGTACTTGAGATGTTTATTACACGTTCTTAATCATTTCTGGGAACTCTCATTGTGTATTTTAACAGTTTTACCACAATTAGACAGTTTGCTTAGAAGTATTTACTGGAACCGCCACCATTTTAACTGATTCACACAAAAAAAACGCCAAAGCCAATCCTCCTAAATTGTAAACACAAAAACTATTCTCGTGATTCAAAGGCTTTAGACACCAATTCTGAGCTCTGTAAACATGAACTCTTAATATTTGAAAGCACAGTCCCGTGAAAACGCCACCAGAAGTACCCGTACTTGTAAACATTACCAGTATTTTCGTCATTTCACAGTTTCCACTGGAAACCTCCGTGTTTAATTCGACAGTAAATGTAGTAAGAATCTATTTACGTGTACTTGAGGGGTTTATTACACGTTCTTAATCATTTCTGGGAACTCTCATTGTGTATTTTAACAGTTTTACCACAATTAGACAGTTTGCTTAGAAGTATTTCCTGGAACCGTCACCATTTTGACTGATTCACACAAAAAAAACGCCAAAGCCAATCCTCCTAAATTGTAAACACAAAAACTATTCTCGTGATTCAAAGGCTTTAGACACCAATTCTTAGCTCTGTAAACATGAACTCTTAATATTTGAAAGCACAGTCCCGTGAAAACGCCACCAGAAGTACCCGTACTTGTAAACATTACCAGTATTTTCGTCATTTCACAGCTTTCCACTGGAAACCTCCGTGTTGAATTCGACAGTAAATGTAGTAAGAATCTATTTACGTGTACTTGAGATGTTTATTACACGTTCTTAATCATTTCTGGGAACTCTCATTGTGTATTTTAACAGTTTTACGACAATTAGACAGTTTGCTTAGAAGTATTTACTGGAACCGCCACCATTTTAACTGATTCACACAAAAAAAACGCCAAAGCCAATCCTCCTAAATTGTAAACACAAAAACTATTCTCGTGATTCAAAGGCTTTAGACACCAATTCTGAGCTCTGTAAACATGAACTCTTAATATTTGAAAGCACAGTCCCGTGAAAACGCCACCAGAAGTACCCGTACTTGTAAACATTACCAGTATTTTCGTCATTTCACAGCTTTCCACTGGAAACCTCCGTGATTGAATTCGACAGTAAATGTAGTAAGAATCTATTTACGTGTACTTGAGGGGTTTATTACACGTTCTTAATCATTTCTGGGAACTCTCATTGTGTATTTTAACAGTTTTACCACAATTACACAGTTTGCTTAGAAGTATTTACTGGAACCGCCACCATTTTAACTGATTCACACAAAAAAAAGCCAAAGCCAATCCTCCTAAATTGTAAACACAAAAACTATTCTCGTGATTCAAAGGCTTTACACAACAATTCTTAGCTCTGTAAACATGAACTCTTAATATTTGAAAGCACAGTCCCGTGAAAACGCCACCCGAAGTACCCGGACTTGTAAACATTACCAGTATTTTCGTCATTTCACAGCTTTCCACTGGAAACCTCCGTGATTGAATTCGACAGTAAATGTAGTAAGAATCTATTTACGTGTACTTGAGGGGTTTATTACACGTTCTTAATCATTTCTGGGAACTCTCATTGTGTATTTTAACAGTTTTACCACAATTAGACAGTTTGCTTAGAAGTATTTACTGGAACCGCCACCATTTTGACTGATTCACACAAAAAAAACGCCAAAGCCAATCCTCCTAAATTGTAAACACAAAAACTATTCTCGTGATTCAAAGGCTTTAGACACCAATTCTGAGCTCTGTAAACATGAACTCTTAATATTTGAAAGCACAGTCCCGTGAAAACGCCACCAGAAGTACCCGTACTTGTAAACATTACCAGTATTTTCGTCATTTCACAGCTTTCCACTGGAAACCTCCGTGTTGAATTCGACAGTAAATGTAGTAAGAATCTATTTACGTGTACTTGAGATGTTTATTACACGTTCTTAATCATTTCTGGGAACTCTCATTGTGTATTTTAACAGTTTTACCACAATTAGACAGTTTGCTTAGAAGTATTTACTGGAACCGCCACCATTTTAACTGATTCACACAAAAAAAACGCCAAAGCCAATCCTCCTAAATTGTAAACACAAAAACTATTCTCGTGATTCAAAGGCTTTAGACACCAATTCTGAGCTCTGTAAACATGAACTCTTAATATTTGAAAGCACAGTCCCGTGAAAACGCCACCAGAAGTACCCGTACTTGTAAACATTACCAGTATTTTCGTCATTTCACAGTTTCCACTGGAAACCTCCGTGTTTAATTCGACAGTAAATGTAGTAAGAATCTATTTACGTGTACTTGAGGGGTTTATTACACGTTCTTAATCATTTCTGGGAACTCTCATTGTGTATTTTAACAGTTTTACCACAATTAGACAGTTTGCTTAGAAGTATTTCCTGGAACCGTCACCATTTTGACTGATTCACACAAAAAAAACGCCAAAGCCAATCCTCCTAAATTGTAAACACAAAAACTATTCTCGTGATTCAAAGGCTTTAGACACCAATTCTTAGCTCTGTAAACATGAACTCTTAATATTTGAAAGCACAGTCCCGTGAAAACGCCACCAGAAGTACCCGTACTTGTAAACATTACCAGTATTTTCGTCATTTCACAGCTTTCCACTGGAAACCTCCGTGTTGAATTCGACAGTAAATGTAGTAAGAATCTATTTACGTGTACTTGAGATGTTTATTACACGTTCTTAATCATTTCTGGGAACTCTCATTGTGTATTTTAACAGTTTTACGACAATTAGACAGTTTGCTTAGAAGTATTTACTGGAACCGCCACCATTTTAACTGATTCACACAAAAAAAACGCCAAAGCCAATCCTCCTAAATTGTAAACACAAAAACTATTCTCGTGATTCAAAGGCTTTAGACACCAATTCTGAGCTCTGTAAACATGAACTCTTAATATTTGAAAGCACAGTCCCGTGAAAACGCCACCAGAAGTACCCGTACTTGTAAACATTACCAGTATTTTCGTCATTTCACAGCTTTCCACTGGAAACCTCCGTGATTGAATTCGACAGTAAATGTAGTAAGAATCTATTTACGTGTACTTGAGGGGTTTATTACACGTTCTTAATCATTTCTGGGAACTCTCATTGTGTATTTTAACAGTTTTACCACAATTACACAGTTTGCTTAGAAGTATTTACTGGAACCGCCACCATTTTAACTGATTCACACAAAAAAAAGCCAAAGCCAATCCTCCTAAATTGTAAACACAAAAACTATTCTCGTGATTCAAAGGCTTTACACAACAATTCTTAGCTCTGTAAACATGAACTCTTAATATTTGAAAGCACAGTCCCGTGAAAACGCCACCCGAAGTACCCGGACTTGTAAACATTACCAGTATTTTCGTCATTTCACAGCTTTCCACTGGAAACCTCCGTGATTGAATTCGACAGTAAATGTAGTAAGAATCTATTTACGTGTACTTGAGGGGTTTATTACACGTTCTTAATCATTTCTGGGAACTCTCATTGTGTATTTTAACAGTTTTACCACAATTAGACAGTTTGCTTAGAAGTATTTACTGGAACCGCCACCATTTTGACTGATTCACACAAAAAAAACGCCAAAGCCAATCCTCCTAAATTGTAAACACAAAAACTATTCTCGTGATTCAAAGGCTTTAGACACCAATTCTGAGCTCTGTAAACATGAACTCTTAATATTTGAAAGCACAGTCCCGTGAAAACGCCACCTGAAGTACCCGGACTTGTAAACATTACCAGTATTTTCGTCATTTCAAAGCTTTCCACTGGAAACCTCCGTGATTGAATTCGACAGTAAATGTAGCAAGAATCTATTTACGTGTTCTTGAGGGGTTTATTACACGTTCTTAATCATTTCTGGGAACTCTCATTGTGTATTTTAACAGTTTTACCACAATTAGACAGTTTGCTTAGAAGTATTTCCTGGAACCGTCACCATTTTGACTGATTCACACAAAAAAAACGCCAAAGCCAATCCTCCTAAATTGTAAACACAAAAACTATTCTCGTGATTCAAAGGCTTTAGACACCAATTCTGAGCTCTGTAAACATGAACTCTTAATATTTGAAAGCACAGTCCCGTGACAACGCCACCAGAAGTACCCGTACTTGTAAACATTACCAGTATTTTCTTCATTTCACAGCTTTCCACTGGAAACCTCCGTGTTTAATTCGACAGTAAATGTAGTAAGAATCTATTTACGTGTACTTGAGATGTTTATTACACGTTCTTAATCATTTCTGGGAACTCTCATTGTGTATTTTAACAGTTTTACCACAATTAGACAGTTTGCTTAGAAGTATTTACTGGAACCGCCACCATTTTGACTGATTCACACAAAAAAAACGCCAAAGCCAATCCTCCTAAATTGTAAACACAAAAACTATTCTCGTGATTCAAAGGCTTTAGACACCAATTCTTAGCTCTGTAAACATGAACTCTTAATATTTGAAAGCACAGTCCCGTGAAAACGCCACCAGAAGTACCCGGACTTGTAAACATTACCAGTATTTTCGTCATTTCACAGCTTTCCACTGGAAACCTCCGTGTTTAATTCGACAGTAAATGTAGTAAGAATCTATTTACGTGTACTTGAGGGGTTTATTACACGTTCTTAATCATTTCTGGGAACTCTCATTGTGTATTTTAACAGTTTTACCACAATTAGACAGTTTGCTTAGAAGTATTTACTGGAACCGCCACCATTTTGACTGATTCACACAAAAAAAACGCCAAAGCCAATCCTCCTAAATTGTAAACACAAAAACTATTCTCGTGATTCAAAGGCTTTAGACACCAATTCTGAGCTCTGTAAACATGAACTCGTAATAATTGAAAGCACAGTCCCGTGAAAACGCCACCCGAAATACCCGGACTTGTAAACATTACCAGTATTTTCGTCATTTCACAGCTTTCCACTGGAAACCTCCGTGTTTAATTCGACAGTAAATGTAGTAAGAATCTATTTACGTGTACTTGAGGGGTTTATTACACGTTCTTAATCATTTCTGGGAACTCTCATTGTGTATTTTAACAGTTTTACCACAATTAGACAGTTTGCTTAGAAGTATTTCCTGGAACCGCCACCATTTTAACTGATTCACACAAAAAAAACGCCAAAGCCAATCCTCCTAAATTGTAAACACAGAAAATTTCTCGTGATTCAAAGGCTTTAGACACCAATTCTGAGCTCTGTAAACATGAACTCTTAATATTTGAAAGCACAGTCCCGTGAAAACGCCACCAGAAGTACCCGTACTTGTAAACATTACCAGTATTTTCGTCATTTCACAGTTTCCACTGGAAACCTCCGTGTTTAATTCGACAGTAAATGTAGTAAGAATCTATTTAGGTGTACTTGAGGGGTTTATTACACGTTCTTAATCATTTCTGGGAACTCTCATTGTGTATTTTAACAGTTTTACCACAATTAGACAGTTTGCTTAGAAGTATTTCCTGGAACCGTCACCATTTTGACTGATTCACACAAAAAAAACGCCAAAGCCAATCCTCCTAAATTGTAAACACAAAAACTATTCTCGTGATTCAAAGGCTTTAGACACCAATTCTTAGCTCTGTAAACATGAACTCTTAATATTTGAAAGCACAGTCCCGTGAAAACGCCACCAGAAGTACCCGTACTTGTAAACATTACCAGTATTTTCGTCATTTCACAGCTTTCCACTGGAAACCTCCGTGTTTAATTCGACAGTAAATGTAGTAAGAATCTATTTACGTGTACTTGAGGGGTTTATTACACGTTCTTAATCATTTCTGGGAACTCTCATTGTGTATTTTAACAGTTTTACCACAATTAGACAGTTTGCTTAGAAGTATTTACTGGAACCGCCACCATTTTGACTGATTCACACAAAAAAAACGCCAAAGCCAATCCTCCTAAATTGTAAACACAAAAACTATTCTCGTGATTCAAAGGCTTTAGACACCAATTCTGAGCTCTGTAAACATGAACTCTTAATATTTGAAAGCACAGTCCCGTGAAAACGCCACCAGAAGTACCCGGACTTGTAAACATTACCAGTATTTTCATCATTTCACAGCTTTCCACTGGAAACCTCCGTGTTGAATTCGGCAGTAAATGTAGTAAGAATCTATTTACGTGTACTTGAGATGTTTATTACACGTTCTTAATCATTTCTGGGAACTCTCATTGTGTATTTTAACAGTTTTACCACAATTAGACAGTTTGCTTAGAAGTATTTACTGGAACCGCCACCATTTTGACTGATTCACACAAAAAAAACGCCAAAGCCAATCCTCCTAAATTGTAAACACAAAAACTATTCTCGTGATTCAAAGGCTTTAGACACCAATTCTGAGCTCTGTAAACATGAACTCTTAATATTTGAAAGCACAGTCCCGTGAAAACGCCACCAGAAGTACCCGTACTTGTAAACATTACCAGTATTTTCGTCATTTCACAGCTTTCCACTGGAAACCTCCGTGTTGAATTCGACAGTAAATGTAGTAAGAATCTATTTACGTGTACTTGAGATGTTTATTACACGTTCTTAATCATTTCTGGGAACTCTCATTGTGTATTTTAACAGTTTTACCACAATTAGACAGTTTGCTTAGAAGTATTTACTGGAACCGCCACCATTTTAACTGATTCACACAAAAAAAACGCCAAAGCCAATCCTCCTAAATTGTAAACAAAAACACTATTCTCGTCATTCAAAGGCTTTAGACACCAATTCTGAGCTCTGTAAACATGAACTCTTAATATTTGAAAGCACAGTCCCGTGAAAACGCCACCCGAAGTACCCGGACTTGTAAACATTACCAGTATTTTCGTCATTTCAAAGCTTTCCACTGGAAACCTCCGTGATTGAATTCGACAGTAAATGTAGCAAGAATCTATTTACGTGTTCTTGAGGGGTTTATTACACGTTCTTAATCATTTCTGGGAACTCTCATTGTGTATTTTAACAGTTTTACCACAATTAGACAGTTTGCTTAGAAGTATTTCCTGGAACCGTCACCATTTTGACTGATTCACACAAAAAAAACGCCAAAGCCAATCCTCCTAAATTGTAAACACAAAAACTATTCTCGTGATTCAAAGGCTTTAGACACCAATTCTGAGCTCTGTAAACATGAACTCTTAATATTTGAAAGCACAGTCCCGTGAAAACGCCACCAGAAGTACCCGTACTTGTAAACATTACCAGTATTTTCGTCATTTCACAGCTTTCCACTGGAAACCTCCGTGTTTAATTCGACAGTAAATGTAGTAAGAATCTATTTACGTGTACTTGAGGGGTTTATTACACGTTCTTAATCATTTCTGGGAACTCTCATTGTGTATTTTAACAGTTTTACCACAATTAGACAGTTTGCTTAGAAGTATTTACTGGAACCGCCACCATTTTGACTGATTCACACAAAAAAAACGCCAAAGCCAATCCTCCTAAATTGTAAACACAAAAACTATTCTCGTGATTCAAAGGCTTTAGACACCAATTCTGAGCTCTGTAAACATGAACTCTTAATATTTGAAAGCACAGTCCCGTGAAAACGCCACCAGAAGTACCCGGACTTGTAAACATTACCAGTATTTTCGTCATTTCACACCTTTCCACTGGAAACCTCCGTGATTGAATTCGACAGTAAATGTAGTAAGAATCTATTTACGTGTACTTGAGATGTTTATTACACGTTCTTAATCATTTCTGGGAACTCTCATTGTGTATTTTAACAGTTTTACCACAATTAGACAGTTTGCTTAGAAGTATTTACTGGAACCGCCACCATTTTAATTGATTCACACAAAAAAAACGCCAAAGCCAATCCTCCTAAATTGTAAACACAAAAACTATTCTCGTGATTCAAAGGCTTTAGACACCAATTCTGAGCTCTGTAAACATGAACTCTTAATATTTGAAAGCACAGTCCCGTGAAAACGCCACCAGAAGTACCCGTACTTGTAAACATTACCAGTATTTTCGTCATTTCACAGCTTTCCACTGGAAACCTCCGTGTTTAATACGACAGTAAATGTAGTAAGAATCTATTTACGTGTACTTGAGGGGTTTATTACACGTTCTTAATCATTTCTGGGAACTCTCATTGTGTATTTTAACAGTTTTACCACAATTAGACAGTTTGCTTAGAAGTATTTCCTGGAACCGTCACCATTTTGACTGATTCACACAAAAAAAACGCCAAAGCCAATCCTCCTAAATTGTAAACACAAAAACTATTCTCGTGATTCAAAGGCTTTAGACACCAATTCTGAGCTCTGTAAACATGAACTCTTAATATTTGAAAGCACAGTCCCGTGAAAACGCCACCAGAAGTACCCGTACTTGTAAACATTACCAGTATTTTCGTCATTTCACACCTTTCCACTGGAAACCTCCGTGTTTAATTCGACAGTAAATGTAGTAAGAATCTATTTACGTGTACTTGAGATGTTTATTACACGTTCTTAATCATTTCTGGGAACTCTCATTGTGTATTTTAACAGTTTTACCACAATTAGACAGTTTGCTTAGAAGTATTTCCTGGAACCGTCACCATTTTGACTGATTCACACAAAAAAAACGCCAAAGCCAATCCTCCTAAATTGTAAACACAAAAACTATTCTCGTGATTCAAAGGCTTTAGACACCAATTCTGAGCTCTGTAAACATGAACTCGTAATAATTGAAAGCACAGTCCCGTGAAAACGCCACCCGAAGTACCCGGACTTGTAAACATTACCAGTATTTTCGTCATTTCACAGCTTTCCACTGGATACCTCCGTGATTGAATTCGACAGTAAATGTAGTAAGAATCTATTTACGTGTACTTGAGGGGTTTATTACACGTTCTTAATCATTTCTGGGAACTCTCATTGTGTATTTTAACAGTTTTACCACAATTAGACAGTTTGCTTAGAAGTATTTACTGGAACCGCCACCATTTTAACTGATTCACACAAAAAAAAGCCAAAGCCAATCCTCCTAAATTGTAAACACAAAAACTATTCTCGTGATTCAAAGGCTTTACACAACAATTCTTAGCTCTGTAAACATGAACTCTTAATATTTGAAAGCACAGTCCCGTGAAAACGCCACCCGAAGTACCCGGACTTGTAAACATTACCAGTATTTTCGTCATTTCACAGCTTTCCACTGGAAACCTCCGTGATTGAATTCGACAGTAAATGTAGTAAGAATCTATTTACGTGTACTTGAGGGGTTTATTACACGTTCTTAATCATTTCTGGGAACTCTCATTGTGTATTTTAACAGTTTTACCACAATTAGACAGTTTGCTTAGAAGTATTTACTGGAACCGCCACCATTTTGACTGATTCACACAAAAAAAACGCCAAAGCCAATCCTCCTAAATTGTAAACACAAAAACTATTCTCGTGATTCAAAGGCTTTAGACACCAATTCTGAGCTCTGTAAACATGAACTCTTAATATTTGAAAGCACAGTCCCGTGAAAACGCCACCAGAAGTACCCGTACTTGTAAACATTACCAGTATTTTCGTCATTTCACAGCTTTCCACTGGAAACCTCCGTGTTGAATTCGACAGTAAATGTAGTAAGAATCTATTTACGTGTACTTGAGATGTTTATTACACGTTCTTAATCATTTCTGGGAACTCTCATTGTGTATTTTAACAGTTTTACCACAATTAGACAGTTTGCTTAGAAGTATTTACTGGAACCGCCACCATTTTAACTGATTCACACAAAAAAAACGCCAAAGCCAATCCTCCTAAATTGTAAACACAAAAACTATTCTCGTGATTCAAAGGCTTTAGACACCAATTCTGAGCTCTGTAAACATGAACTCTTAATATTTGAAAGCACAGTCCCGTGAAAACGCCACCAGAAGTACCCGTACTTGTAAACATTACCAGTATTTTCGTCATTTCACAGTTTCCACTGGAAACCTCCGTGTTTAATTCGACAGTAAATGTAGTAAGAATCTATTTACGTGTACTTGAGGGGTTTATTACACGTTCTTAATCATTTCTGGGAACTCTCATTGTGTATTTTAACAGTTTTACCACAATTAGACAGTTTGCTTAGAAGTATTTCCTGGAACCGTCACCATTTTGACTGATTCACACAAAAAAAACGCCAAAGCCAATCCTCCTAAATTGTAAACACAAAAACTATTCTCGTGATTCAAAGGCTTTAGACACCAATTCTTAGCTCTGTAAACATGAACTCTTAATATTTGAAAGCACAGTCCCGTGAAAACGCCACCAGAAGTACCCGTACTTGGAAACATTACCAGTATTTTCGTCATTTCACAGCTTTCCACTGGAAACCTCCGTGTTGAATTCGACAGTAAATGTAGTAAGAATCTATTTACGTGTACTTGAGATGTTTATTACACGTTCTTAATCATTTCTGGGAACTCTCATTGTGTATTTTAACAGTTTTACGACAATTAGACAGTTTGCTTAGAAGTATTTACTGGAACCGCCACCATTTTAACTGATTCACACAAAAAAAACGCCAAAGCCAATCCTCCTAAATTGTAAACACAAAAACTATTCTCGTGATTCAAAGGCTTTAGACACCAATTCTGAGCTCTGTAAACATGAACTCTTAATATTTGAAAGCACAGTCCCGTGAAAACGCCACCAGAAGTACCCGTACTTGTAAACATTACCAGTATTTTCGTCATTTCACAGCTTTCCACTGGAAACCTCCGTGATTGAATTCGACAGTAAATGTAGTAAGAATCTATTTACGTGTACTTGAGGGGTTTATTACACGTTCTTAATCATTTCTGGGAACTCTCATTGTGTATTTTAACAGTTTTACCACAATTACACAGTTTGCTTAGAAGTATTTACTGGAACCGCCACCATTTTAACTGATTCACACAAAAAAAAGCCAAAGCCAATCCTCCTAAATTGTAAACACAAAAACTATTCTCGTGATTCAAAGGCTTTACACAACAATTCTTAGCTCTGTAAACATGAACTCTTAATATTTGAAAGCACAGTCCCGTGAAAACGCCACCCGAAGTACCCGGACTTGTAAACATTACCAGTATTTTCGTCATTTCACAGCTTTCCACTGGAAACCTCCGTGATTGAATTCGACAGTAAATGTAGTAAGAATCTATTTACGTGTACTTGAGGGGTTTATTACACGTTCTTAATCATTTCTGGGAACTCTCATTGTGTATTTTAACAGTTTTACCACAATTAGACAGTTTGCTTAGAAGTATTTACTGGAACCGCCACCATTTTGACTGATTCACACAAAAAAAACGCCAAAGCCAATCCTCCTAAATTGTAAACACAAAAACTATTCTCGTGATTCAAAGGCTTTAGACACCAATTCTGAGCTCTGTAAACATGAACTCTTAATATTTGAAAGCACAGTCCCGTGAAAACGCCACCAGAAGTACCCGTACTTGTAAACATTACCAGTATTTTCGTCATTTCACAGCTTTCCACTGGAAACCTCCGTGTTGAATTCGACAGTAAATGTAGTAAGAATCTATTTACGTGTACTTGAGATGTTTATTACACGTTCTTAATCATTTCTGGGAACTCTCATTGTGTATTTTAACAGTTTTACCACAATTAGACAGTTTGCTTAGAAGTATTTACTGGAACCGCCACCATTTTAACTGATTCACACAAAAAAAACGCCAAAGCCAATCCTCCTAAATTGTAAACACAAAAACTATTCTCGTGATTCAAAGGCTTTAGACACCAATTCTGAGCTCTGTAAACATGAACTCTTAATATTTGAAAGCACAGTCCCGTGAAAACGCCACCAGAAGTACCCGTACTTGTAAACATTACCAGTATTTTCGTCATTTCACAGTTTCCACTGGAAACCTCCGTGTTTAATTCGACAGTAAATGTAGTAAGAATCTATTTACGTGTACTTGAGGGGTTTATTACACGTTCTTAATCATTTCTGGGAACTCTCATTGTGTATTTTAACAGTTTTACCACAATTAGACAGTTTGCTTAGAAGTATTTCCTGGAACCGTCACCATTTTGACTGATTCACACAAAAAAAACGCCAAAGCCAATCCTCCTAAATTGTAAACACAAAAACTATTCTCGTGATTCAAAGGCTTTAGACACCAATTCTTAGCTCTGTAAACATGAACTCTTAATATTTGAAAGCACAGTCCCGTGAAAACGCCACCAGAAGTACCCGTACTTGTAAACATTACCAGTATTTTCGTCATTTCACAGCTTTCCACTGGAAACCTCCGTGTTGAATTCGACAGTAAATGTAGTAAGAATCTATTTACGTGTACTTGAGATGTTTATTACACGTTCTTAATCATTTCTGGGAACTCTCATTGTGTATTTTAACAGTTTTACGACAATTAGACAGTTTGCTTAGAAGTATTTACTGGAACCGCCACCATTTTAACTGATTCACACAAAAAAAACGCCAAAGCCAATCCTCCTAAATTGTAAACACAAAAACTATTCTCGTGATTCAAAGGCTTTAGACACCAATTCTGAGCTCTGTAAACATGAACTCTTAATATTTGAAAGCACAGTCCCGTGAAAACGCCACCAGAAGTACCCGTACTTGTAAACATTACCAGTATTTTCGTCATTTCACAGCTTTCCACTGGAAACCTCCGTGATTGAATTCGACAGTAAATGTAGTAAGAATCTATTTACGTGTACTTGAGGGGTTTATTACACGTTCTTAATCATTTCTGGGAACTCTCATTGTGTATTTTAACAGTTTTACCACAATTACACAGTTTGCTTAGAAGTATTTACTGGAACCGCCACCATTTTAACTGATTCACACAAAAAAAAGCCAAAGCCAATCCTCCTAAATTGTAAACACAAAAACTATTCTCGTGATTCAAAGGCTTTACACAACAATTCTTAGCTCTGTAAACATGAACTCTTAATATTTGAAAGCACAGTCCCGTGAAAACGCCACCCGAAGTACCCGGACTTGTAAACATTACCAGTATTTTCGTCATTTCACAGCTTTCCACTGGAAACCTCCGTGATTGAATTCGACAGTAAATGTAGTAAGAATCTATTTACGTGTACTTGAGGGGTTTATTACACGTTCTTAATCATTTCTGGGAACTCTCATTGTGTATTTTAACAGTTTTACCACAATTAGACAGTTTGCTTAGAAGTATTTACTGGAACCGCCACCATTTTGACTGATTCACACAAAAAAAACGCCAAAGCCAATCCTCCTAAATTGTAAACACAAAAACTATTCTCGTGATTCAAAGGCTTTAGACACCAATTCTGAGCTCTGTAAACATGAACTCTTAATATTTGAAAGCACAGTCCCGTGAAAACGCCACCTGAAGTACCCGGACTTGTAAACATTACCAGTATTTTCGTCATTTCAAAGCTTTCCACTGGAAACCTCCGTGATTGAATTCGACAGTAAATGTAGCAAGAATCTATTTACGTGTTCTTGAGGGGTTTATTACACGTTCTTAATCATTTCTGGGAACTCTCATTGTGTATTTTAACAGTTTTACCACAATTAGACAGTTTGCTTAGAAGTATTTCCTGGAACCGTCACCATTTTGACTGATTCACACAAAAAAAACGCCAAAGCCAATCCTCCTAAATTGTAAACACAAAAACTATTCTCGTGATTCAAAGGCTTTAGACACCAATTCTGAGCTCTGTAAACATGAACTCTTAATATTTGAAAGCACAGTCCCGTGACAACGCCACCAGAAGTACCCGTACTTGTAAACATTACCAGTATTTTCTTCATTTCACAGCTTTCCACTGGAAACCTCCGTGTTTAATTCGACAGTAAATGTAGTAAGAATCTATTTACGTGTACTTGAGATGTTTATTACACGTTCTTAATCATTTCTGGGAACTCTCATTGTGTATTTTAACAGTTTTACCACAATTAGACAGTTTGCTTAGAAGTATTTACTGGAACCGCCACCATTTTGACTGATTCACACAAAAAAAACGCCAAAGCCAATCCTCCTAAATTGTAAACACAAAAACTATTCTCGTGATTCAAAGGCTTTAGACACCAATTCTTAGCTCTGTAAACATGAACTCTTAATATTTGAAAGCACAGTCCCGTGAAAACGCCACCAGAAGTACCCGGACTTGTAAACATTACCAGTATTTTCGTCATTTCACAGCTTTCCACTGGAAACCTCCGTGTTTAATTCGACAGTAAATGTAGTAAGAATCTATTTACGTGTACTTGAGGGGTTTATTACACGTTCTTAATCATTTCTGGGAACTCTCATTGTGTATTTTAACAGTTTTACCACAATTAGACAGTTTGCTTAGAAGTATTTACTGGAACCGCCACCATTTTGACTGATTCACACAAAAAAAACGCCAAAGCCAATCCTCCTAAATTGTAAACACAAAAACTATTCTCGTGATTCAAAGGCTTTAGACACCAATTCTGAGCTCTGTAAACATGAACTCGTAATAATTGAAAGCACAGTCCCGTGAAAACGCCACCCGAAATACCCGGACTTGTAAACATTACCAGTATTTTCGTCATTTCACAGCTTTCCACTGGAAACCTCCGTGTTTAATTCGACAGTAAATGTAGTAAGAATCTATTTACGTGTACTTGAGGGGTTTATTACACGTTCTTAATCATTTCTGGGAACTCTCATTGTGTATTTTAACAGTTTTACCACAATTAGACAGTTTGCTTAGAAGTATTTCCTGGAACCGCCACCATTTTAACTGATTCACACAAAAAAAACGCCAAAGCCAATCCTCCTAAATTGTAAACACAGAAAATTTCTCGTGATTCAAAGGCTTTAGACACCAATTCTGAGCTCTGTAAACATGAACTCTTAATATTTGAAAGCACAGTCCCGTGAAAACGCCACCAGAAGTACCCGTACTTGTAAACATTACCAGTATTTTCGTCATTTCACAGTTTCCACTGGAAACCTCCGTGTTTAATTCGACAGTAAATGTAGTAAGAATCTATTTACGTGTACTTGAGGGGTTTATTACACGTTCTTAATCATTTCTGGGAACTCTCATTGTGTATTTTAACAGTTTTACCACAATTAGACAGTTTGCTTAGAAGTATTTCCTGGAACCGTCACCATTTTGACTGATTCACACAAAAAAAACGCCAAAGCCAATCCTCCTAAATTGTAAACACAAAAACTATTCTCGTGATTCAAAGGCTTTAGACACCAATTCTTAGCTCTGTAAACATGAACTCTTAATATTTGAAAGCACAGTCCCGTGAAAACGCCACCAGAAGTACCCGTACTTGTAAACATTACCAGTATTTTCGTCATTTCACAGCTTTCCACTGGAAACCTCCGTGTTTAATTCGACAGTAAATGTAGTAAGAATCTATTTACGTGTACTTGAGATGTTTATTACACGTTCTTAATCATTTCTGGGAACTCTCATTGTGTATTTTAACAGTTTTACGACAATTAGACAGTTTGCTTAGAAGTATTTACTGGAACCGCCACCATTTTAACTGATTCACACAAAAAAAACGCCAAAGCCAATCCTCCTAAATTGTAAACACAAAAACTATTCTCGTGATTCAAAGGCTTTAGACACCAATTCTGAGCTCTGTAAACATGAACTCTTAATATTTGAAAGCACAGTCCCGTGAAAACGCCACCAGAAGTACCCGTACTTGTAAACATTACCAGTATTTTCGTCATTTCACAGCTTTCCACTGGAAACCTCCGTGATTGAATTCGACAGTAAATGTAGTAAGAATCTATTTACGTGTACTTGAGGGGTTTATTACACGTTCTTAATCATTTCTGGGAACTCTCATTGTGTATTTTAACAGTTTTACCACAATTACACAGTTTGCTTAGAAGTATTTACTGGAACCGCCACCATTTTAACTGATTCACACAAAAAAAAGCCAAAGCCAATCCTCCTAAATTGTAAACACAAAAACTATTCTCGTGATTCAAAGGCTTTACACAACAATTCTTAGCTCTGTAAACATGAACTCTTAATATTTGAAAGCACAGTCCCGTGAAAACGCCACCCGAAGTACCCGGACTTGTAAACATTACCAGTATTTTCGTCATTTCACAGCTTTCCACTGGAAACCTCCGTGATTGAATTCGACAGTAAATGTAGTAAGAATCTATTTACGTGTACTTGAGGGGTTTATTACACGTTCTTAATCATTTCTGGGAACTCTCATTGTGTATTTTAACAGTTTTACCACAATTAGACAGTTTGCTTAGAAGTATTTACTGGAACCGCCACCATTTTGACTGATTCACACAAAAAAAACGCCAAAGCCAATCCTCCTAAATTGTAAACACAAAAACTATTCTCGTGATTCAAAGGCTTTAGACACCAATTCTGAGCTCTGTAAACATGAACTCTTAATATTTGAAAGCACAGTCCCGTGAAAACGCCACCAGAAGTACCCGTACTTGTAAACATTACCAGTATTTTCGTCATTTCACAGCTTTCCACTGGAAACCTCCGTGTTGAATTCGACAGTAAATGTAGTAAGAATCTATTTACGTGTACTTGAGATGTTTATTACACGTTCTTAATCATTTCTGGGAACTCTCATTGTGTATTTTAACAGTTTTACCACAATTAGACAGTTTGCTTAGAAGTATTTACTGGAACCGCCACCATTTTAACTGATTCACACAAAAAAAACGCCAAAGCCAATCCTCCTAAATTGTAAACACAAAAACTATTCTCGTGATTCAAAGGCTTTAGACACCAATTCTGAGCTCTGTAAACATGAACTCTTAATATTTGAAAGCACAGTCCCGTGAAAACGCCACCAGAAGTACCCGTACTTGTAAACATTACCAGTATTTTCGTCATTTCACAGTTTCCACTGGAAACCTCCGTGTTTAATTCGACAGTAAATGTAGTAAGAATCTATTTACGTGTACTTGAGGGGTTTATTACACGTTCTTAATCATTTCTGGGAACTCTCATTGTGTATTTTAACAGTTTTACCACAATTAGACAGTTTGCTTAGAAGTATTTCCTGGAACCGTCACCATTTTGACTGATTCACACAAAAAAAACGCCAAAGCCAATCCTCCTAAATTGTAAACACAAAAACTATTCTCGTGATTCAAAGGCTTTAGACACCAATTCTGAGCTCTGTAAACATGAACTCTTAATATTTGAAAGCACAGTCCCGTGAAAACGCCACCTGAAGTACCCGGACTTGTAAACATTACCAGTATTTTCGTCATTTCAAAGCTTTCCACTGGAAACCTCCGTGATTGAATTCGACAGTAAATGTAGCAAGAATCTATTTACGTGTTCTTGAGGGGTTTATTACACGTTCTTAATCATTTCTGGGAACTCTCATTGTGTATTTTAACAGTTTTACCACAATTAGACAGTTTGCTTAGAAGTATTTCCTGGAACCGTCACCATTTTGACTGATTCACACAAAAAAAACGCCAAAGCCAATCCTCCTAAATTGTAAACACAAAAACTATTCTCGTGATTCAAAGGCTTTAGACACCAATTCTGAGCTCTGTAAACATGAACTCTTAATATTTGAAAGCACAGTCCCGTGACAACGCCACCAGAAGTACCCGTACTTGTAAACATTACCAGTATTTTCTTCATTTCACAGCTTTCCACTGGAAACCTCCGTGTTTAATTCGACAGTAAATGTAGTAAGAATCTATTTACGTGTACTTGAGATGTTTATTACACGTTCTTAATCATTTCTGGGAACTCTCATTGTGTATTTTAACAGTTTTACCACAATTAGACAGTTTGCTTAGAAGTATTTACTGGAACCGCCACCATTTTGACTGATTCACACAAAAAAAACGCCAAAGCCAATCCTCCTAAATTGTAAACACAAAAACTATTCTCGTGATTCAAAGGCTTTAGACACCAATTCTTAGCTCTGTAAACATGAACTCTTAATATTTGAAAGCACAGTCCCGTGAAAACGCCACCAGAAGTACCCGGACTTGTAAACATTACCAGTATTTTCGTCATTTCACAGCTTTCCACTGGAAACCTCCGTGTTTAATTCGACAGTAAATGTAGTAAGAATCTATTTACGTGTACTTGAGGGGTTTATTACACGTTCTTAATCATTTCTGGGAACTCTCATTGTGTATTTTAACAGTTTTACCACAATTAGACAGTTTGCTTAGAAGTATTTACTGGAACCGCCACCATTTTGACTGATTCACACAAAAAAAACGCCAAAGCCAATCCTCCTAAATTGTAAACACAAAAACTATTCTCGTGATTCAAAGGCTTTAGACACCAATTCTGAGCTCTGTAAACATGAACTCGTAATAATTGAAAGCACAGTCCCGTGAAAACGCCACCCGAAATACCCGGACTTGTAAACATTACCAGTATTTTCGTCATTTCACAGCTTTCCACTGGAAACCTCCGTGTTTAATTCGACAGTAAATGTAGTAAGAATCTATTTACGTGTACTTGAGGGGTTTATTACACGTTCTTAATCATTTCTGGGAACTCTCATTGTGTATTTTAACAGTTTTACCACAATTAGACAGTTTGCTTAGAAGTATTTCCTGGAACCGCCACCATTTTAACTGATTCACACAAAAAAAACGCCAAAGCCAATCCTCCTAAATTGTAAACACAGAAAATTTCTCGTGATTCAAAGGCTTTAGACACCAATTCCTGGCTCTGTAAACATGAACTCTTAATATTTGAAAGCACAGTCCCGTGAAAACGCCACCAGAAGTACCCGTACTTGTAAACATTACCAGTATTTTCATCATTTCACAGCTTTCCACTGGAAACCTCCGTGTTGAATTCGGCAGTAAATGTAGTAAGAATCTATTTACGTGTACTTGAGATGTTTATTACACGTTCTTAATCATTTCTGGGAACTCTCATTGTGTATTTTAACAGTTTTACCACAATTAGACAGTTTGCTTAGAAGTATTTACTGGAACCGCCACCATTTTGACTGATTCACACAAAAAAAACGCCAAAGCCAATCCTCCTAAATTGTAAACACAAAAACTATTCTCGTGATTCAAAGGCTTTAGACACCAATTCTTAGCTCTGTAAACATGAACTCTTAATATTTGAAAGCACAGTCCCGTGAAAACGCCACCAGAAGTACCCGTACTTGTAAACATTACCAGTATTTTCGTCATTTCACAGCTTTCCACTGGAAACCTCCGTGTTTAATTCGACAGTAAATGTAGTAAGAATCTATTTACGTGTACTTGAGATGTTTATTACACGTTCTTAATCATTTCTGGGAACTCTCATTGTGTATTTTAACAGTTTTACCACAATTAGACAGTTTGCTTAGAAGTATTTCCTGGAACCGTCACCATTTTGACTGATTCACACAAAAAAAACGCCAAAGCCAATCCTCCTAAATTGTAAACATAAAAACTATTCTCGTCATTCCAAGGCTTTAGACACCAATTCTGAGCTCTGTAAACATGAACTCTTAATATTTGAAAGCACAGTCCCGTGAAAACGCCACCAGAAGTACCCGGACTTGTAAACATTACCAGTATTTTCGTCATTTCACACCTTTCCACTGGAAACCTCCGTGATTGAATTCGACAGTAAATGTAGTAAGAATCTATTTACGTGTACTTGAGATGTTTATTACACGTTCTTAATCATTTCTGGGAACTCTCATTGTGTATTTTAACTGTTTTACCACAATTAGACAGTTTGCTTAGAAGTATTTACTGGAACCGCCACCATTTTAATTGATTCACACAAAAAAAACGCCAAAGCCAATCCTCCTAAATTGTAAACACAAAAACTATTCTCGTGATTCAAAGGCTTTAGACACCAATTCTGAGCTCTGTAAACATGAACTCGTAATAATTGAAAGCACAGTCCCGTGAAAACGCCACCCGAAGTACCCGGACTTGTAAACATTACCAGTATTTTCGTCATTTCACAGCTTTCCACTGGAAACCTCCGTGATTGAATTCGACAGTAAATGTAGTAAGAATCTATTTACGTGTACTTGAGGGGTTTATTACACGTTCTTAATCATTTCTGGGAACTCTCATTGTGTATTTTAACAGTTTTACCACAATTAGACAGTTTGCTTAGAAGTATTTACTGGAACCGCCACCATTTTAACTGATTCACACAAAAAAAACGCCAAAGCCAATCCTCCTAAATTGTAAACACAAAAACTATTCTCGTGATTCAAAGGCTTTACACAACAATTCTTAGCTCTATAAACATGAACTCTTAATATTTGAAAGCACAGTCCCGTGAAAACGCCACCCGAAGTACCCGGACTTGTAAAAATTACCAGTATTTTCGTCATTTCACAGCTTTCCACTCGAAACCTCCGTGATTGAATTCGACAGTAAATGTAGTAAGAATCTATTTACGTGTACTTGAGGGGTTTATTACACGTTCTTAATCATTTCTGGGAACTCTCATTGTGTATTTTAACAGTTTTACCACAATTAGACAGTTTGCTTAGAAGTATTTACTGGAACCGCCACCATTTTAACTGATTCACACAAAAAAAACGCCAAAGCCAATCCTCCTAAATTGTAAACACAAAAAATTTCTCGTGATTCAAAGGCTTTAGACACCAATTCTTAGCTCTGTAAACATGAACTCTTAATATTTGAAAGCACAGTCCCGTGAAAACGCCACCAGAAGTACCCGGACTTGTAAACATTACCAGTATTTTCATCATTTCACAGCTTTCCACTGGAAACCTCCGTGTTGAATTCGGCAGTAAATGTAGTAAGAATCTATTTACGTGTACTTGAGATGTTTATTACACGTTCTTAATCATTTCTGGGAACTCTCATTGTGTATTTTAACAGTTTTACCACAATTAGACAGTTTGCTTAGAAGTATTTACTGGAACCGCCACCATTTTGACTGATTCACACAAAAAAAACGCCAAAGCCAATCCTCCTAAATTGTAAACACAAAAACTATTCTCGTGATTCAAAGGCTTTAGACACCAATTCTTAGCTCTGTAAACATGAACTCTTAATATTTGAAAGCACAGTCCCGTGAAAACGCCACCAGAAGTACCCGGACTTGTAAACATTACCAGTATTTTCGTCATTTCACAGCTTTCCACTGGAAACCTCCGTGTTGAATTCGACAGTAAATGTAGTAAGAATCTATTTACGTGTACTTGAGATGTTTATTACACGTTCTTAATCATTTCTGGGAACTCTCATTGTGTATTTTAACAGTTTTACGACAATTAGACAGTTTGCTTAGAAGTATTTACTGGAACCGCCACCATTTTGACTGATTCACACAAAAAAAACGCCAAAGCCAATCCTCCTAAATTGTAAACACAAAAACTATTCTCATGATTCAAAGGCTTTAGACACCAATTCTGAGCTCTGTAAACATGAACTCTTAATATTTGAAAGCACAGTCCCGTGAAAACGCCACCAGAAGTACCCGGACTTGTAAACATTACCAGTATTTTCGTCATTTCACACCTTTCCACTGGAAACCTCCGTGATTGAATTCGACAGTAAATGTAGTAAGAATCTATTTACGTGTACTTGAGATGTTTATTACACGTTCTTAATCATTTCTGGGAACTCTCATTGTGTATTTTAACAGTTTTACCACAATTAGACAGTTTGCTTAGAAGTATTTACAGGAACCGCCACCATTTTAACTGATTCACACAAAAAAAACGCCAAAGCCAATCCTCCTAAATTGTAAACAAAAACACTATTCTCGTCATTCAAAGGCTTTAGACACCAATTCTGAGCTCTGTAAACATGAACTCTTAATATTTGAAAGCACAGTCCCGTGAAAACGCCACCCGAAGTACCCGGACTTGTAAACATTACCAGTATTTTCGTCATTTCAAAGCTTTCCACTGGAAACCTCCGTGATTGAATTCGACAGTAAATGTAGCAAGAATCTATTTACGTGTTCTTGAGGGGTTTATTACACGTTCTTAATCATTTCTGGGAACTCTCATTGTGTATTTTAACAGTTTTAGCACAATTAGACAGTTTGATTAGAAGTATTTCCTGGAACCGTCACCATTTTGACTGATTCACACAAAAAAAACGCCAAAGCCAATCCTCCTAAATTGTAAACACAAAAACTATTCTCGTGATTCAAAGGCTTTAGACACCAATTCTGAGCTCTGTAAACATGAACTCTTAATATTTGAAAGCACAGTCCCGTGAAAACGCCACCAGAAGTACCCGTACTTGTAAACATTACCAGTATTTTCTTCATTTCACAGCTTTCCACTGGAAACCTCCGTGTTTAATTCGACAGTAAATGTAGTAAGAATCTATTTACGTGTACTTGAGATGTTTATTACACGTTCTTAATCATTTCTGGGAACTCTCATTGTGTATTTTAACAGTTTTACCACAATTAGACAGTTTGCTTAGAAGTATTTACTGGAACCGCCACCATTTTGACTGATTCACACAAAAAAAACGCCAAAGCCAATCCTCCTAAATTGTAAACACAAAAACTATTCTCGTGATTCAAAGGCTTTAGACACCAATTCTTAGCTCTGTAAACATGAACTCTTAATATTTGAAAGCACAGTCCCGTGAAAACGCCACCAGAAGTACCCGTACTTGTAAACATTACCAGTATTTTCGTCATTTCACAGCTTTCCACTGGAAACCTCCGTGTTGAATTCGACAGTAAATGTAGTAAGAATCTATTTACGTGTACTTGAGATGTTTATTACACGTTCTTAATCATTTCTGGGAACTCTCATTGTGTATTTTAACAGTTTTACGACAATTAGACAGTTTGCTTAGAAGTATTTACTGGAACCGCCACCATTTTAACTGATTCACACAAAAAAAACGCCAAAGCCAATCCTCCTAAATTGTAAACACAAAAACTATTCTCGTGATTCAAAGGCTTTAGACACCAATTCTGAGCTCTGTAAACATGAACTCTTAATATTTGAAAGCACAGTCCCGTGAAAACGCCACCAGAAGTACCCGTACTTGTAAACATTACCAGTATTTTCGTCATTTCACAGCTTTCCACTGGAAACCTCCGTGTTTAATTCGACAGTAAATGTAGTAAGAATCTATTTACGTGTACTTGAGGGGTTTATTACACGTTCTTAATCATTTCTGGGAACTCTCATTGTGTATTTTAACAGTTTTACCACAATTAGACAGTTTGCTTAGAAGTATTTCCTGGAACCGTCACCATTTTGACTGATTCACACAAAAAAAACGCCAAAGCCAATCCTCCTAAATTGTAAACACAAAAACTATTCTCGTGATTCAAAGGCTTTAGACACCAATTCTGAGCTCTGTAAACATGAACTCGTAATAATTGAAAGCACAGTCCCGTGAAAACGCCACCCGAAGTACCCGGACTTGTAAACATTACCAGTATTTTCGTCATTTCACAGCTTTCCACTGGATACCTCCGTGATTGAATTCGACAGTAAATGTAGTAAGAATCTATTTACGTGTACTTGAGGGGTTTATTACACGTTCTTAATCATTTCTGGGAACTCTCATTGTGTATTTTAACAGTTTTACCACAATTAGACAGTTTGCTTAGAAGTATTTACTGGAACCGCCACCATTTTAACTGATTCACACAAAAAAAAGCCAAAGCCAATCCTCCTAAATTGTAAACACAAAAACTATTCTCGTGATTCAAAGGCTTTACACAACAATTCTTAGCTCTGTAAACATGAACTCTTAATATTTGAAAGCACAGTCCCGTGAAAACGCCACCCGAAGTACCCGGACTTGTAAACATTACCAGTATTTTCGTCATTTCACAGCTTTCCACTGGAAACCTCCGTGATTGAATTCGACAGTAAATGTAGTAAGAATCTATTTACGTGTACTTGAGGGGTTTATTACACGTTCTTAATCATTTCTGGGAACTCTCATTGTGTATTTTAACAGTTTTACCACAATTAGACAGTTTGCTTAGAAGTATTTACTGGAACCGCCACCATTTTGACTGATTCACACAAAAAAAACGCCAAAGCCAATCCTCCTAAATTGTAAACACAAAAACTATTCTCGTGATTCAAAGGCTTTAGACACCAATTCTGAGCTCTGTAAACATGAACTCTTAATATTTGAAAGCACAGTCCCGTGAAAACGCCACCAGAAGTACCCGTACTTGTAAACATTACCAGTATTTTCGTCATTTCACAGCTTTCCACTGGAAACCTCCGTGTTGAATTCGACAGTAAATGTAGTAAGAATCTATTTACGTGTACTTGAGATGTTTATTACACGTTCTTAATCATTTCTGGGAACTCTCATTGTGTATTTTAACAGTTTTACCACAATTAGACAGTTTGCTTAGAAGTATTTACTGGAACCGCCACCATTTTAACTGATTCACACAAAAAAAACGCCAAAGCCAATCCTCCTAAATTGTAAACACAAAAACTATTCTCGTGATTCAAAGGCTTTAGACACCAATTCTGAGCTCTGTAAACATGAACTCTTAATATTTGAAAGCACAGTCCCGTGAAAACGCCACCAGAAGTACCCGTACTTGTAAACATTACCAGTATTTTCGTCATTTCACAGTTTCCACTGGAAACCTCCGTGTTTAATTCGACAGTAAATGTAGTAAGAATCTATTTACGTGTACTTGAGGGGTTTATTACACGTTCTTAATCATTTCTGGGAACTCTCATTGTGTATTTTAACAGTTTTACCACAATTAGACAGTTTGCTTAGAAGTATTTCCTGGAACCGTCACCATTTTGACTGATTCACACAAAAAAAACGCCAAAGCCAATCCTCCTAAATTGTAAACACAAAAACTATTCTCGTGATTCAAAGGCTTTAGACACCAATTCTGAGCTCTGTAAACATGAACTCTTAATATTTGAAAGCACAGTCCCGTGAAAACGCCACCTGAAGTACCCGGACTTGTAAACATTACCAGTATTTTCGTCATTTCAAAGCTTTCCACTGGAAACCTCCGTGATTGAATTCGACAGTAAATGTAGCAAGAATCTATTTACGTGTTCTTGAGGGGTTTATTACACGTTCTTAATCATTTCTGGGAACTCTCATTGTGTATTTTAACAGTTTTACCACAATTAGACAGTTTGCTTAGAAGTATTTCCTGGAACCGTCACCATTTTGACTGATTCACACAAAAAAAACGCCAAAGCCAATCCTCCTAAATTGTAAACACAAAAACTATTCTCGTGATTCAAAGGCTTTAGACACCAATTCTGAGCTCTGTAAACATGAACTCTTAATATTTGAAAGCACAGTCCCGTGACAACGCCACCAGAAGTACCCGTACTTGTAAACATTACCAGTATTTTCTTCATTTCACAGCTTTCCACTGGAAACCTCCGTGTTTAATTCGACAGTAAATGTAGTAAGAATCTATTTACGTGTACTTGAGATGTTTATTACACGTTCTTAATCATTTCTGGGAACTCTCATTGTGTATTTTAACAGTTTTACCACAATTAGACAGTTTGCTTAGAAGTATTTACTGGAACCGCCACCATTTTGACTGATTCACAGAAAAAAAACGCCAAAGCCAATCCTCCTAAATTGTAAACACAAAAACTATTCTCGTGATTCAAAGGCTTTAGACACCAATTCTTAGCTCTGTAAACATGAACTCTTAATATTTGAAAGCACAGTCCCGTGAAAACGCCACCAGAAGTACCCGGACTTGTAAACATTACCAGTATTTTCGTCATTTCACAGCTTTCCACTGGAAACCTCCGTGTTTAATTCGACAGTAAATGTAGTAAGAATCTATTTACGTGTACTTGAGGGGTTTATTACACGTTCTTAATCATTTCTGGGAACTCTCATTGTGTATTTTAACAGTTTTACCACAATTAGACAGTTTGCTTAGAAGTATTTACTGGAACCGCCACCATTTTGACTGATTCACACAAAAAAAACGCCAAAGCCAATCCTCCTAAATTGTAAACACAAAAACTATTCTCGTGATTCAAAGGCTTTAGACACCAATTCTGAGCTCTGTAAACATGAACTCTTAATATTTGAAAGCACAGTCCCGTGAAAACGCCACCAGAAATACCCGGACTTGTAAACATTACCAGTATTTTCGTCATTTCACAGCTTTCCACTGGAAACCTCCGTGTTTAATTCGACAGTAAATGTAGTAAGAATCTATTTACGTGTACTTGAGGGGTTTATTACACGTTCTTAATCATTTCTGGGAACTCTCATTGTGTATTTTAACAGTTTTACCACAATTAGACAGTTTGCTTAGAAGTATTTCCTGGAACCGTCACCATTTTGACTGATTCACACAAAAAAAACGCCAAAGCCAATCCTCCTAAATTGTAAACACAAAAACTATTCTCGTGATTCAAAGGCTTTAGACACCAATTCTGAGCTCTGTAAACATGAACTCTTAATATTTGAAAGCACAGTCCCGTGAAAACGCCACCAGAAGTACCCGGACTTGTAAACATTACCAGTATTTTCGTCATTTCACAGCTTTCCACTGGAAACCTCCGTGTTTAATTCGACAGTAAATGTAGTAAGAATCTATTTACGTGTACTTGAGATGTTTATTACACGTTCTTAATCATTTCTGGGAACTCTCATTGTGTATTTTAACAGTTTTACCACAATTAGACAGTTTGCTTAGAAGTATTTACTGGAACCGCCACCATTTTAACTGATTCACACAAAAAAAACGCCAAAGCCAATCCTCCTAAATTGTAAACACAAAAACTATTCTCGTGATTCAAAGGCTTTAGACACCAATTCTGAGCTCTGTAAACATGAACTCGTAATAATTGAAAGCACAGTCCCGTGAAAACGCCACCCGAAGTACCCGGACTTGTAAACATTACCAGTATTTTCGTCATTTCACAGCTTTCCACTGGAAACCTCCGTGATTGAATTCGACAGTAAATGTAGTAAGAATCTATTTACGTGTACTTGAGGGGTTTATTACACGTTCTTAATCATTTCTGGGAACTCTCATTGTGTATTTTAACAGTTTTACCACAATTAGACAGTTTGCTTAGAAGTATTTACTGGAACCGCCACCATTTTAACTGATTCACACAAAAAAAACGCCAAAGCCAATCCTCCTAAATTGTAAACACAGAAAATTTCTCGTGATTCAAAGGCTTTAGACACCAATTCCTGGCTCTGTAAACATGAACTCTTAATATTTGAAAGCACAGTCCCGTGAAAACGCCACCAGAAGTACCCGTACTTGTAAACATTACCAGTATTTTCATCATTTCACAGCTTTCCACTGGAAACCTCCGTGTTGAATTCGGCAGTAAATGTAGTAAGAATCTATTTACGTGTACTTGAGATGTTTATTACACGTTCTTAATCATTTCTGGGAACTCTCATTGTGTATTTTAACAGTTTTACCACAATTAGACAGTTTGCTTAGAAGTATTTACTGGAACCGCCACCATTTTGACTGATTCACACAAAAAAAACGCCAAAGCCAATCCTCCTAAATTGTAAACACAAAAACTATTCTCGTGATTCAAAGGCTTTAGACACCAATTCTTAGCTCTGTAAACATGAACTCTTAATATTTGAAAGCACAGTCCCGTGAAAACGCCACCAGAAGTACCCGTACTTGTAAACATTACCAGTATTTTCGTCATTTCACAGCTTTCCACTGGAAACCTCCGTGTTGAATTCGACAGTAAATGTAGTAAGAATCTATTTACGTGTACTTGAGATGTTTATTACACGTTCTTAATCATTTCTGGGAACTCTCATTGTGTATTTTAACAGTTTTACCACAATTAGACAGTTTGCTTAGAAGTATTTCCTGGAACCGTCACCATTTTGACTGATTCACACAAAAAAAACGCCAAAGCCAATCCTCCTAAATTGTAAACATAAAAACTATTCTCGTCATTCCAAGGCTTTAGACACCAATTCTGAGCTCTGTAAACATGAACTCTTAATATTTGAAAGCACAGTCCCGTGAAAACGCCACCAGAAGTACCCGGACTTGTAAACATTACCAGTATTTTCGTCATTTCACACCTTTCCACTGGAAACCTCCGTGATTGAATTCGACAGTAAATGTAGTAAGAATCTATTTACGTGTACTTGAGATGTTTATTACACGTTCTTAATCATTTCTGGGAACTCTCATTGTGTATTTTAACTGTTTTACCACAATTAGACAGTTTGCTTAGAAGTATTTACTGGAACCGCCACCATTTTAATTGATTCACACAAAAAAAACGCCAAAGCCAATCCTCCTAAGTTGTAAACACAAAAACTATTCTCGTGATTCAAAGGCTTTAGACACCAATTCTGAGCTCTGTAAACATGAACTCGTAATAATTGAAAGCACAGTCCCGTGAAAACGCCACCCGAAGTACCCGGACTTGTAAACATTACCAGTATTTTCGTCATTTCACAGCTTTCCACTGGAAACCTCCGTGATTGAATTCGACAGTAAATGTAGTAAGAATCTATTTACGTGTACTTGAGGGGTTTATTACACGTTCTTAATCATTTCTGGGAACTCTCATTGTGTATTTTAACAGTTTTACCACAATTAGACAGTTTGCTTAGAAGTATTTACTGGAACCGCCACCATTTTAACTGATTCACACAAAAAAAAGCCAAAGCCAATCCTCCTAAATTGTAAACACAAAAACTATTCTCGTGATTCAAAGGCTTTACACAACAATTCTTAGCTCTGTAAACATGAACTCTTAATATTTGAAAGCACAGTCCCGTGAAAACGCCACCCGAAGTACCCGGACTTGTAAAAATTACCAGTATTTTCGTCATTTCACAGCTTTCCACTCGAAACCTCCGTGATTGAATTCGACAGTAAATGTAGTAAGAATCTATTTACGTGTACTTGAGGTGTTTATTACACGTTCTTAATCATTTCTGGGAACTCTCATTGTGTATTTTAACAGTTTTACCACAATTAGACAGTTAGCTTAGAAGTATTTACTGGAACCGCCACCATTTTAACTGATTCACACAAAAAAAACGCCAAAGCCAATCCTCCTAAATTGTAAACACAAAAAATTTCTCGTGATTCAAAGGCTTTAGACACCAATTCCTGGCTCTGTAAACATGAACTCTTAATATTTGAAAGCACAGTCCCGTGAAAACGCCACCAGAAGTACCCGGACTTGTAAACATTACCAGTATTTTCATCATTTCACAGCTTTCCACTGGAAACCTCCGTGTTGAATTCGGCAGTAAATGTAGTAAGAATCTATTTACGTGTACTTGAGATGTTTATTACACGTTCTTAATCATTTCTGGGAACTCTCATTGTGTATTTTAACAGTTTTACCACAATTAGACAGTTTGCTTAGAAGTATTTACTGGAACCGCCACCATTTTGACTGATTCACACAAAAAAAACGCCAAAGCCAATCCTCCTAAATTGTAAACACAAAAACTATTCTCGTGATTCAAAGGCTTTAGACACCAATTCTTAGCTCTGTAAACATGAACTCTTAATATTTGAAAGCACAGTCCCGTGAAAACGCCACCAGAAGTACCCGTACTTGTAAACATTACCAGTATTTTCGTCATTTCACAGCTTTCCACTGGAAACCTCCGTGTTGAATTCGACAGTAAATGTAGTAAGAATCTATTTACTTGTACTTGAGATGTTTATTACACGTTCTTAATCATTTCTGGGAACTCTCATTGTGTATTTTAACAGTTTTACGACAATTAGACAGTTTGCTTAGAAGTATTTACTGGAACCGCCACCATTTTGACTGATTCACACAAAAAAAACGCCAAAGCCAATCCTCCTAAATTGTAAACACAAAAACTATTCTCATGATTCAAAGGCTTTAGACACCAATTCTGAGCTCTGTAAACATGAACTCTTAATATTTGAAAGCACAGTCCCGTGAAAACGCCACCAGAAGTACCCGTACTTGTAAACATTACCAGTATTTTCGTCATTTCACACCTTTCCACTGGAAACCTCCGTGATTGAATTCGACAGTAAATGTAGTAAGAATCTATTTACGTGTACTTGAGATGTTTATTACACGTTCTTAATCATTTCTGGGAACTCTCATTGTGTATTTTAACAGTTTTACCACAATTAGACAGTTTGCTTAGAAGTATTTACTGGAACCGCCACCATTTTAACTGATTCACACAAAAAAAACGCCAAAGCCAATCCTCCTAAATTGTAAACAAAAACACTATTCTCGTCATTCAAAGGCTTTAGACACCAATTCTGAGCTCTGTAAACATGAACTCTTAATATTTGAAAGCACAGTCCCGTGAAAACGCCACCCGAAGTACCCGGACTTGTAAACATTACCCGTATTTTCGTCATTTCAAAGCTTTCCACTGGAAACCTCCGTGATTGAATTCGACAGTAAATGTAGCAAGAATCTATTTACGTGTTCTTGAGGGGTTTATTACACGTTCTTAATCATTTCTGGGAACTCTCATTGTGTATTTTAACAGTTTTAGCACAATTAGACAGTTTGCTTAGAAGTATTTCCTGGAACCGTCACCATTTTGACTGATTCACACAAAAAAAAACGCCAAAGCCAATCCTCCTAAATTGTAAACACAAAAACTATTCTCGTGATTCAAAGGCTTTAGACACCAATTCTGAGCTCTGTAAACATGAACTCTTAATATTTGAAAGCACAGTCCCGTGAAAACGCCACCAGAAGTACCCGTACTTGTAAACATTACCAGTATTTTCTTCATTTCACAGCTTTCCACTGGAAACCTCCGTGTTTAATTCGACAGTAAATGTAGTAAGAATCTATTTACGTGTACTTGAGATGTTTATTACACGTTCTTAATCATTTCTGGGAACTCTCATTGTGTATTTTAACAGTTTTACCACAATTAGACAGTTTGCTTAAAAGTATTTACTGGAACCGCCACCATTTTGACTGATTCACACAAAAAAAACGCCAAAGCCAATCCTCCTAAATTGTAAACACAAAAACTATTCTCGTGATTCAAAGTCTTTAGACACCAATTCTTAGCTCTGTAAACATGAACTCTTAATATTTGAAAGCACAGTCCCGTGAAAACGCCACCAGAAGTACCCGTACTTGTAAACATTACCAGTATTTTCGTCATTTCACAGCTTTCCACTGGAAACCTCCGTGTTTAATTCGACAGTAAATGTAGTAAGAATCTATTTACGTGTACTTGAGATGTTTATTACACGTTCTTAATCATTTCTGGGAACTCTCATTGTGTATTTTAACAGTTTTACCACAATTAGACAGTTTGCTTAGAAGTATTTACTGGAACCGCCACCATTTTGACTGATTCACACAAAAAAAACGCCAAAGCCAATCCTCCTAAATTGTAAACACAAAAACTATTCTCATGATTCAAAGGCTTTAGACACCAATTCTGAGCTCTGTAAACATGAACTCTTAATATTTGAAAGCACAGTCCCGTGAAAACGCCACCAGAAGTACCCGGACTTGTAAACATTACCAGTATTTTCGTCATTTCACACCTTTCCACTGGAAACCTCCGTGATTGAATTCGACAGTAAATGTAGTAAGAATCTATTTACGTGTACTTGAGATGTTTATTACACGTTCTTAATCATTTCTGGGAACTCTCATTGTGTATTTTAACAGTTTTACCACAATTAGACAGTTTGCTTAGAAGTATTTACTGGAACCGCCACCATTTTAATTGATTCACACAAAAAAAACGCCAAAGCCAATCCTCCTAAATTGTAAACACAAAAACTATTCTCGTGATTCAAAGGCTTTAGACTCCAATTCTGAGCTCTGTAAACATGAACTCTTAATATTTGAAAGCACAGTCCCGTGAAAACGCCACCAGAAGTACCCGTACTTGTAAACATTACCAGTATTTTCGTCATTTCACAGCTTTCCACTGGAAACCTCCGTGTTTAATACGACAGTAAATGTAGTAAGAATCTTTTTACGTGTACTTGAGATGTTTATTACACGTTCTTAATCATTTCTGGGAACTCTCATTGTGTATTTTAACAGTTTTACCACAATTAGACAGTTTGCTTAGAAGTATTTCCTGGAACCGTCACCATTTTGACTGATTCACACAAAAAAAACGCCAAAGCCAATCCTCCTAAATTGTAAACACAAAAACTATTCTCGTGATTCAAAGGCTTTAGACACCAATTCTGAGCTCTGTAAACATGAACTCTTAATATTTGAAAGCACAGTCCCGTGAAAACGCCACCAGAAGTACCCGGACTTGTAAACATTACCAGTATTTTCGTCATTTCACACCTTTCCACTGGAAACCTCCGTGATTGAATTCGACAGTAAATGTAGTAAGAATCTATTTACGTGTACTTGAGATGTTTATTACACGTTCTTAATCATTTCTGGGAACTCTCATTGTGTATTTTAACAGTTTTACCACAATTAGACAGTTTGCTTAGAAGTATTTACTGGAACCGCCACCATTTTAACTGATTCACACAAAAAAAACGCCAAAGCCAATCCTCCTAAATTGTAAACAAAAACACTATTCTCGTCATTCAAAGGCTTTAGACACCAATTCTGAGCTCTGTAAACATGAACTCTTAATATTGGAAAGCACAGTCCCGTGAAAACGCCACCCGAAGTACCCGGACTTGTAAACATTACCAGTATTTTCGTCATTTCAAAGCTTTCCACTGGAAACCTCCGTGATTGAATTCGACAGTAAATGTAGCAAGAATCTATTTACGTGTTCTTGAGGGGTTTATTACACGTTCTTAATCATTTCTGGGAACTCTCATTGTGTATTTTAACAGTTTTACCACAATTAGACAGTTTGCTTAGAAGTATTTCCTGGAACCGTCACCATTTTGACTGATTCACACAAAAAAAACGCCAAAGCCAATCCTCCTAAATTGTAAACACAAAAACTATTCTCGTGATTCAAAGGCTTTAGACACCAATTCTGAGCTCTGTAAACATGAACTCTTAATATTTGAAAGCACAGTCCCGTGAAAACGCCACCAGAAGTACCCGTACTTGTAAACATTACCAGTATTTTCGTCATTTCACAGCTTTCCACTGGAAACCTCCGTGTTGAATTCGACAGTAAATGTAGTAAGAATCTATTTACGTGTACTTGAGATGTTTATTACACGTTCTTAATCATTTCTGGGAACTCTCATTGTGTATTTTAACAGTTTTACCACAATTAGACAGTTTGCTTAGAAGTATTTACTGGAACCGCGACCATTTTAACTGATTCACACAAAAAAAACGCCAAAGCCAATCCTCCTAAATTGTAAACACAAAAACTATTCTCGTGATTCAAAGGCTTTAGACACCAATTCTGAGCTCTGTAAACATGAACTCGTAATAATTGAAAGCACAGTCCCGTGAAAACGCCACCCGAAGTACCCGGACTTGTAAACATTACCAGTATTTTCGTCATTTCACAGCTTTCCACTGGAAACCTCCGTGTTTAATTCGACAGTAAATGTAGTAAGAATCTATTTACGTGTACTTGAGGGGTTTATTACACGTTCTTAATCATTTCTGGGAACTCTCATTGTGTATTTTAACAGTTTTACCACAATTAGACAGTTTGCTTAGAAGTATTTACTGGAACCGCGACCATTTTAACTGATTCACACAAAAAAAAGCCAAAGCCAATCCTCCTAAATTGTAAACACAAAAACTATTCTCGTGATTCAAAGGCTTTACACAACAATTCTTAGCTCTGTAAACATGAACTCTTAATATTTGAAAGCACAGTCCCGTGAAAACGCCACCCGAAGTACCCGGACTTGTAAACATTACCAGTATTTTCGTCATTTCAAAGCTTTCCACTGGAAACCTCCGTGATTGAATTCGACAGTAAATGTAGCAAGAATCTATTTACGTGTTCTTGAGGGGTTTATTACACGTTCTTAATCATTTCTGGGAACTCTCATTGTGTATTTTAACAGTTTTAGCACAATTAGACAGTTTGCTTAGAAGTATTTCCTGGAACCGTCACCATTTTGACTGATTCACACAAAAAAAACGCCAAAGCCAATCCTCCTAAATTGTAAACACAAAAACTATTCTCGTGATTCAAAGGCTTTAGACACCAATTCTGAGCTCTGTAAACATGAACTCTTAATATTTGAAAGCACAGTCCCGTGAAAACGCCACCAGAAGTACCCGTACTTGTAAACATTACCAGTATTTTCTTCATTTCACAGCTTTCCACTGGAAACCTCCGTGTTTAATTCGACAGTAAATGTAGTAAGAATCTATTTACGTGTACTTGAGATGTTTATTACACGTTCTTAATCATTTCTGGGAACTCTCATTGTGTATTTTAACAGTTTTACCACAATTAGACAGTTTGCTTAGAAGTATTTACTGGAACCGCCACCATTTTGACTGATTCACACAAAAAAAACGCCAAAGCCAATCCTCCTAAATTGTAAACACAAAAACTATTCTCGTGATTCAAAGGCTTTAGACACCAATTCTTAGCTCTGTAAACATGAACTCTTAATATTTGAAAGCACAGTCCCGTGAAAACGCCACCAGAAGTACCCGTACTTGTAAACATTACCAGTATTTTCGTCATTTCACAGCTTTCCACTGGAAACCTCCGTGTTTAATTCGACAGTAAATGTAGTAAGAATCTATTTACGTGTACTTGAGATGTTTATTACACGTTCTTAATCATTTCTGGGAACTCTCATTGTGTATTTTAACAGTTTTACCACAATTAGACAGTTTGCTTAGAAGTATTTACTGGAACCGCCACCATTTTGACTGATTCACACAAAAAAAACGCCAAAGCCAATCCTCCTAAATTGTAAACACAAAAACTATTCTCATGATTCAAAGGCTTTAGACACCAATTCTGAGCTCTGTAAACATGAACTCTTAATATTTGAAAGCACAGTCCCGTGAAAACGCCACCAGAAGTACCCGGACTTGTAAACATTACCAGTATTTTCGTCATTTCACACCTTTCCACTGGAAACCTCCGTGATTGAATTCGACAGTAAATGTAGTAAGAATCTATTTACGTGTACTTGAGATGTTTATTACACGTTCTTAATCATTTCTGGGAACTCTCATTGTGTATTTTAACAGTTTTACCACAATTAGACAGTTTGCTTAGAAGTATTTACTGGAACCGCCACCATTTTAATTGATTCACACAAAAAAAACGCCAAAGCCAATCCTCCTAAATTGTAAACACAAAAACTATTCTCGTGATTCAAAGGCTTTAGACTCCAATTCTGAGCTCTGTAAACATGAACTCTTAATATTTGAAAGCACAGTCCCGTGAAAACGCCACCAGAAGTACCTGTACTTGTAAACATTACCAGTATTTTCTTCATTTCACAGCTTTCCACTGGAAACCTCCGTGTTTAATTCGACAGTAAATGTAGTAAGAATCTATTTACGTGTACTTGAGATGTTTATTACACGTTCTTAATCATTTCTGGGAACTCTCATTGTGTATTTTAACAGTTTTACCACAATTAGACAGTTTGCTTAAAAGTATTTACTGGAACCGCCACCATTTTGACTGATTCACACAAAAAAAACGCCAAAGCCAATCCTCCTAAATTGTAAACACAAAAACTATTCTCGTGATTCAAAGGCTTTAGACACCAATTCTTAGCTCTGTAAACATGAACTCTTAATATTTGAAAGCACAGTCCCGTGAAAACGCCACCAGAAGTACCCGTACTTGTAAACATTACCAGTATTTTCGTCATTTCACAGCTTTCCACTGGAAACCTCCGTGTTTAATTCGACAGTAAATGTAGTAAGAATCTATTTACGTGTACTTGAGATGTTTATTACACGTTCTTAATCATTTCTGGGAACTCTCATTGTGTATTTTAACAGTTTTACCACAATTAGACAGTTTGCTTAGAAGTATTTACTGGAACCGCCACCATTTTGACTGATTCACACAAAAAAAACGCCAAAGCCAATCCTCCTAAATTGTAAACACAAAAACTATTCTCATGATTCAAAGGCTTTAGACACCAATTCTGAGCTCTGTAAACATGAACTCTTAATATTTGAAAGCACAGTCCCGTGAAAACGCCACCAGAAGTACCCGGACTTGTAAACATTACCAGTATTTTCGTCATTTCACACCTTTCCACTGGAAACCTCCGTGATTGAATTCGACAGTAAATGTAGTAAGAATCTATTTACGTGTACTTGAGATGTTTATTACACGTTCTTAATCATTTCTGGGAACTCTCATTGTGTATTTTAACAGTTTTACCACAATTAGACAGTTTGCTTAGAAGTATTTACTGGAACCGCCACCATTTTAATTGATTCACACAAAAAAAACGCCAAAGCCAATCCTCCTAAATTGTAAACACAAAAACTATTCTCGTGATTCAAAGGCTTTAGACTCCAATTCTGAGCTCTGTAAACATGAACTCTTAATATTTGAAAGCACAGTCCCGTGAAAACGCCACCAGAAGTACCCGTACTTGTAAACATTACCAGTATTTTCGTCATTTCACAGCTTTCCACTGGAAACCTCCGTGTTTAATACGACAGTAAATGTAGTAAGAATCTTTTTACGTGTACTTGAGATGTTTATTACACGTTCTTAATCATTTCTGGGAACTCTCATTGTGTATTTTAACAGTTTTACCACAATTAGACAGTTTGCTTAGAAGTATTTCCTGGAACCGTCACCATTTTGACTGATTCACACAAAAAAAACGCCAAAGCCAATCCTCCTAAATTGTAAACACAAAAACTATTCTCGTGATTCAAAGGCTTTAGACACCAATTCTGAGCTCTGTAAACATGAACTCTTAATATTTGAAAGCACAGTCCCGTGAAAACGCCACCAGAAGTACCCGGACTTGTAAACATTACCAGTATTTTCGTCATTTCACACCTTTCCACTGGAAACCTCCGTGATTGAATTCGACAGTAAATGTAGTAAGAATCTATTTACGTGTACTTGAGATGTTTATTACACGTTCTTAATCATTTCTGGGAACTCTCATTGTGTATTTTAACAGTTTTACCACAATTAGACAGTTTGCTTAGAAGTATTTACTGGAACCGCCACCATTTTAACTGATTCACACAAAAAAAACGCCAAAGCCAATCCTCCTAAATTGTAAACAAAAACACTATTCTCGTCATTCAAAGGCTTTAGACACCAATTCTGAGCTCTGTAAACATGAACTCTTAATATTGGAAAGCACAGTCCCGTGAAAACGCCACCCGAAGTACCCGGACTTGTAAACATTACCAGTATTTTCGTCATTTCAAAGCTTTCCACTGGAAACCTCCGTGATTGAATTCGACAGTAAATGTAGCAAGAATCTATTTACGTGTTCTTGAGGGGTTTATTACACGTTCTTAATCATTTCTGGGAACTCTCATTGTGTATTTTAACAGTTTTACCACAATTAGACAGTTTGCTTAGAAGTATTTCCTGGAACCGTCACCATTTTGACTGATTCACACAAAAAAAACGCCAAAGCCAATCCTCCTAAATTGTAAACACAAAAACTATTCTCGTGATTCAAAGGCTTTAGACACCAATTCTGAGCTCTGTAAACATGAACTCTTAATATTTGAAAGCACAGTCCCGTGAAAACGCCACCAGAAGTACCCGTACTTGTAAACATTACCAGTATTTTCGTCATTTCACAGCTTTCCACTGGAAACCTCCGTGTTGAATTCGACAGTAAATGTAGTAAGAATCTATTTACGTGTACTTGAGATGTTTATTACACGTTCTTAATCATTTCTGGGAACTCTCATTGTGTATTTTAACAGTTTTACCACAATTAGACAGTTTGCTTAGAAGTATTTACTGGAACCGCGACCATTTTAACTGATTCACACAAAAAAAACGCCAAAGCCAATCCTCCTAAATTGTAAACACAAAAACTATTCTCGTGATTCAAAGGCTTTAGACACCAATTCTGAGCTCTGTAAACATGAACTCGTAATAATTGAAAGCACAGTCCCGTGAAAACGCCACCCGAAGTACCCGGACTTGTAAACATTACCAGTATTTTCGTCATTTCACAGCTTTCCACTGGAAACCTCCGTGTTTAATTCGACAGTAAATGTAGTAAGAATCTATTTACGTGTACTTGAGGGGTTTATTACACGTTCTTAATCATTTCTGGGAACTCTCATTGTGTATTTTAACAGTTTTACCACAATTAGACAGTTTGCTTAGAAGTATTTACTGGAACCGCGACCATTTTAACTGATTCACACAAAAAAAAGCCAAAGCCAATCCTCCTAAATTGTAAACACAAAAACTATTCTCGTGATTCAAAGGCTTTACACAACAATTCTTAGCTCTGTAAACATGAACTCTTAATATTTGAAAGCACAGTCCCGTGAAAACGCCACCCGAAGTACCCGGACTTGTAAACATTACCAGTATTTTCGTCATTTCAAAGCTTTCCACTGGAAACCTCCGTGATTGAATTCGACAGTAAATGTAGCAAGAATCTATTTACGTGTTCTTGAGGGGTTTATTACACGTTCTTAATCATTTCTGGGAACTCTCATTGTGTATTTTAACAGTTTTAGCACAATTAGACAGTTTGCTTAGAAGTATTTCCTGGAACCGTCACCATTTTGACTGATTCACACAAAAAAAACGCCAAAGCCAATCCTCCTAAATTGTAAACACAAAAACTATTCTCGTGATTCAAAGGCTTTAGACACCAATTCTGAGCTCTGTAAACATGAACTCTTAATATTTGAAAGCACAGTCCCGTGAAAACGCCACCAGAAGTACCCGTACTTGTAAACATTACCAGTATTTTCTTCATTTCACAGCTTTCCACTGGAAACCTCCGTGTTTAATTCGACAGTAAATGTAGTAAGAATCTATTTACGTGTACTTGAGATGTTTATTACACGTTCTTAATCATTTCTGGGAACTCTCATTGTGTATTTTAACAGTTTTACCACAATTAGACAGTTTGCTTAGAAGTATTTACTGGAACCGCCACCATTTTGACTGATTCACACAAAAAAAACGCCAAAGCCAATCCTCCTAAATTGTAAACACAAAAACTATTCTCGTGATTCAAAGGCTTTAGACACCAATTCTTAGCTCTGTAAACATGAACTCTTAATATTTGAAAGCACAGTCCCGTGAAAACGCCACCAGAAGTACCCGTACTTGTAAACATTACCAGTATTTTCGTCATTTCACAGCTTTCCACTGGAAACCTCCGTGTTTAATTCGACAGTAAATGTAGTAAGAATCTATTTACGTGTACTTGAGATGTTTATTACACGTTCTTAATCATTTCTGGGAACTCTCATTGTGTATTTTAACAGTTTTACCACAATTAGACAGTTTGCTTAGAAGTATTTACTGGAACCGCCACCATTTTGACTGATTCACACAAAAAAAACGCCAAAGCCAATCCTCCTAAATTGTAAACACAAAAACTATTCTCATGATTCAAAGGCTTTAGACACCAATTCTGAGCTCTGTAAACATGAACTCTTAATATTTGAAAGCACAGTCCCGTGAAAACGCCACCAGAAGTACCCGGACTTGTAAACATTACCAGTATTTTCGTCATTTCACACCTTTCCACTGGAAACCTCCGTGATTGAATTCGACAGTAAATGTAGTAAGAATCTATTTACGTGTACTTGAGATGTTTATTACACGTTCTTAATCATTTCTGGGAACTCTCATTGTGTATTTTAACAGTTTTACCACAATTAGACAGTTTGCTTAGAAGTATTTACTGGAACCGCCACCATTTTAATTGATTCACACAAAAAAAAACGCCAAAGCCAATCCTCCTAAATTGTAAACACAAAAACTATTCTCGTGATTCAAAGGCTTTAGACTCCAATTCTGAGCTCTGTAAACATGAACTCTTAATATTTGAAAGCACAGTCCCGTGAAAACGCCACCAGAAGTACCTGTACTTGTAAACATTACCAGTATTTTCGTCATTTCACAGCTTTCCACTGGAAACCTCCGTGTTTAATACGACAGTAAATGTAGTAAGAATCTTTTTACGTGTACTTGAGGGGTTTATTACACGTTCTTAATCATTTCTGGGAACTCTCATTGTGTATTTTAACAGTTTTACCACAATTAGACAGTTTGCTTAGAAGTATTTCCTGGAACCGTCACCATTTTGACTGATTCACACAAAAAAAACGCCAAAGCCAATCCTCCTAAATTGTAAACACAAAAACTATTCTCGTGATTCAAAGGCTTTAGACACCAATTCTGAGCTCTGTAAACATGAACTCTTAATATTTGAAAGCATAGTCCCGTGAAAACGCCACCAGATGTACCCGGACTTGTAAACATTACCAGTATTTTCGTCATTTCACACCTTTCCACTGGAAACCTCCGTGATTGAATTCGACAGTAAATGTAGTAAGAATCTATTTACGTGTACTTGAGATGTTTATTACACGTTCTTAATCATTTCTGGGAACTCTCATTGTGTATTTTAACAGTTTTACCACAATTAGACAGTTTGCTTAGAAGTATTTACTGGAACCGCCACCATTTTAACTGATTCACACAAAAAAAACGCCAAAGCCAATCCTCCTAAATTGTAAACAAAAACACTATTCTCGTCATTCAAAGGCTTTAGACACCAATTCTGAGCTCTGTAAACATGAACTCTTAATATTTGAAAGCACAGTCCCGTGAAAACGCCACCCGAAGTACCCGGACTTGTAAACATTACCAGTATTTTCGTCATTTCAAAGCTTTCCACTGGAAACCTCCGTGATTGAATTCGACAGTAAATGTAGCAAGAATCTATTTACGTGTTCTTGAGGGGTTTATTACACGTTCTTAATCATTTCTGGGAACTCTCATTGTGTATTTTAACAGTTTTACCACAATTAGACAGTTTGCTTAGAAGTATTTCCTGGAACCGTCACCATTTTGACTGATTCACACAAAAAAAAACGCCAAAGCCAATCCTCCTAAATTGTAAACACAAAAACTATTCTCGTGATTCAAAGGCTTTAGACACCAATTCTGAGCTCTGTAAACATGAACTCTTAATATTTGAAAGCACAGTCCCGTGAAAACGCCACCAGAAGTACCCGTACTTGTAAACATTACCAGTATTTTCGTCATTTCACAGCTTTCCACTGGAAACCTCCGTGTTGAATTCGACAGTAAATGTAGTAAGAATCTATTTACGTGTACTTGAGATGTTTATTACACGTTCTTAATCATTTCTGGGAACTCTCATTGTGTATTTTAACAGTTTTACCACAATTAGACAGTTTGCTTAGAAGTATTTACTGGAACCGCGACCATTTTAACTGATTCACACAAAAAAAACGCCAAAGCCAATCCTCCTAAATTGTAAACACAAAAACTATTCTCGTGATTCAAAGGCTTTAGACACCAATTCTGAGCTCTGTAAACATGAACTCGTAATAATTGAAAGCACAGTCCCGTGAAAACGCCACCCGAAGTACCCGGACTTGTAAACATTACCAGTATTTTCGTCATTTCACAGCTTTCCACTGGAAACCTCCGTGTTTAATTCGACAGTAAATGTAGTAAGAATCTATTTACGTGTACTTGAGGGGTTTATTACACGTTCTTAATCATTTCTGGGAACTCTCATTGTGTATTTTAACAGTTTTACCACAATTAGACAGTTTGCTTAGAAGTATTTACTGGAACCGCGACCATTTTAACTGATTCACACAAAAAAAAGCCAAAGCCAATCCTCCTAAATTGTAAACACAAAAACTATTCTCGTGATTCAAAGGCTTTACACAACAATTCTTAGCTCTGTAAACATGAACTCTTAATATTTGAAAGCACAGTCCCGTGAAAACGCCACCCGAAGTACCCGGACTTGTAAACATTACCAGTATTTTCGTCATTTCACAGCTTTCCACTGGAAACCTCCGTGATTGAATTCGACAGTAAATGTAGTAAGAATCTATTTACGTGTACTTGAGGGGTTTATTACACGTTCTTAATCATTTCTGGGAACTCTCATTGTGTATTTTAACAGTTTTACCACAATTAGACAGTTTGCTTAGAAGTATTTACTGGAACCGCCACCATTTTAACTGATTCACACAAAAAAAACGCCAAAGCCAATCCTCCTAAATTGTAAACACAAAAAATTTCTCGTGATTCAAAGGCTTTAGACACCAATTCTTAGCTCTGTAAACATGAACTCTTAATATTTGAAAGCACAGTCCCGTGAAAACGCCACCAGAAGTACCCGGACTTGTAAACATTACCAGTATTTTCATCATTTCACTGCTTTCCACTGGAAACCTCCGTGTTGAATTCGACAGTAAATGTAGTAAGAATCTATTTACGTGTTCTTGAGATGTTTATTACACGTTCTTAATCATTTCTGGGAACTCTCATTGTATATTTTAACAGTTTTACCACAATTAGACAGTTTGCTTAGAAGTATTTACTGGAACCGCCACCATTTTGACTGATTCACACAAAAAAAACGCCAAAGCCAATCCTCCTAAATTGTAAACACAAAAACTATTCTCGTGATTCAAAGGCTTTAGACACCAATTCTTAGCTCTGTAAACATGAACTCTTAATATTTGAAAGCACAGTCCCGTGAAAACGCCACCAGAAGTACCCGTACTTGTAAACATTACCAGTATTTTCGTCATTTCACAGCTTTCCACTGGAAACCTCCGTGTTGAATTCGACAGTAAATGTAGTAAGAATCTATTTACGTGTACTTGAGGGGTTTATTACACGTTCTTAATCATTTCTGGGAACTCTCATTGTGTATTTTAACAGTTTTACCACAATTAGACAGTTTGCTTAGAAGTATTTACTGGAACCGCCACCATTTTAACTGATTCACACAAAAAAAACGCCAAAGCCAATCCTCCTAAATTGTAAACACAAAAACTATTCTCGTGATTCAAAGGCTTTAGACACCAATTCTGAGCTCTGTAAACATGAACTCTTAATATTTGAAAGCACAGTCCCGTGAAAACGCCACCAGAAGTACCCGTACTTGTAAACATTACCAGTATTTTCTTCATTTCACAGCTTTCCACTGGAAACCTCCGTGTTTAATTCGACAGTAAATGTAGTAAGAATCTATTTACGTGTACTTGAGATGTTTATTACACGTTCTGAATCATTTCTGGGAACTCTCATTGTGTATTTTAACAGTTTTACCACAATTAGACAGTTTGCTTAGAAGTATTTACTGGAACCGCCACCATTTTGACTGATTCACACAAAAAAAACGCCAAAGCCAATCCTCCTAAATTGTAAACACAAAAACTATTCTCGTGATTCAAAGGCTTTAGACACCAATTCTTAGCTCTGTAAACATGAACTCTTAATATTTGAAAGCACAGTCCCGTGAAAACGCCACCAGAAGTACCCGTACTTGTAAACATTACCAGTATTTTCGTCATTTCACAGCATTCCACTGGAAACCTCCGTGTTTAATTCGACAGTAAATGTAGTAAGAATCTATTTACGTGTACTTGAGGGGTTTGTTACACGTTCTTAATCATTTCTGGGAACTCTCATTGTGTATTTTAACAGTTTTACCACAATTAGACAGTTTGCTTAGAAGTATTTACTGGAACCGCCACCATTTTGACTGATTCACGCAAAAAAAACGCCAAAGCCTATCCTCCTAAATTGTAAACACAAAAACTATTCTCGTGATTCAAAGGCTTTAGACACCAATTCTGAGCTCTGTAAACATGAACTCTTAATATTTGAAAGCACAGTCCCGTGAAAACGCCACCAGAAGTACCCGGACTTGTAAACATTACCAGTATTTTCGTCATTTCACACCTTTCCACTGGAAACCTCCGTGATTGAATTCGACAGTAAATGTAGTAAGAATCTATTTACGTGTACTTGAGATGTTTATTACACGTTCTTAATCATTTCTGGGAACTCTCATTGTGTATTTTAACAGTTTTACCACAATTAGACAGTTTGCTTAGAAGTATTTACTGGAACCGCCACCATTTTAATTGATTCACACAAAAAAAACGCCAAAGCCAATCCTCCTAAATTGTAAACACAAAAACTATTCTCGTGATTCAAAGGCTTTAGACACCAATTCTGAGCTCTGTAAACATGAACTCTTAATATTTGAAAGCACAGTCCCGTGAAAACGCCACCAGAAGTACCCGTACTTGTAAACATTACCAGTATTTTCGTCATTTCACAGCTTTCCACTGGAAACCTCCGTGTTTAATTCGACAGTAAATGTAGTAAGAATCTATTTACGTGTACTTGAGGGGTTTATTACACGTTCTTAATCATTTCTGGGAACTCTCATTGTGTATTTTAACAGTTTTACCACAATTAGACAGTTTGCTTAGAAGTATTTACTGGAACCGCGACCATTTTAACTGGTTCACACAAAAAAAACGCCAAAGCCAATCCTCCTAAATTGTAAACACAAAAACTATTCTCGTGATTCAAAGGCTTTACACAACAATTCTTAGCTCTGTAAACATGAACTCTTAATATTTGAAAGCACAGTCCCGTGAAAACGCCACCCGAAGTACCCGGACTTGTAAACATTACCAGTATTTTCGTCATTTCACAGCTTTCCACTGGAAACCTCCGTGATTGAATTCGACAGTAAATGTAGTAAGAATCTATTTACGTGTACTTGAGGGGTTTATTACACGTTCTTAATCATTTCTGGGAACTCTCATTGTGTATTTTAACAGTTTTACCACAATTAGACAGTTTGCTTAGAAGTATTTACTGGAACCGCCACCATTTTAACTGATTCACACAAATAAAACGCCAAAGCCAATCCTCCTAAATTGTAAACACAAAAAATTTCTCGTGATTCAAAGGCTTTAGACACCAATTCTTAGCTCTGTAAACGTGAACTCTTAATATTTGAAAGCACAGTCCCTTGAAAACGCCACCAGAAGTACCCGGACTTGTAAACATTACCAGTATTTTCATCATTTCACAGCTTTCCACTGGAAACCTCCGTGTTGAATTCGACAGTAAATGTAGTAAGAATCTATTTACGTGTTCTTGAGATGTTTATTACACGTTCTTAATCATTTCTGGGAACTCTCATTGTGTATTTTAACAGTTTTACCACAATTAGACAGTTTGCTTAGAAGTATTTACTGGAACCGCCACCATTTTGACTGATTCACACAAAAAAAACGCCAAAGCCAATCCTCCTAATTGTAAACACAAAAACTATTCTCGTGATTCAAAGGCTTTAGACACCAATTCTTAGCTCTGTAAACATGAACTCAATATTTGAAAGCACAGTCCCGTGAAAACGCCACCAGAAGTACCCGTACTTGTAAACATTACCAGTATTTTCGTCATTTCACAGCTTTCCACTGGAAACCTCCGTGTTGAATTCGACAGTAAATGTAGTAAGAATCTATTTACGTGTACTTGAGATGTTTATTACACGTTCTTAATCATTTCTGGGAACTCTCATTGTGTATTTTAACAGTTTTACCACAATTAGACAGTTTGCTTAGAAGTATTTACTGGAACCGCCACCATTTTAACTGATTCACACAAAAAAAACGCCAAAGCCAATCCTCCTAAATTGTAAACACAAAAAATTTCTCGTGATTCAAAGGCTTTAGACACCAATTCTTAGCTCTGTAAACGTGAACTCTTAATATTTGAAAGCACAGTCCCGTGAAAACGCCACCAGAAGTACCCGGACTTGTAAACATTACCAGTATTTTCATCATTTCACAGCTTTCCACTGGAAACCTCCGTGTTGAATTCGACAGTAAATGTAGTAAGAATCTATTTACGTGTTCTTGAGATGTTTATTACACGTTCTTAATCATTTCTGGGAACTCTCATTGTGTATTTTAACAGTTTTACCACAATTAGACAGTTTGCTTAGAAGTATTTACTGGAACCGCCACCATTTTGACTGATTCACACAAAAAAAACGCCAAAGCCAATCCTCCTAAATTGTAAACACAAAAACTATTCTCGTGATTCAAAGGCTTTAGACACCAATTCTTAGCTCTGTAAACATGAACTCTTAATATTTGAAAGCACAGTCCCGTGAAAACGCCACCAGAAGTACCCGTACTTGTAAACATTACCAGTATTTTCGTCATTTCACAGCTTTCCACTGGAAACCTCCGTGTTGAATTCGACAGTAAATGTAGTAAGAATCTATTTACGTGTACTTGAGATGTTTATTACACGTTCTTAATCATTTCTGGGAACTCTCATTGTGTATTTTAACAGTTTTACGACAATTAGACAGTTTGCTTAGAAGTATTTACTGGAACCGCCACCATTTTGACTGATTCACACAAAAAAAACGCCAAAGCCAATCCTCCTAAATTGTAAACACAAAAACTATTCTCATGATTCAAAGGCTTTAGACACCAATTCTGAGCTCCGTAAACATGAACTCTTAATATTTGAAAGCACAGTCCCGTGAAAACGCCACCAGAAGTACCCGTACTTGTAAACATTACCAGTATTTTCGTCATTTCACAGCTTTCCACTGGAAACCTCCGTGTTTAATTCGACAGTAAATGTAGTAAGAATCTATTTACGTGTACTTGAGGGGTTTATTACACGTTCTTAATCATTTCTGGGAACTCTCATTGTGTATTTTAACAGTTTTACCACAATTAGACAGTTTGCTTAGAAGTATTTCCTGGAACCTTCACCATTTTGACTGATTCACACAAAAAAAACGCCAAAGCCAATCCTCCTAAATTGTAAACACAAAAACTATTCTCATGATTCAAAGGCTTTACACAACAATTCTTAGCTCTGTAAACATGAACTCTTAATATTTGAAAGCACAGTCCCGTGAAAACGCCACCCGAAGTACCCGGACTTGTAAACATTACCAGTATTTTCGTCATTTCACAGCTTTCCACTGGAAACCTCCGTGATTGAATTCGACAGTAAATGTAGTAAGAATCTATTTACGTGTACTTGAGGGGTTTATTACACGTTCTTAATCATTTCTGGGAACTCTCATTGTGTATTTTAACAGTTTTACCACAATTAGACAGTTTGCTTAGAAGTATTTACTGGAACCGCCACCATTTTAACTGATTCACACAAAAAAAACGCCAAAGCCAATCCTCCTAAATTGTAAACACAAAAAATTTCTCGTGATTCAAAGGCTTTAGACACCAATTCTTAGCTCTGTAAACATGAACTCTTAATATTTGAAAGCACAATCCCGTGAAAACGCCACCAGAAGTACCCGGACTTGTAAACATTACCAGTATTTTCATCATTTCACAGCTTTCCACTGGAAACCTCCGTGTTGAATTCGACAGTAAATGTAGTAAGAATCTATTTACGTGTTCTTGAGATGTTTATTACACGTTCTTAATCATTTCTGGGAACTCTCATTGTATATTTTAACAGTTTTACCACAATTAGACAGTTTGCTTAGAAGTATTTACTGGAACCGCCACCATTTTGACTGATTCACACAAAAAAAACGCCAAAGCCAATCCTCCTAAATTGTAAACACAAAAACTATTCTCGTGATTCAAAGGCTTTAGACACCAATTCTTAGCTCTGTAAACATGAACTCTTAATATTTGAAAGCACAGTCCCGTGAAAACGACACCAGAAGTACCCGTACTTGTAAACATTACCAGTATTTTCGTCATTTCACAGCTTTCCACTGGAAACCTCCGTGTTGAATTCGACAGTAAATGTAGTAAGAATCTATTTACGTGTACTTGAGGGGTTTATTACACGTTCTTAATCATTTCTGGGAACTCTCATTGTGTATTTTAACAGTTTTACCACAATTAGACAGTTTGCTTAGAAGTATTTACTGGAACCGCCACCATTTTAACTGATTCACACAAAAAAAACGCCAAAGCCAATCCTCCTAAATTGTAAACACAAAAACTATTCTCGTGATTCAAAGGCTTTAGACACCAATTCTGAGCTCTGTAAACATGAACTCTTAATATTTGAAAGCACAGTCCCGTGAAAACGCCACCAGAAGTACCCGTACTTGTAAACATTACCAGTATTTTCTTCATTTCACAGCTTTCCACTGGAAACCTCCGTGTTTAATTCGACAGTAAATGTAGTAAGAATCTATTTACGTGTACTTGAGATGTTTATTACACGTTCTGAATCATTTCTGGGAACTCTCATTGTGTATTTTAACAGTTTTACCACAATTAGACAGTTTGCTTAGAAGTATTTACTGGAACCGCCACCATTTTGACTGATTCACACAAAAAAAACGCCAAAGCCAATCCTCCTAAATTGTAAACACAAAAACTATTCTCGTGATTCAAAGGCTTTAGACACCAATTCTTAGCTCTGTAAACATGAACTCTTAATATTTGAAAGCACAGTCCCGTGAAAACGCCACCAGAAGTACCCGTACTTGTAAACATTACCAGTATTTTCGTCATTTCACAGCTTTCCACTGGAAACCTCCGTGTTGAATTCGACAGTAAATGTAGTAAGAATCTATTTACGTGTACTTGAGATGTTTATTACACGTTCTTAATCATTTCTGGGAACTCTCATTGTGTATTTTAACAGTTTTACGACAATTAGACAGTTTGCTTAGAAGTATTTACTGGAACCGCCACCATTTTGACTGATTCACACAAAAAAAACGCCAAAGCCAATCCTCCTAAATTGTAAACACAAAAACTATTCTCATGATTCAAAGGCTTTAGACACCAATTCTGAGCTCCGTAAACATGAACTCTTAATATTTGAAAGCACAGTCCCGTGAAAACGCCACCAGAAGTACCCGTACTTGTAAACATTACCAGTATTTTCGTCATTTCACAGCTTTCCACTGGAAACCTCCGTGTTTAATTCGACAGTAAATGTAGTAAGAATCTATTTACGTGTACTTGAGGGGTTTATTACACGTTCTTAATCATTTCTGGGAACTCTCATTGTGTATTTTAACAGTTTTACCACAATTAGACAGTTTGCTTAGAAGTATTTCCTGGAACCTTCACCATTTTGACTGATTCACACAAAAAAAACGCCAAAGCCAATCCTCCTAAATTGTAAACACAAAAACTATTCTCATGATTCAAAGGCTTTACACAACAATTCTTAGCTCTGTAAACATGAACTCTTAATATTTGAAAGCACAGTCCCGTGAAAACGCCACCCGAAGTACCCGGACTTGTAAACATTACCAGTATTTTCGTCATTTCACAGCTTTCCACTGGAAACCTCCGTGATTGAATTCGACAGTAAATGTAGTAAGAATCTATTTACGTGTACTTGAGGGGTTTATTACACGTTCTTAATCATTTCTGGGAACTCTCATTGTGTATTTTAACAGTTTTACCACAATTAGACAGTTTGCTTAGAAGTATTTACTGGAACCGCCACCATTTTAACTGATTCACACAAAAAAAACGCCAAAGCCAATCCTCCTAAATTGTAAACACAAAAAATTTCTCGTGATTCAAAGGCTTTAGACACCAATTCTTAGCTCTGTAAACATGAACTCTTAATATTTGAAAGCACAATCCCGTGAAAACGCCACCAGAAGTACCCGGACTTGTAAACATTACCAGTATTTTCATCATTTCACAGCTTTCCACTGGAAACCTCCGTGTTGAATTCGACAGTAAATGTAGTAAGAATCTATTTACGTGTTCTTGAGATGTTTATTACACGTTCTTAATCATTTCTGGGAACTCTCATTGTATATTTTAACAGTTTTACCACAATTAGACAGTTTGCTTAGAAGTATTTACTGGAACCGCCACCATTTTGACTGATTCACACAAAAAAAACGCCAAAGCCAATCCTCCTAAATTGTAAACACAAAAACTATTCTCGTGATTCAAAGGCTTTAGACACCAATTCTTAGCTCTGTAAACATGAACTCTTAATATTTGAAAGCACAGTCCCGTGAAAACGACACCAGAAGTACCCGTACTTGTAAACATTACCAGTATTTTCGTCATTTCACAGCTTTCCACTGGAAACCTCCGTGTTGAATTCGACAGTAAATGTAGTAAGAATCTATTTACGTGTACTTGAGGGGTTTATTACACGTTCTTAATCATTTCTGGGAACTCTCATTGTGTATTTTAACAGTTTTACCACAATTAGACAGTTTGCTTAGAAGTATTTACTGGAACCGCCACCATTTTAACTGATTCACACAAAAAAAACGCCAAAGCCAATCCTCCTAAATTGTAAACACAAAAACTATTCTCGTGATTCAAAGGCTTTAGACACCAATTCTGAGCTCTGTAAACATGAACTCTTAATATTTGAAAGCACAGTCCCGTGAAAACGCCACCCGAAGTACCCGGACTTGTAAACATTACCAGTATTTTCTTCATTTCACAGCTTTCCACTGGAAACCTCCGTGTTTAATTCGACAGTAAATGTAGTAAGAATCTATTTACGTGTACTTGAGATGTTTATTACACGTTCTGAATCATTTCTGGGAACTCTCATTGTGTATTTTAACAGTTTTACCACAATTAGACAGTTTGCTTAGAAGTATTTACTGGAACCGCCACCATTTTGACTGATTCACACAAAAAAAACGCCAAAGCCAATCCTCCTAAATTGTAAACACAAAAACTATTCTCGTGATTCAAAGGCTTTAGACACCAATTCTTAGCTCTGTAAACATGAACTCTTAATATTTGAAAGCACAGTCCCGTGAAAACGCCACCAGAAGTACCCGTACTTGTAAACATTACCAGTATTTTCGTCATTTCACAGCTTTCCACTGGAAACCTCCGTGTTGAATTCGACAGTAAATGTAGTAAGAATCTATTTACGTGTACTTGAGATGTTTATTACACGTTCTTAATCATTTCTGGGAACTCTCATTGTGTATTTTAACAGTTTTACGACAATTAGACAGTTTGCTTAGAAGTATTTACTGGAACCGCCACCATTTTGACTGATTCACACAAAAAAAACGCCAAAGCCAATCCTCCTAAATTGTAAACACAAAAACTATTCTCATGATTCAAAGGCTTTAGACACCAATTCTGAGCTCCGTAAACATGAACTCTTAATATTTGAAAGCACAGTCCCGTGAAAACGCCACCAGAAGTACCCGTACTTGTAAACATTACCAGTATTTTCGTCATTTCACAGCTTTCCACTGGAAACCTCCGTGTTTAATTCGACAGTAAATGTAGTAAGAATCTATTTACGTGTACTTGAGGGGTTTATTACACGTTCTTAATCATTTCTGGGAACTCTCATTGTGTATTTTAACAGTTTTACCACAATTAGACAGTTTGCTTAGAAGTATTTCCTGGAACCTTCACCATTTTGACTGATTCACACAAAAAAAACGCCAAAGCCAATCCTCCTAAATTGTAAACACAAAAACTATTCTCATGATTCAAAGGCTTTACACAACAATTCTTAGCTCTGTAAACATGAACTCTTAATATTTGAAAGCACAGTCCCGTGAAAACGCCACCCGAAGTACCCGGACTTGTAAACATTACCAGTATTTTCGTCATTTCACAGCTTTCCACTGGAAACCTCCGTGATTGAATTCGACAGTAAATGTAGTAAGAATCTATTTACGTGTACTTGAGGGGTTTATTACACGTTCTTAATCATTTCTGGGAACTCTCATTGTGTATTTTAACAGTTTTACCACAATTAGACAGTTTGCTTAGAAGTATTTACTGGAACCGCCACCATTTTAACTGATTCACACAAAAAAAACGCCAAAGCCAATCCTCCTAAATTGTAAACACAAAAAATTTCTCGTGATTCAAAGGCTTTAGACACCAATTCTTAGCTCTGTAAACATGAACTCTTAATATTTGAAAGCACAATCCCGTGAAAACGCCACCAGAAGTACCCGGACTTGTAAACATTACCAGTATTTTCATCATTTCACAGCTTTCCACTGGAAACCTCCGTGTTGAATTCGACAGTAAATGTAGTAAGAATCTATTTACGTGTTCTTGAGATGTTTATTACACGTTCTTAATCATTTCTGGGAACTCTCATTGTATATTTTAACAGTTTTACCACAATTAGACAGTTTGCTTAGAAGTATTTACTGGAACCGCCACCATTTTGACTGATTCACACAAAAAAAACGCCAAAGCCAATCCTCCTAAATTGTAAACACAAAAACTATTCTCGTGATTCAAAGGCTTTAGACACCAATTCTTAGCTCTGTAAACATGAACTCTTAATATTTGAAAGCACAGTCCCGTGAAAACGCCACCAGAAGTACCCGTACTTGTAAACATTACCAGTATTTTCGTCATTTCACAGCTTTCCACTGGAAACCTCCGTGTTGAATTCGACAGTAAATGTAGTAAGAATCTATTTACGTGTACTTGAGGGGTTTATTACACGTTCTTAATCATTTCTGGGAACTCTCATTGTGTATTTTAACAGTTTTACCACAATTAGACAGTTTGCTTAGAAGTATTTACTGGAACCGCCACCATTTTAACTGATTCACACAAAAAAAACGCCAAAGCCAATCCTCCTAAATTGTAAACACAAAAACTATTCTCGTGATTCAAAGGCTTTAGACACCAATTCTGAGCTCTGTAAACATGAACTCTTAATATTTGAAAGCACAGTCCCGTGAAAACGCCACCAGAAGTACCCGTACTTGTAAACATTACCAGTATTTTCTTCATTTCACAGCTTTCCACTGGAAACCTCCGTGTTTAATTCGACAGTAAATGTAGTAAGAATCTATTTACGTGTACTTGAGATGTTTATTACACGTTCTGAATCATTTCTGGGAACTCTCATTGTGTATTTTAACAGTTTTACCACAATTAGACAGTTTGCTTAGAAGTATTTACTGGAACCGCCACCATTTTGACTGATTCACACAAAAAAAACGCCAAAGCCAATCCTCCTAAATTGTAAACACAAAAACTATTCTCGTGATTCAAAGGCTTTAGACACCAATTCTTAGCTCTGTAAACATGAACTCTTAATATTTGAAAGCACAGTCCCGTGAAAACGCCACCAGAAGTACCCGTACTTGTAAACATTACCAGTATTTTCGTCATTTCACAGCATTCCACTGGAAACCTCCGTGTTTAATTCGACAGTAAATGTAGTAAGAATCTATTTACGTGTACTTGAGATGTTTATTACACGTTCTTAATCATTTCTGGGAACTCTCATTGTGTATTTTAACAGTTTTACCACAATTAGACAGTTTGCTTAGAAGTATTTACTGGAACCGCCACCATTTTGACTGATTCACGCAAAAAAAACGCCAAAGCCTATCCTCCTAAATTGTAAACACAAAAACTATTCTCGTGATTCAAAGGCTTTAGACACCAATTCTGAGCTCTGTAAACATGAACTCTTAATATTTGAAAGCACAGTCCCGTGAAAACTCCACCAGAAGTACCCGGACTTGTAAACATTACCAGTATTTTCGTCATTTCACACCTTTCCACTGGAAACCTCCGTGATTGAATTCGACAGTAAATGTAGTAAGAATCTATTTACGTGTACTTGAGATGTTTATTACACGTTCTTAATCATTTCTGGGAACTCTCATTGTGTATTTTAACAGTTTTACCACAATTAGACAGTTTGCTTAGAAGTATTTACTGGAACCGCCACCATTTTAATTGATTCACACAAAAAAAACGCCAAAGCCAATCCTCCTAAATTGTAAACACAAAAACTATTCTCGTGATTCAAAGGCTTTAGACACCAATTCTGAGCTCTGTAAACATGAACTCTTAATATTTGAAAGCACAGTCCCGTGAAAACGCCACCAGAAGTACCCGGACTTGTAAACATTACCAGTATTTTCGTCATTTCACAGCTTTCCACTGGAAACCTCCGTGTTTAATTCGACAGTAAATGTAGTAAGAATCTATTTACGTGTACTTGAGATGTTTATTACACGTTCTTAATCATTTCTGGGAACTCTCATTGTGTATTTTAACAGTTTTACCACAATTAGACAGTTTGCTTAGAAGTATTTACTGGAACCGCGACCATTTTAACTGATTCACACAAAAAAAACGCCAAAGCCAATCCTCCTAAATTGTAAACACAAAAACTATTCTCGTGATTCAAAGGCTTTAGACACCAATTCTGAGCTCTGTAAACATGAACTCGTAATAATTGAAAGCACAGTCCCGTGAAAACGCCACCCGAAGTACCCGGACTTGTAAACATTACCAGTATTTTCGTCATTTCACAGCTTTCCACTGGAAACCTCCGTGTTTAATTCGACAGTAAATGTAGTAAGAATCTATTTACGTGTACTTGAGGGGTTTATTACACGTTCTTAATCATTTCTGGGAACTCTCATTGTGTATTTTAACAGTTTTACCACAATTAGACAGTTTGCTTAGAAGTATTTACTGGAACCGCGACCATTTTAACTGATTCACACAAAAAAAAGCCAAAGCCAATCCTCCTAAATTGTAAACACAAAAACTATTCTCGTGATTCAAAGGCTTTACACAACAATTCTTAGCTCTGTAAACATGAACTCTTAATATTTGAAAGCACAGTCCCGTGAAAACGCCACCCGAAGTACCCGGACTTGTAAACATTACCAGTATTTTCGTCATTTCACAGCTTTCCACTGGAAACCTCCGTGATTGAATTCGACAGTAAATGTAGTAAAAATCTATTTACGTGTACTTGAGGGGTTTATTACACGTTCTTAATCATTTCTGGGAACTCTCATTGTGTATTTTAACAGTTTTACCACAATTAGACAGTTTGCTTAGAAGTATTTACTGGAACCGCCACCATTTTGACTGATTCACACAAAAAAAACGCCAAAGCCAATCCTCCTAAATTGTAAACACAAAAACTATTCTCGTGATTCAAAGGCTTTAGACACCAATTCTTAGCTCTGTAAACATGAACTCTTAATATTTGAAAGCACAGTCCCGTGAAAACGCCACCAGAAGTACCCGTACTTGTAAACATTACCAGTATTTTCGTCATTTCACAGCTTTCCACTGGAAACCTCCGTGTTGAATTCGACAGTAAATGTAGTAAGAATCTATTTACGTGTACTTGAGATGTTTATTACACGTTCTTAATCATTTCTGGGAACTCTCATTGTGTATTTTAACAGTTTTACGACAATTAGACAGTTTGCTTAGAAGTATTTACTGGAACCGCCACCATTTTGACTGATTCACACAAAAAAAACGCCAAAGCCAATCCTCCTAAATTGTAAACACAAAAACTATTCTCATGATTCAAAGGCTTTAGACACCAATTCTGAGCTCCGTAAACATGAACTCTTAATATTTGAAAGCACAGTCCCGTGAAAACGCCACCAGAAGTACCCGTACTTGTAAACATTACCAGTATTTTCGTCATTTCACAGCTTTCCACTGGAAACCTCCGTGTTTAATTCGACAGTAAATGTAGTAAGAATCTATTTACGTGTACTTGAGGGGTTTATTACACGTTCTTAATCATTTCTGGGAACTCTCATTGTGTATTTTAACAGTTTTACCACAATTAGACAGTTTGCTTAGAAGTATTTCCTGGAACCGTCACCATTTTGACTGATTCACACAAAAAAAACGCCAAAGCCAATCCTCCTAAATTGTAAACACAAAAACTATTCTCGTGATTCAAAGGCTTTAGACACCAATTCTGAGCTCTGTAAACATGAACTCTTAATATTTGAAAGCACACTCCCGTGAAAACGCCACCAGAAGTACCCGGACTTGTAAACATTACCAGTATTTTCGTCATTTCACACCTTTCCACTGGAAACCTCCGTGATTGAATTCGACAGTAAATGTAGTAAGAATCTATTTACGTGTACTTGAGATGTTTATTACACGTTCTTAATCATTTCTGGGAACTCTCATTGTGTATTTTAACAGTTTTACCACAATTAGACTGTTTGCTTAGAAGTATTTACTGGAACCGCCACCATTTTAACTGATTCACACAAAAAAAACGCCAAAGCCAATCCTCCTAAATTGTAAACAAAAACACTATTCTCGTCATTCAAAGGCTTTAGACACCAATTCTGAGCTCTGTAAACATGAACTCTTAATATTTGAAAGCACAGTCCCGTGAAAACGCCACCAGAAGTACCCGTACTTGTAAACATTACCAGTATTTTCGTCATTTCACAGCTTTCCACTGGAAACCTCCGTGTTTAATTCGACAGTAAATGTAGTAAGAATCTATTTACGTGTACTTGAGATGTTTATTACACGTTCTTAATCATTTCTGGGAACTCTCATTGTGTATTTTAACAGTTTTACGACAATTAGACAGTTTGCTTAGAAGTATTTACTGGAACCGCCACCATTTTGACTGATTCACACAAAAAAAACGCCAAAGCCAATCCTCCTAAATTGTAAACACAAAAACTATTCTCGTGATTCAAAGGCTTTAGACACCAATTCTGAGCTCTGTAAACATGAACTCTTAATATTTGAAAGCACACTCCCGTGAAAACGCCACCAGAAGTACCCGGACTTGTAAACATTACCAGTATTTTCGTCATTTCACACCTTTCCACTGGAAACCTCCGTGATTCAATTCGACAGTAAATGTAGTAAGAATCTATTTACGTGTACTTGAGATGTTTATTACACGTTCTTAATCATTTCTGGGAACTCTCATTGTGTATTTTAACAGTTTTACCACAATTAGACAGTTTGCTTAGAAGTATTTACTGGAACCGCCACCATTTTAACTGATTCACACAAAAAAAACGCCAAAGCCAATCCTCCTAAATTGTAAACACAAAAACTATTCTCGTGATTCAAAGGCTTTAGACACCAATTCTGAGCTCTGTAAACATGAACTCGTAATAATTGAAAGCACAGTCCCGTGAAAACGCCACCAGAAGTACCCGTACTTGTAAACATTACCAGTATTTTCGTCATTTCACAGCTTTCCACTGGAAACCTCCGTGTTGAATTCGACAGTAAATGTAGTAAGAATCTATTTACGTGTACTTGAGATGTTTATTACACGTTCTTAATCATTTCTGGGAACTCTCATTGTGTATTTTAACAGTTTTACGACAATTAGACAGTTTGCTTAGAAGTATTTACTGGAACCGCCACCATTTTGACTGATTCACACAAAAAAAACGCCAAAGCCAATCCTCCTAAATTGTAAACACAAAAACTATTCTCATGATTCAAAGGCTTTAGACACCAATTCTGAGCTCCGTAAACATGAACTCTTAATATTTGAAAGCACAGTCCCGTGAAAACGCCACCAGAAGTACCCGTACTTGTAAACATTACCAGTATTTTCGTCATTTCACAGCTTTCCACTGGAAACCTCCGTGTTTAATTCGACAGTAAATGTAGTAAGAATCTATTTACGTGTACTTGAGGGGTTTATTACACGTTCTTAATCATTTCTGGGAACTCTCATTGTGTATTTTAACAGTTTTACCACAATTAGACAGTTTGCTTAGAAGTATTTCCTGGAACCGTCACCATTTTGACTGATTCACACAAAAAAAACGCCAAAGCCAATCCTCCTAAATTGTAAACACAAAAACTATTCTCGTGATTCAAAGGCTTTAGACACCAATTCTGAGCTCTGTAAACATGAACTCTTAATATTTGAAAGCACACTCCCGTGAAAACGCCACCAGAAGTACCCGGACTTGTAAACATTACCAGTATTTTCGTCATTTCACACCTTTCCACTGGAAACCTCCGTGATTGAATTCGACAGTAAATGTAGTAAGAATCTATTTACGTGTACTTGAGATGTTTATTACACGTTCTTAATCATTTCTGGGAACTCTCATTGTGTATTTTAACAGTTTTACCACAATTAGACTGTTTGCTTAGAAGTATTTACTGGAACCGCCACCATTTTAACTGATTCACACAAAAAAAACGCCAAAGCCAATCCTCCTAAATTGTAAACAAAAACACTATTCTCGTCATTCAAAGGCTTTAGACACCAATTCTGAGCTCTGTAAACATGAACTCTTAATATTTGAAAGCACAGTCCCGTGAAAACGCCACCAGAAGTACCCGTACTTGTAAACATTACCAGTATTTTCGTCATTTCACAGCTTTCCACTGGAAACCTCCGTGTTTAATTCGACAGTAAATGTAGTAAGAATCTATTTACGTGTACTTGAGATGTTTATTACACGTTCTTAATCATTTCTGGGAACTCTCATTGTGTATTTTAACAGTTTTACGACAATTAGACAGTTTGCTTAGAAGTATTTACTGGAACCGCCACCATTTTGACTGATTCACACAAAAAAAACGCCAAAGCCAATCCTCCTAAATTGTAAACACAAAAACTATTCTCGTGATTCAAAGGCTTTAGACACCAATTCTGAGCTCTGTAAACATGAACTCTTAATATTTGAAAGCACAGTCCCGTGAAAACGCCACCAGAAGTACCCGGACTTGTAAACATTACCAGTATTTTCGTCATTTCACAGCTTTCCACTGGAAACCTCCGTGATTGAATTCGACAGTAAATGTAGTAAGAATCTATTTACGTGTACTTGAGATGTTTATTACACGTTCTTAATCATTTCTGGGAACTCTCATTGTGTATTTTAACAGTTTTACCACAATTAGACAGTTTGCTTAGAAGTATTTACTGGAACCGCCACCATTTTAACTGATTCACACAAAAAAAACGCCAAAGCCAATCCTCCTAAATTGTAAACACAAAAACTATTCTCGTGATTCAAAGGCTTTAGACACCAATTCTGAGCTCTGTAAACATGAACTCGTAATAATTGAAAGCACAGTCCCGTGAAAACGCCACCCGAAGTACCCGGACTTGTAAACATTACCAGTATTTTCGTCATTTCACAGCTTTCCACTGGAAACCTCCGTGATTGAATTCGACAGTAAATGTAGTAAGAATCTATTTACGTGTACTTGAGGGGTTTATTACACGTTCTTAATCATTTCTGGGAACTCTCATTGTGTATTTTAACAGTTTTACCACAATTAGACAGTTTGCTTAGAAGTATTTACTGGAACCGCCACCATTTTAACTGATTCACACAAAAAAAAGCCAAAGCCAATCCTCCTAAATTGTAAACACAAAAACTATTCTCGTGATTCAAAGGCTTTACACAACAATTCTTAGCTCTGTAAACATGAACTCTTAATATTTGAAAGCACAGTCCCGTGAAAACGCCACCCGAAGTACCCGGACTTGTAAAAATTACCAGTATTTTCGTCATTTCACAGCTTTCCACTGGAAACCTCCGTGATTGAATTCGACAGTAAATGTAGTAAGAATCTATTTACGTGTACTTGAGGTGTTTATTACACGTTCTTAATCATTTCTGGGAACTCTCATTGTGTATTTTAACAGTTTTACCACAATTAGACAGTTAGCTTAGAAGTATTTACTGGAACCGCCACCATTTTAACTGATTCACACAAAAAAAACGCCAAAGCCAATCCTCCTAAATTGTAAACACAAAAAATTTCTCGTGATTCAAAGGCTTTAGACACCAATTCCTGGCTCTGTAAACATGAACTCTTAATATTTGAAAGCACAGTCCCGTGAAAACGCCACCAGAAGTACCCGGACTTGTAAACATTACCAGTATTTTCATCATTTCACAGCTTTCCACTGGAAACCTCCGTGTTGAATTCGGCAGTAAATGTAGTAAGAATCTATTTACGTGTACTTGAGATGTTTATTACACGTTCTTAATCATTTCTGGGAACTCTCATTGTGTATTTTAACAGTTTTACCACAATTAGACAGTTTGCTTAGAAGTATTTACTGGAACCGCCACCATTTTGACTGATTCACACAAAAAAAACGCCAAAGCCAATCCTCCTAAATTGTAAACACAAAAACTATTCTCGTGATTCAAAGGCTTTAGACACCAATTCTTAGCTCTGTAAACATGAACTCTTAATATTTGAAAGCACAGTCCCGTGAAAACGCCACCAGAAGTACCCGTACTTGTAAACATTACCAGTATTTTCGTCATTTCACAGCTTTCCACTGGAAACCTCCGTGTTGAATTCGACAGTAAATGTAGTAAGAATCTATTTACGTGTACTTGAGATGTTTATTACACGTTCTTAATCATTTCTGGGAACTCTCATTGTGTATTTTAACAGTTTTACGACAATTAGACAGTTTGCTTAGAAGTATTTACTGGAACCGCCACCATTTTAACTGATTCACACAAAAAAAACGCCAAAGCCAATCCTCCTAAATTGTAAACACAAAAACTATTCTCGTGATTCAAAGGCTTTAGACACCAATTCTGAGCTCTGTAAACATGAACTCTTAATATTTGAAAGCACAGTCCCGTGAAAACGCCACCAGAAGTACCCGTACTTGTAAACATTACCAGTATTTTCGTCATTTCACAGCTTTCCACTGGAAACCTCCGTGTTTAATTCGACAGTAAATGTAGTAAGAATCTATTTATGTGTACTTGAGGGGTTTATTACACGTTCTTAATCATTTCTGGGAACTCTCATTGTGTATTTTAACAGTTTTACCACAATTAGACAGTTTGCTTAGAAGTATATCCTGGAACCGTCACCATTTTGACTGATTCACACAAAAAAAAAGCCAAAGCCAATCCTCCTAAATTGTAAACACAAAAACTATTCTCGTGATTCAAAGGCTTTAGACACCAATTCTGAGCTCTGTAAACATGAACTCTTAATATTTGAAAGCACAGTCCCGTGAAAACGCCACCAGAAGTACCCGGACTTGTAAACATTACCAGTATTTTCGTCATTTCACACCTTTCCACTGGAAACCTCCGTGATTGAATTCGACAGTAAATGTAGTAAGAATCTATTTATGTGTACTTGAGATGTTTATTACACGTTCTTAATCATTTCTGGGAACTCTCATTGTGTATTTTAACAGTTTTGCCACAATTAGACAGTTTGCTTAGAAGTATTTACTGGAACCGCCACCATTTTAACTGATTCACACAAAAAAAACGCCAAAGCCAATCCTCCTAAATTGTAAACAAAAACACTATTCTCGTCATTCAAAGGCTTTAGACACCAATTCTGAGCTCTGTAAACATGAACTCTTAATATTTGAAAGCACAGTCCCGTGAAAACGCCACCCGAAGTACCCGGACTTGTAAACATTACCAGTATTTTCGTCATTTCAAAGCTTTCCACTGGAAACCTCCGTGATTGAATTCGACAGTAAATGTAGCAAGAATCTATTTACGTGTTCTTGAGGGGTTTATTACACGTTCTTAATCATTTCTGGGAACTCTCATTGTGTATTTTAACAGTTTTACCACAATTAGACAGTTTGCTTAGAAGTATTTCCTGGAACCGTCACCATTTTGACTGATTCACACAAAAAAAACGCCAAAGCCAATCCTCCTAAATTGTAAACACAAAAACTATTCTCGTGATTCAAAGGCTTTAGACACCAATTCTGAGCTCTGTAAACATGAACTCTTAATATTTGAAAGCACAGTCCCGTGAAAACGCCACCAGAAGTACCCGTACTTGTAAACATTACCAGTATTTTCGTCATTTCACAGCTTTCCACTGGAAACCTCCGTGTTTAATTCGACAGTAAATGTAGTAAGAATCTATTTACGTGTACTTGAGATGTTTATTACACGTTCTTAATCATTTCTGGGAACTCTCATTGTGTATTTTAACAGTTTTACCACAATTAGACAGTTTGCTTAGAAGTATTTACTGGAACCGCCACCATTTTGACTGATTCACACAAAAAAAACGCCAAAGCCAATCCTCCTAAATTGTAAACACAAAAACTATTCTCGTGATTCAAAGGCTTTAGACACCAATTCTTAGCTCTGTAAACATGAACTCTTAATATTTGAAAGCACAGTCCCGTGAAAACGCCACCAGAAGTACCCGTACTTGTAAACATTACCAGTATTTTCGTCATTTCACAGCTTTCCACTGGAAACCTCCGTGTTTAATTCGACAGTAAATGTAGTAAGAATCTATTTACCTGTACTTGAGGGGTTTATTCCACGTTCTTAATCATTTCTGGGAACTCTCATTGTGTATTTTAACAGTTTTACCACAATTAGACAGTTTGCTTAGAAGTATTTACTGGAACCGCCACCATTTTGACTGATTCACACAAAAAAAACGCCAAAGCCAATCCTCCTAAATTGTAAACACAAAAACTATTCTCGTGATTCAAAGGCTTTAGACACCAATTCTGAGCTCTGTAAACATGAACTCTTAATATTTGAAAGCACAGTCCCGTGAAAACGCCACCAGAAGTACCCGGACTTGTAAACATTACCAGTATTTTCGTCATTTCACACCTTTCCACTGGAAACCTCCGTGATTGAATTCGACAGTAAATGTAGTAAGAATCTATTTACGTGTACTTGAGATGTTTATTACACGTTCTTAATCATTTCTGGGAACTCTCATTGTGTATTTTAACAGTTTTACCACAATTAGACAGTTTGCTTAGAAGTATTTACTGGAACCGCCACCATTTTGACTGATTCACACAAAAAAAACGCCAAAGCCAATCCTCCTAAATTGTAAACACAAAAACTATTCTCGTGATTCAAAGGCTTTAGACACCAATTCTTAGCTCTGTAAACATGAACTCTTAATATTTGAAAGCACAGTCCCGTGAAAACGCCACCAGAAGTACCCGTACTTGTAAACATTACCAGTATTTTCGTCATTTCACAGCTTTCCACTGGAAACCTCCGTGTTGAATTCGACAGTAAATGTAGTAAGAATCTATTTACGTGTACTTGAGGGGTTTATTACACGTTCTTAATCATTTCTGGGAACTCTCATTGTGTATTTTAACAGTTTTACCACAATTAGACAGTTTGCTTAGAAGTATTTACTGGAACCGCCACCATTTTAACTGATTCACACAAAAAAAAGCCAAAGCCAATCCTCCTAAATTGTAAACACAAAAACTATTCTCGTGATTCAAAGGCTTTACACAACAATTCTTAGCTCTGTAAACATGAACTCTTAATATTTGAAAGCACAGTCCCGTGAAAACGCCACCCGAAGTACCCGGACTTGTAAAAATTACCAGTATTTTCGTCATTTCACAGCTTTCCACTGGAAACCTCCGTGATTGAATTCGACAGTAAATGTAGTAAGAATCTATTTACGTGTACTTGAGGTGTTTATTACACGTTCTTAATCATTTCTGGGAACTCTCATTGTGTATTTTAACAGTTTTACCACAATTAGACAGTTAGCTTAGAAGTATTTACTGGAACCGCCACCATTTTAACTGATTCACACAAAAAAAACGCCAAAGCCAATCCTCCTAAATTGTAAACACAAAAAATTTCTCGTGATTCAAAGGCTTTAGACACCAATTCCTGGCTCTGTAAACATGAACTCTTAATATTTGAAAGCACAGTCCCGTGAAAACGCCACCAGAAGTACCCGGACTTGTAAACATTACCAGTATTTTCATCATTTCACAGCTTTCCACTGGAAACCTCCGTGTTGAATTCGGCAGTAAATGTAGTAAGAATCTATTTACGTGTACTTGAGATGTTTATTACACGTTCTTAATCATTTCTGGGAACTCTCATTGTGTATTTTAACAGTTTTACCACAATTAGACAGTTTGCTTAGAAGTATTTACTGGAACCGCCACCATTTTGACTGATTCACACAAAAAAAACGCCAAAGCCAATCCTCCTAAATTGTAAACACAAAAACTATTCTCGTGATTCAAAGGCTTTAGACACCAATTCTTAGCTCTGTAAACATGAACTCTTAATATTTGAAAGCACAGTCCCGTGAAAACGCCACCAGAAGTACCCGTACTTGTAAACATTACCAGTATTTTCGTCATTTCACAGCTTTCCACTGGAAACCTCCGTGTTGAATTCGACAGTAAATGTAGTAAGAATCTATTTACGTGTACTTGAGATGTTTATTACACGTTCTTAATCATTTCTGGGAACTCTCATTGTGTATTTTAACAGTTTTACGACAATTAGACAGTTTGCTTAGAAGTATTTACTGGAACCGCCACCATTTTAACTGATTCACACAAAAAAAACGCCAAAGCCAATCCTCCTAAATTGTAAACACAAAAACTATTCTCGTGATTCAAAGGCTTTAGACACCAATTCTGAGCTCTGTAAACATGAACTCTTAATATTTGAAAGCACAGTCCCGTGAAAACGCCACCAGAAGTACCCGTACTTGTAAACATTACCAGTATTTTCGTCATTTCACAGCTTTCCACTGGAAACCTCCGTGTTGAATTCGACAGTAAATGTAGTAAGAATCTATTTACGTGTACTTGAGATGTTTATTACACGTTCTTAATCATTTCTGGGAACTCTCATTGTGTATTTTAACAGTTTTACGACAATTAGACAGTTTGCTTAGAAGTATTTACTGGAACCGCCACCATTTTAACTGATTCACACAAAAAAAACGCCAAAGCCAATCCTCCTAAATTGTAAACACAAAAACTATTCTCGTGATTCAAAGGCTTTAGACACCAATTCTGAGCTCTGTAAACATGAACTCTTAATATTTGAAAGCACAGTCCCGTGAAAACGCCACCAGAAGTACCCGTACTTGTAAACATTACCAGTATTTTCGTCATTTCACAGCTTTCCACTGGAAACCTCCGTGTTTAATTCGACAGTAAATGTAGTAAGAATCTATTTATTTGTACTTGAGGGGTTTATTACACGTTCTTAATCATTTCTGGGAACTCTCATTGTGTATTTTAACAGTTTTACCACAATTAGACAGTTTGCTTAGAAGTATTTCCTGGAACCGTCACCATTTTGACTGATTCACACACAAAAAAAGCCAAAGCCAATCCTCCTAAATTGTAAACACAAAAACTATTCTCGTGATTCAAAGGCTTTAGACACCAATTCTGAGCTCTGTAAACATGAACTCTTAATATTTGAAAGCACAGTCCCGTGAAAACGCCACCAGAAGTACCCGGACTTGTAAACATTACCAGTATTTTCGTCATTTCACACCTTTCCACTGGAAACCTCCGTGATTGAATTCGACAGTAAATGTAGTAAGAATCTATTTATGTGTACTTGAGATGTTTATTACACGTTCTTAATCATTTCTGGGAACTCTCATTGTGTATTTTAACAGTTTTGCCACAATTAGACAGTTTGCTTAGAAGTATTTACTGGAACCGCCACCATTTTAACTGATTCACACAAAAAAAACGCCAAAGCCAATCCTCCTAAATTGTAAACAAAAACACTATTCTCGTCATTCAAAGGCTTTAGACACCAATTCTGAGCTCTGTAAACATGAACTCTTAATATTTGAAAGCACAGTCCCGTGAAAACGCCACCCGAAGTACCCGGACTTGTAAACATTACCAGTATTTTCGTCATTTCAAAGCTTTCCACTGGAAACCTCCGTGATTGAATTCGACAGTAAATGTAGCAAGAATCTATTTACGTGTTCTTGAGGGGTTTATTACACGTTCTTAATCATTTCTGGGAACTCTCATTGTGTATTTTAACAGTTTTACCACAATTAGACAGTTTGCTTAGAAGTATTTCCTGGAACCGTCACCATTTTGACTGATTCACACAAAAAAAACGCCAAAGCCAATCCTCCTAAATTGTAAACACAAAAACTATTCTCGTGATTCAAAGGCTTTAGACACCAATTCTGAGCTCTGTAAACATGAACTCTTAATATTTGAAAGCACAGTCCCGTGAAAACGCCACCAGAAGTACCCGTACTTGTAAACATTACCAGTATTTTCGTCATTTCACAGCTTTCCACTGGAAACCTCCGTGTTTAATTCGACAGTAAATGTAGTAAGAATCTATTTACGTGTACTTGAGATGTTTATTACACGTTCTTAATCATTTCTGGGAACTCTCATTGTGTATTTTAACAGTTTTACCACAATTAGACAGTTTGCTTAGAAGTATTTACTGGAACCGCCACCATTTTGACTGATTCACACAAAAAAAACGCCAAAGCCAATCCTCCTAAATTGTAAACACAAAAACTATTCTCGTGATTCAAAGGCTTTAGACACCAATTCTTAGCTCTGTAAACATGAACTCTTAATATTTGAAAGCACAGTCCCGTGAAAACGCCACCAGAAGTACCCGTACTTGTAAACATTACCAGTATTTTCGTCATTTCACAGCTTTCCACTGGAAACCTCCGTGTTTAATTCGACAGTAAATGTAGTAAGAATCTATTTACCTGTACTTGAGGGGTTTATTCCACGTTCTTAATCATTTCTGGGAACTCTCATTGTGTATTTTAACAGTTTTACCACAATTAGACAGTTTGCTTAGAAGTATTTACTGGAACCGCCACCATTTTGACTGATTCACACAAAAAAAACGCCAAAGCCAATCCTCCTAAATTGTAAACACAAAAACTATTCTCGTGATTCAAAGGCTTTAGACACCAATTCTGAGCTCTGTAAACATGAACTCTTAATATTTGAAAGCACAGTCCCGTGAAAACGCCACCAGAAGTACCCGGACTTGTAAACATTACCAGTATTTTCGTCATTTCACACCTTTCCACTGGAAACCTCCGTGATTGAATTCGACAGTAAATGTAGTAAGAATCTATTTACGTGTACTTGAGATGTTTATTACACGTTCTTAATCATTTCTGGGAACTCTCATTGTGTATTTTAACAGTTTTACCACAATTAGACAGTTTGCTTAGAAGTATTTACTGGAACCGCCACCATTTTGACTGATTCACACAAAAAAAACGCCAAAGCCAATCCTCCTAAATTGTAAACACAAAAACTATTCTCGTGATTCAAAGGCTTTAGACACCAATTCTTAGCTCTGTAAACATGAACTCTTAATATTTGAAAGCACAGTCCCGTGAAAACGCCACCAGAAGTACCCGTACTTGTAAACATTACCAGTATTTTCGTCATTTCACAGCTTTCCACTGGAAACCTCCGTGTTGAATTCGACAGTAAATGTAGTAAGAATCTATTTACGTGTACTTGAGGGGTTTATTACACGTTCTTAATCATTTCTGGGAACTCTCATTGTGTATTTTAACAGTTTTACCACAATTAGACAGTTTGCTTAGAAGTATTTACTGGAACCGCCACCATTTTAACTGATTCACACAAAAAAAACGCCAAAGCCAATCCTCCTAAATTGTAAACACAAAAACTATTCTCGTGATTCAAAGGCTTTAGACACCAATTCTGAGCTCTGTAAACATGAACTCTTAATATTTGAAAGCACAGTCCCGTGAAAACGCCACCAGAAGTACCCGTACTTGTAAACATTACCAGTATTTTCTTCATTTCACAGCTTTCCACTGGAAACCTCCGTGTTTAATTCGACAGTAAATGTAGTAAGAATCTATTTACGTGTACTTGAGATGTTTATTACACGTTCTGAATCATTTCTGGGAACTCTCATTGTGTATTTTAACAGTTTTACCACAATTAGACAGTTTGCTTAGAAGTATTTACTGGAACCGCCACCATTTTGACTGATTCACACAAAAAAAACGCCAAAGCCAATCCTCCTAAATTGTAAACACAAAAACTATTCTCGTGATTCAAAGGCTTTAGACACCAATTCTTAGCTCTGTAAACATGAACTCTTAATATTTGAAAGCACAGTCCCGTGAAAACGCCACCAGAAGTACCCGTACTTGTAAACATTACCAGTATTTTCGTCATTTCACAGCATTCCACTGGAAACCTCCGTGTTTAATTCGACAGTAAATGTAGTAAGAATCTATTTACGTGTACTTGAGGGGTTTATTACACGTTCTTAATCATTTCTGGGAACTCTCATTGTGTATTTTAACAGTTTTACCACAATTAGACAGTTTGCTTAGAAGTATTTACTGGAACCGCCACCATTTTGACTGATTCACGCAAAAAAAACGCCAAAGCCTATCCTCCTAAATTGTAAACACAAAAACTATTCTCGTGATTCAAAGGCTTTAGACACCAATTCTGAGCTCTGTAAACATGAACTCTTAATATTTGAAAGCACAGTCCCGTGAAAACGCCACCAGAAGTACCCGGACTTGTAAACATTACCAGTATTTTCGTCATTTCACACCTTTCCACTGGAAACCTCCGTGATTGAATTCGACAGTAAATGTAGTAAGAATCTATTTACGTGTACTTGAGATGTTTATTACACGTTCTTAATCATTTCTGGGAACTCTCATTGTGTATTTTAACAGTTTTACCACAATTAGACAGTTTGCTTAGAAGTATTTACTGGAACCGCCACCATTTTAATTGATTCACACAAAAAAAACGCCAAAGCCAATCCTCCTAAATTGTAAACACAAAAACTATTCTCGTGATTCAAAGGCTTTAGACACCAATTCTGAGCTCTGTAAACATGAACTCTTAATATTTGAAAGCACAGTCCCGTGAAAACGCCACCAGAAGTACCCGGACTTGTAAACATTACCAGTATTTTCGTCATTTCACAGCTTTCCACTGGAAACCTCCGTGTTTAATTCGACAGTAAATGTAGTAAGAATCTATTTACGTGTACTTGAGGGGTTTATTACACGTTCTTAATCATTTCTGGGAACTCTCATTGTGTATTTTAACAGTTTTACCACAATTAGACAGTTTGCTTAGAAGTATTTACTGGAACCGCGACCATTTTAACTGATTCACACAAAAAAAACGCCAAAGCCAATCCTCCTAAATTGTAAACACAAAAACTATTCTCGTGATTCAAAGGCTTTAGACACCAATTCTTAGCTCTGTAAACATGAACTCTTAATATTTGAAAGCACAGTCCCGTGAAAACGCCACCCGAAGTACCCGGACTTGTAAACATTACCAGTATTTTCGTCATTTCACAGCTTTCCACTGGAAACCTCCGTGATTGAATTCGACAGTAAATGTAGTAAGAATCTATTTACGTGTACTTGAGGGGTTTATTACACGTTCTTAATCATTTCTGGGAACTCTCATTGTGTATTTTAACAGTTTTACCACAATTAGACAGTTTGCTTAGAAGTATTTACTGGAACCGCCACCATTTTAACTGATTCACACAAAAAAAACGCCAAAGCCAATCCTCCTAAATTGTAAACACAAAAAATTTCTCGTGATTCAAAGGCTTTAGACACCAATTCTTAGCTCTGTAAACGTGAACTCTTAATATTTGAAAGCACAGTCCCGTGAAAACGCCACCAGAAGTACCCGGACTTGTAAACATTACCAGTATTTTCATCATTTCACAGCTTTCCACTGGAAACCTCCGTGTTGAATTCGACAGTAAATGTAGTAAGAATCTATTTACGTGTTCTTGAGATGTTTATTACACGTTCTTAATCATTTCTGGGAACTCTCATTGTGTATTTTAACAGTTTTACCACAATTAGACAGTTTGCTTAGAAGTATTTACTGGAACCGCCACCATTTTGACTGATTCACACAAAAAAAACGCCAAAGCCAATCCTCCTAAATTGTAAACACAAAAACTATTCTCGTGATTCAAAGGCTTTAGACACCAATTCTTAGCTCTGTAAACATGAACTCAATATTTGAAAGCACAGTCCCGTGAAAACGCCACCAGAAGTACCCGTACTTGTAAACATTACCAGTATTTTCGTCATTTCACAGCTTTCCACTGGAAACCTCCGTGTTGAATTCGACAGTAAATGTAGTAAGAATCTATTTACGTGTACTTGAGATGTTTATTACACGTTCTTAATCATTTCTGGGAACTCTCATTGTGTATTTTAACAGTTTTACCACAATTAGACAGTTTGCTTAGAAGTATTTACTGGAACCGCCACCATTTTAACTGATTCACACAAAAAAAACGCCAAAGCCAATCCTCCTAAATTGTAAACACAAAAAATTTCTCGTGATTCAAAGGCTTTATACACCAATTCTTAGCTCTGTAAACGTGAACTCTTAATATTTGAAAGCACAGTCCCGTGAAAACGCCACCAGAAGTACCCGGACTTGTAAACATTACCAGTATTTTCATCATTTCACAGCTTTCCACTGGAAACCTCCGTGTTGAATTCGACAGTAAATGTAGTAAGAATCTATTTACGTGTTCTTGAGATGTTTATTACACGTTCTTAATCATTTCTGGGAACTCTCATTGTGTATTTTAACAGTTTTACCACAATTAGACAGTTTGCTTAGAAGTATTTACTGGAACCGCCACCATTTTGACTGATTCACACAAAAAAAACGCCAAAGCCAATCCTCCTAAATTGTAAACACAAAAACTATTCTCGTGATTCAAAGGCTTTAGACACCAATTCTTAGCTCTGTAAACATGAACTCTTAATATTTGAAAGCACAGTCCCGTGAAAACGCCACCAGAAGTACCCGTACTTGTAAACATTACCAGTATTTTCGTCATTTCACAGCTTTCCACTGGAAACCTCCGTGTTGAATTCGACAGTAAATGTAGTAAGAATCTATTTACGTGTACTTGAGATGTTTATTACACGTTCTTAATCATTTCTGGGAACTCTCATTGTGTATTTTAACAGTTTTACGACAATTAGACAGTTTGCTTAGAAGTATTTACTGGAACCGCCACCATTTTGACTGATTCACACAAAAAAAACGCCAAAGCCAATCCTCCTAAATTGTAAACACAAAAACTATTCTCATGATTCAAAGGCTTTAGACACCAATTCTGAGCTCCGTAAACATGAACTCTTAATATTTGAAAGCACAGTCCCGTGAAAACGCCACCAGAAGTACCCGTACTTGTAAACATTACCAGTATTTTCGTCATTTCACAGCTTTCCACTGGAAACCTCCGTGTTTAATTCGACAGTAAATGTAGTAAGAATCTATTTACGTGTACTTGAGGGGTTTATTACACGTTCTTAATCATTTCTGGGAACTCTCATTGTGTATTTTAACAGTTTTACCACAATTAGACAGTTTGCTTAGAAGTATTTCCTGGAACCGTCACCATTTTGACTGATTCACACAAAAAAAACGCCAAAGCCAATCCTCCTAAATTGTAAACACAAAAACTATTCTCATGATTCAAAGGCTTTACACAACAATTCTTAGCTCTGTAAACATGAACTCTTAATATTTGAAAGCACAGTCCCGTGAAAACGCCACCCGAAGTACCCGGACTTGTAAACATTACCAGTATTTTCGTCATTTCACAGCTTTCCACTGGAAACCTCCGTGATTGAATTCGACAGTAAATGTAGTAAGAATCTATTTACGTGTACTTGAGGGGTTTATTACACGTTCTTAATCATTTCTGGGAACTCTCATTGTGTATTTTAACAGTTTTACCACAATTAGACAGTTTGCTTAGAAGTATTTACTGGAACCGCCACCATTTTAACTGATTCACACAAAAAAAACGCCAAAGCCAATCCTCCTAAATTGTAAACACAAAAAATTTCTCGTGATTCAAAGGCTTTAGACACCAATTCTTAGCTCTGTAAACATGAACTCTTAATATTTGAAAGCACAGTCCCGTGAAAACGCCACCAGAAGTACCCGGACTTGTAAACATTACCAGTATTTTCATCATTTCACAGCTTTCCACTGGAAACCTCCGTGTTGAATTCGACAGTAAATGTAGTAAGAATCTATTTACGTGTTCTTGAGATGTTTATTACACGTTCTTAATCATTTCTGGGAACTCTCATTGTATATTTTAACAGTTTTACCACAATTAGACAGTTTGCTTAGAAGTATTTACTGGAACCGCCACCATTTTGACTGATTCACACAAAAAAAACGCCAAAGCCAATCCTCCTAAATTGTAAACACAAAAACTATTCTCGTGATTCAAAGGCTTTAGACACCAATTCTTAGCTCTGTAAACATGAACTCTTAATATTTGAAAGCACAGTCCCGTGAAAACGCCACCAGAAGTACCCGTACTTGTAAACATTACCAGTATTTTCGTCATTTCACAGCTTTCCACTGGAAACCTCCGTGTTGAATTCGACAGTAAATGTAGTAAGAATCTATTTACGTGTACTTGAGGGGTTTATTACACGTTCTTAATCATTTCTGGGAACTCTCATTGTGTATTTTAACAGTTTTACCACAATTAGACAGTTTGCTTAGAAGTATTTACTGGAACCGCCACCATTTTAACTGATTCACACAAAAAAAACGCCAAAGCCAATCCTCCTAAATTGTAAACACAAAAACTATTCTCGTGATTCAAAGGCTTTAGACACCAATTCTGAGCTCTGTAAACATGAACTCTTAATATTTGAAAGCACAGTCCCGTGAAAACGCCACCAGAAGTACCGGTACTTGTAAACATTACCAGTATTTTCTTCATTTCACAGCTTTCCACTGGAAACCTCCGTGTTTAATTCGACAGTAAATGTAGTAAGAATCTATTTACGTGTACTTGAGATGTTTATTACACGTTCTGAATCATTTCTGGGAACTCTCATTGTGTATTTTAACAGTTTTACCACAATTAGACAGTTTGCTTAGAAGTATTTACTGGAACCTCCACCATTTTGACTGATTCACACAAAAAAAACGCCAAAGCCAATCCTCCTAAATTGTGAACACAAAAACTATTCTCGTGATTCAAAGGCTTTAGACACCAATTCTTAGCTCTGTAAACATGAACTCTTAATATTTGAAAGCACAGTCCCGTGAAAACGCCACCAGAAGTACCCGTACTTGTAAACATTACCAGTATTTTCGTCATTTCACAGCATTCCACTGGAAACCTCCGTGTTTAATTCGACAGTAAATGTAGTAAGAATCTATTTACGTGTACTTGAGGGGTTTATTACACGTTCTTAATCATTTCTGGGAACTCTCATTGTGTATTTTAACAGTTTTACCACAATTAGACAGTTTGCTTAGAAGTATTTACTGGAACCGCCACCATTTTGACTGATTCACGCAAAAAAAACGCCAAAGCCTATCCTCCTAAATTGTAAACACAAAAACTATTCTCGTGATTCAAAGGCTTTAGACACCAATTCTGAGCTCTGTAAACATGAACTCTTAATATTTGAAAGCACAGTCCCGTGAAAACGCCACCAGAAGTACCCGGACTTGTAAACATTACCAGTATTTTCGTCATTTCACACCTTTCCACTGGAAACCTCCGTGATTGAATTCGACAGTAAATGTAGTAAGAATCTATTTACGTGTACTTGAGATGTTTATTACACATTCTTAATCATTTCTGGGAACTCTCATTGTGTATTTTAACAGTTTTACCACAATTAGACAGTTTGCTTAGAAGTATTTACTGGAACCGCCACCATTTTAATTGATTCACACAAAAAAAACGCCAAAGCCAATCCTCCTAAATTGTAAACACAAAAACTATTCTCGTGATTCAAAGGCTTTAGACACCAATTCTGAGCTCTGTAAACATGAACTCTTAATATTTGAAAGCACAGTCCCGTGAAAACGCCACCAGAAGTACCCGTACTTGTAAACATTACCAGTATTTTCGTCATTTCACAGCTTTCCACTGGAAACCTCCGTGTTTAATTCGACAGTAAATGTAGTAAGAATCTATTTACGTGTACTTGAGATGTTTATTACACGTTCTTAATCATTTCTGGGAACTCTCATTGTGTATTTTAACAGTTTTACCACAATTAGACAGTTTGCTTAGAAGTATTTACTGGAACCGCGACCATTTTAACTGATTCACACAAAAAAAACGCCAAAGCCAATCCTCCTAAATTGTAAACACAAAAACTATTCTCGTGATTCAAAGGCTTTAGACACCAATTCTGAGCTCTGTAAACATGAACTCGTAATAATTGAAAGCACAGTCCCGTGAAAACGCCACCCGAAGTACCCGGACTTGTAAACATTACCAGTATTTTCGTCATTTCACAGCTTTCCACTGGAAACCTCCGTGTTTAATTCGACAGTAAATGTAGTAAGAATCTATTTACGTGTACTTGAGGGGTTTATTACACGTTCTTAATCATTTCTGGGAACTCTCATTGTGTATTTTAACAGTTTTACCACAATTAGACAGTTTGCTTAGAAGTATTTACTGGAACCGCCACCATTTTGACTGATTCACACAAAAAAAACGCCAAAGCCAATCCTCCTAAATTGTAAACACAAAAACTATTCTCGTGATTCAAAGGCTTTAGACACCAATTCTTAGCTCTGTAAACATGAACTCTTAATATTTGAAAGCACAGTCCCGTGAAAACGCCACCAGAAGTACCCGTACTTGTAAACATTACCTGTATTTTCGTCATTTCACAGCTTTCCACTGGAAACCTCCGTGTTGAATTCGACAGTAAATGTAGTAAGAATCTATTTACGTGTACTTGAGATGTTTATTACACGTTCTTAATCATTTCTGGGAACTCTCATTGTGTATTTTAACAGTTTTACGACAATTAGACAGTTTGCTTAGAAGTATTTACTGGAACCGCCACCATTTTGACTGATTCACACAAAAAAAACGCCAAAGCCAATCCTCCTAAATTGTAAACACAAAAACTATTCTCATGATTCAAAGGCTTTAGACACCAATTCTGAGCTCCGTAAACATGAACTCTTAATATTTGAAAGCACAGTCCCGTGAAAACGCCACCAGAAGTACCCGTACTTGTAAACATTACCAGTATTTTCGTCATTTCACAGCTTTCCACTGGAAACCTCCGTGTTTAATTCGACAGTAAATGTAGTAAGAATCTATTTACGTGTACTTGAGGGGTTTATTACACGTTCTTAATCATTTCTGGGAACTCTCATTGTGTATTTTAACAGTTTTACCACAATTAGACAGTTTGCTTAGAAGTATTTCCTGGAACCGTCACCATTTTGACTGATTCACACAAAAAAAAAGCCAAAGCCAATCCTCCTAAATTGTAAACACAAAAACTATTCTCGTGATTCAAAGGCTTTAGACACCAATTCTGAGCTCTGTAAACATGAACTCTTAATATTTGAAAGCACACTCCCGTGAAAACGCCACCAGAAGTACCCGGACTTGTAAACATTACCAGTATTTTCGTCATTTCACACCTTTCCACTGGAAACCTCCGTGATTGAATTCGACAGTAAATGTAGTAAGAATCTATTTACGTGTACTTGAGATGTTTATTACACGTTCTTAATCATTTCTGGGAACTCTCATTGTGTATTTTAACAGTTTTACCACAATTAGACTGTTTGCTTAGAAGTATTTACTGGAACCGCCACCATTTTAACTGATTCACACAAAAAAAACGCCAAAGCCAATCCTCCTAAATTGTAAACAAAAACACTATTCTCGTCATTCAAAGGCTTTAGACACCAATTCTGAGCTCTGTAAACATGAACTCTTAATATTTGAAAGCACAGTCCCGTGAAAACGCCACCAGAAGTACCCGTACTTGTAAACATTACCAGTATTTTCGTCATTTCACAGCTTTCCACTGGAAACCTCCGTGTTTAATTCGACAGTAAATGTAGTAAGAATCTATTTACGTGTACTTGAGATGTTTATTACACGTTCTTAATCATTTCTGGGAACTCTCATTGTGTATTTTAACAGTTTTACGACAATTAGACAGTTTGCTTAGAAGTATTTACTGGAACCGCCACCATTTTGACTGATTCACACAAAAAAAACGCCAAAGCCAATCCTCCTAAATTGTAAACACAAAAACTATTCTCGTGATTCAAAGGCTTTAGACACCAATTCTGAGCTCTGTAAACATGAACTCTTAATATTTGAAAGCACAGTCCCGTGAAAACGCCACCAGAAGTACCCGGACTTGTAAACATTACCAGTATTTTCGTCATTTCACAGCTTTCCACTGGAAACCTCCGTGATTGAATTCGACAGTAAATGTAGTAAGAATCTATTTACGTGTACTTGAGATGTTTATTACACGTTCTTAATCATTTCTGGGAACTCTCATTGTGTATTTTAACAGTTTTACCACAATTAGACAGTTTGCTTAGAAGTATTTACTGGAACCGCCACCATTTTAACTGATTCACACAAAAAAAAGCCAAAGCCAATCCTCCTAAATTGTAAACACAAAAACTATTCTCGTGATTCAAAGGCTTTACACAACAATTCTTAGCTCTGTAAACATGAACTCTTAATATTTGAAAGCACAGTCCCGTGAAAACGCCACCCGAAGTACCCGGACTTGTAAAAATTACCAGTATTTTCGTCATTTCACAGCTTTCCACTGGAAACCTCCGTGATTGAATTCGACAGTAAATGTAGTAAGAATCTATTTACGTGTACTTGAGGTGTTTATTACACGTTCTTAATCATTTCTGGGAACTCTCATTGTGTATTTTAACAGTTTTACCACAATTAGACAGTTTGCTTAGAAGTATTTACTGGAACCGCCACCATTTTAACTGATTCACACAAAAAAAACGCCAAAGCCAATCCTCCTAAATTGTAAACACAAAAACTATTCTCGTGATTCAAAGGCTTTAGACACCAATTCTGAGCTCTGTAAACATGAACTCGTAATAATTGAAAGCACAGTCCCGTGAAAACGCCACCCGAAGTACCCGGACTTGTAAACATTACCAGTATTTTCGTCATTTCACAGCTTTCCACTGGAAACCTCCGTGATTGAATTCGACAGTAAATGTAGTAAGAATCTATTTACGTGTACTTGAGGGGTTTATTACACGTTCTTAATCATTTCTGGGAACTCTCATTGTGTATTTTAACAGTTTTACCACAATTAGACAGTTTGCTTAGAAGTATTTACTGGAACCGCCACCATTTTAACTGATTCACACAAAAAAAAGCCAAAGCCAATCCTCCTAAATTGTAAACACAAAAACTATTCTCGTGATTCAAAGGCTTTACACAACAATTCTTAGCTCTGTAAACATGAACTCTTAATATTTGAAAGCACAGTCCCGTGAAAACGCCACCCGAAGTACCCGGACTTGTAAAAATTACCAGTATTTTCGTCATTTCACAGCTTTCCACTGGAAACCTCCGTGATTGAATTCGACAGTAAATGTAGTAAGAATCTATTTACGTGTACTTGAGGTGTTTATTACACGTTCTTAATCATTTCTGGGAACTCTCATTGTGTATTTTAACAGTTTTACCACAATTAGACAGTTAGCTTAGAAGTATTTACTGGAACCGCCACCATTTTAACTGATTCACACAAAAAAAACGCCAAAGCCAATCCTCCTAAATTGTAAACACAAAAAATTTCTCGTGATTCAAAGGCTTTAGACACCAATTCCTGGCTCTGTAAACATGAACTCTTAATATTTGAAAGCACAGTCCCGTGAAAACGCCACCAGAAGTACCCGGACTTGTAAACATTACCAGTATTTTCATCATTTCACAGCTTTCCACTGGAAACCTCCGTGTTGAATTCGGCAGTAAATGTAGTAAGAATCTATTTACGTGTACTTGAGATGTTTATTACACGTTCTTAATCATTTCTGGGAACTCTCATTGTGTATTTTAACAGTTTTACGACAATTAGACAGTTTGCTTAGAAGTATTTACTGGAACCGCCACCATTTTGACTGATTCACACAAAAAAAACGCCAAAGCCAATCCTCCTAAATTGTAAACACAAAAACTATTCTCATGATTCAAAGGCTTTAGACACCAATTCTGAGCTCCGTAAACATGAACTCTTAATATTTGAAAGCACAGTCCCGTGAAAACACCACCAGAAGTACCCGTACTTGTAAACATTACCAGTATTTTCGTCATTTCACAGCTTTCCACTGGAAACCTCCGTGTTTAATTCGACAGTAAATGTAGTAAGAATCTATTTACGTGTACTTGAGGGGTTTATTACACGTTCTTAATCATTTCTGGGAACTCTCATTGTGTATTTTAACAGTTTTACCACAATTAGACAGTTTGCTTAGAAGTATTTCCTGGAACCGTCACCATTTTGACTGATTCACACAAAAAAAACGCCAAAGCCAATCCTCCTAAATTGTAAACACAAAAACTATTCTCGTGATTCAAAGGCTTTAGACACCAATTCTGAGCTCTGTAAACATGAACTCTTAATATTTGAAAGCACACTCCCGTGAAAACGCCACCAGAAGTACCCGGACTTGTAAACATTACCAGTATTTTCGTCATTTCACACCTTTCCACTGGAAACCTCCGTGATTGAATTCGACAGTAAATGTAGTAAGAATCTATTTACGTGTACTTGAGATGTTTATTACACGTTCTTAATCATTTCTGGGAACTCTCATTGTGTATTTTAACAGTTTTACCACAATTAGACTGTTTGCTTAGAAGTATTTACTGGAACCGCCACCATTTTAACTGATTCACACAAAAAAAACGCCAAAGCCAATCCTCCTAAATTGTAAACAAAAACACTATTCTCGTCATTCAAAGGCTTTAGACACCAATTCTGAGCTCTGTAAACATGAACTCTTAATATTTGAAAGCACAGTCCCGTGAAAACGCCACCAGAAGTACCCGTACTTGTAAACATTACCTGTATTTTCGTCATTTCACAGCTTTCCACTGGAAACCTCCGTGTTTAATTCGACAGTAAATGTAGTAAGAATCTATTTACGTGTACTTGAGATGTTTATTACACGTTCTTAATCATTTCTGGGAACTCTCATTGTGTATTTTAACAGTTTTACGACAATTAGACAGTTTGCTTAGAAGTATTTACTGGAACCGCCACCATTTTGACTGATTCACACAAAAAAAACGCCAAAGCCAATCCTCCTAAATTGTAAACAAAAACACTATTCTCGTCATTCAAAGGCTTTAGACACCAATTCTGAGCTCTGTAAACATGAACTCTTAATATTTGAAAGCACAGTCCCGTGAAAACGCCACCAGAAGTACCCGTACTTGTAAACATTACCAGTATTTTCGTCATTTCACAGCTTTCCACTGGAAACCTCCGTGTTTAATTCGACAGTAAATGTAGTAAGAATCTATTTACGTGTACTTGAGATGTTTATTACACGTTCTTAATCATTTCTGGGAACTCTCATTGTGTATTTTAACAGTTTTACGACAATTAGACAGTTTGCTTAGAAGTATTTACTGGAACCGCCACCATTTTGACTGATTCACACAAAAAAAACGCCAAAGCCAATCCTCCTAAATTGTAAACACAAAAACTATTCTCGTGATTCAAAGGCTTTAGACACCAATTCTGAGCTCTGTAAACATGAACTCTTAATATTTGAAAGCACAGTCCCGTGAAAACGCCACCAGAAGTACCCGGACTTGTAAACATTACCAGTATTTTCGTCATTTCACAGCTTTCCACTGGAAACCTCCGTGATTGAATTCGACAGTAAATGTAGTAAGAATCTATTTACGTGTACTTGAGATGTTTATTACACGTTCTTAATCATTTCTGGGAACTCTCATTGTGTATTTTAACAGTTTTACCACAATTAGACAGTTTGCTTAGAAGTATTTACTGGAACCGCCACCATTTTAACTTATTCACACAAAAAAAACGCCAAAGCCAATCCTCCTAAATTGTAAACACAAAAACTATTCTCGTGATTCAAAGGCTTTAGACACCAATTCTGAGCTCTGTAAACATGAACTCGTAATAATTGAAAGCACAGTCCCGTGAAAACGCCACCCGAAGTACCCGGACTTGTAAACATTACCAGTATTTTCGTCATTTCACAGCTTTCCACTGGAAACCTCCGTGATTGAATTCGACAGTAAATGTAGTAAGAATCTATTTACGTGTACTTGAGGGGTTTATTACACGTTCTTAATCATTTCTGGGAACTCTCATTGTGTATTTTAACAGTTTTACCACAATTAGACAGTTTGCTTAGAAGTATTTACTGGAACCGCCACCATTTTAACTGATTCACACAAAAAAAAGCCAAAGCCAATCCTCCTAAATTGTAAACACAAAAACTATTCTCGTGATTCAAAGGCTTTACACAACAATTCTTAGCTCTGTAAACATGAACTCTTAATATTTGAAAGCACAGTCCCGTGAAAACGCCACCCGAAGTACCCGGACTTGTAAAAATTACCAGTATTTTCGTCATTTCACAGCTTTCCACTGGAAACCTCCGTGATTGAATTCGACAGTAAATGTAGTAAGAATCTATTTACGTGTACTTGAGGTGTTTATTACACGTTCTTAATCATTTCTGGGAACTCTCATTGTGTATTTTAACAGTTTTACCACAATTAGACAGTTAGCTTAGAAGTATTTACTGGAACCGCCACCATTTTAACTGATTCACACAAAAAAAACGCCAAAGCCAATCCTCCTAAATTGTAAACACAAAAAATTTCTCGTGATTCAAAGGCTTTAGACACCAATTCCTGGCTCTGTAAACATGAACTCTTAATATTTGAAAGCACAGTCCCGTGAAAACGCCACCAGAAGTACCCGGACTTGTAAACATTACCAGTATTTTCATCATTTCACAGCTTTCCACTGGAAACCTCCGTGTTGAATTCGGCAGTAAATGTAGTAAGAATCTATTTACGTGTACTTGAGATGTTTATTACACGTTCTTAATCATTTCTGGGAACTCTCATTGTGTATTTTAACAGTTTTACCACAATTAGACAGTTTGCTTAGAAGTATTTACTGGAACCGCCACCATTTTGACTGATTCACACAAAAAAAACGCCAAAGCCAATCCTCCTAAATTGTAAACACAAAAACTATTCTCGTGATTCAAAGGCTTTAGACACCAATTCTTAGCTCTGTAAACATGAACTCTTAATATTTGAAAGCACAGTCCCGTGAAAACGCCACCAGAAGTACCCGTACTTGTAAACATTACCAGTATTTTCGTCATTTCACAGCTTTCCACTGGAAACCTCCGTGTTGAATTCGACAGTAAATGTAGTAAGAATCTATTTACGTGTACTTGAGATGTTTATTACACGTTCTTAATCATTTCTGGGAACTCTCATTGTGTATTTTAACAGTTTTACGACAATTAGACAGTTTGCTTAGAAGTATTTACTGGAACCGCCACCATTTTAACTGATTCACACAAAAAAAACGCCAAAGCCAATCCTCCTAAATTGTAAACACAAAAACTATTCTCGTGATTCAAAGGCTTTAGACACCAATTCTGAGCTCTGTAAACATGAACTCTTAATATTTGAAAGCACAGTCCCGTGAAAACGCCACCAGAAGTACCCGTACTTGTAAACATTACCAGTATTTTCGTCATTTCACAGCTTTCCACTGGAAACCTCCGTGTTTAATTCGACAGTAAATGTAGTAAGAATCTATTTATGTGTACTTGAGGGGTTTATTACACGTTCTTAATCATTTCTGGGAACTCTCATTGTGTATTTTAACAGTTTTACCACAATTAGACAGTTTGCTTAGAAGTATTTCCTGGAACCGTCACCATTTTGACTGATTCACACAAAAAAAAAGCCAAAGCCAATCCTCCTAAATTGTAAACACAAAAACTATTCTCGTGATTCAAAGGCTTTAGACACCAATTCTGAGCTCTGTAAACATGAACTCTTAATATTTGAAAGCACAGTCCCGTGAAAACGCCACCAGAAGTACCCGGACTTGTAAGCATTACCAGTATTTTCGTCATTTCACAGCTTTCCACTGGAAACCTCCGTGTTTAATTCGACAGTAAATGTAGTAAGAATCTATTTACCTGTACTTGAGGGGTTTATTCCACGTTCTTAATCATTTCTGGGAACTCTCATTGTGTATTTTAACAGTTTTACCACAATTAGACAGTTTGCTTAGAAGTATTTACTGGAACCGCCACCATTTTGACTGATTCACACAAAAAAAACGCCAAAGCCAATCCTCCTAAATTGTAAACACAAAAACTATTCTCGTGATTCAAAGGCTTTAGACACCAATTCTGAGCTCTGTAAACATGAACTCTTAATATTTGAAAGCACAGTCCCGTGAAAACGCCACCAGAAGTACCCGGACTTGTAAACATTACCAGTATTTTCGTCATTTCACACCTTTCCACTGGAAACCTCCGTGATTGAATTCGACAGTAAATGTAGTAAGAATCTATTTACGTGTACTTGAGATGTTTATTACACGTTCTTAATCATTTCTGGGAACTCTCATTGTGTATTTTAACAGTTTTACCACAATTAGACAGTTTGCTTAGAAGTATTTACTGGAACCGCCACCATTTTGACTGATTCACACAAAAAAAACGCCAAAGCCAATCCTCCTAAATTGTAAACACAAAAACTATTCTCGTGATTCAAAGGCTTTAGACACCAATTCTTAGCTCTGTAAACATGAACTCTTAATATTTGAAAGCACAGTCCCGTGAAAACGCCACCAGAAGTACCCGTACTTGTAAACATTACCAGTATTTTCGTCATTTCACAGCTTTCCACTGGAAACCTCCGTGTTGAATTCGACAGTAAATGTAGTAAGAATCTATTTACGTGTACTTGAGGGGTTTATTACACGTTCTTAATCATTTCTGGGAACTCTCATTGTGTATTTTAACAGTTTTACCACAATTAGACAGTTTGCTTAGAAGTATTTACTGGAACCGCCACCATTTTAACTGATTCACACAAAAAAAAGCCAAAGCCAATCCTCCTAAATTGTAAACACAAAAACTATTCTCGTGATTCAAAGGCTTTACACAACAATTCTTAGCTCTGTAAACATGAACTCTTAATATTTGAAAGCACAGTCCCGTGAAAACGCCACCCGAAGTACCCGGACTTGTAAAAATTACCAGTATTTTCGTCATTTCACAGCTTTCCACTGGAAACCTCCGTGATTGAATTCGACAGTAAATGTAGTAAGAATCTATTTACGTGTACTTGAGGTGTTTATTACACGTTCTTAATCATTTCTGGGAACTCTCATTGTGTATTTTAACAGTTTTACCACAATTAGACAGTTAGCTTAGAAGTATTTACTGGAACCGCCACCATTTTAACTGATTCACACAAAAAAAACGCCAAAGCCAATCCTCCTAAATTGTAAACACAAAAAATTTCTCGTGATTCAAAGGCTTTAGACACCAATTCCTGGCTCTGTAAACATGAACTCTTAATATTTGAAAGCACAGTCCCGTGAAAACGCCACCAGAAGTACCCGGACTTGTAAACATTACCAGTATTTTCATCATTTCACAGCTTTCCACTGGAAACCTCCGTGTTGAATTCGGCAGTAAATGTAGTAAGAATCTATTTACGTGTACTTGAGATGTTTATTACACGTTCTTAATCATTTCTGGGAACTCTCATTGTGTATTTTAACAGTTTTACCACAATTAGACAGTTTGCTTAGAAGTATTTACTGGAACCGCCACCATTTTGACTGATTCACACAAAAAAAACGCCAAAGCCAATCCTCCTAAATTGTAAACACAAAAACTATTCTCGTGATTCAAAGGCTTTAGACACCAATTCTTAGCTCTGTAAACATGAACTCTTAATATTTGAAAGCACAGTCCCGTGAAAACGCCACCAGAAGTACCCGTACTTGTAAACATTACCAGTATTTTCGTCATTTCACAGCTTTCCACTGGAAACCTCCGTGTTGAATTCGACAGTAAATGTAGTAAGAATCTATTTACGTGTACTTGAGATGTTTATTACACGTTCTTAATCATTTCTGGGAACTCTCATTGTGTATTTTAACAGTTTTACGACAATTAGACAGTTTGCTTAGAAGTATTTACTGGAACCGCCACCATTTTAACTGATTCACACAAAAAAAACGCCAAAGCCAATCCTCCTAAATTGTAAACACAAAAACTATTCTCGTGATTCAAAGGCTTTAGACACCAATTCTGAGCTCTGTAAACATGAACTCTTAATATTTGAAAGCACAGTCCCGTGAAAACGCCACCAGAAGTACCCGTACTTGTAAACATTACCAGTATTTTCGTCATTTCACAGCTTTCCACTGGAAACCTCCGTGTTGAATTCGACAGTAAATGTAGTAAGAATCTATTTACGTGTACTTGAGATGTTTATTACACGTTCTTAATCATTTCTGGGAACTCTCATTGTGTATTTTAACAGTTTTACGACAATTAGACAGTTTGCTTAGAAGTATTTACTGGAACCGCCACCATTTTAACTGATTCACACAAAAAAAACGCCAAAGCCAATCCTCCTAAATTGTAAACACAAAAACTATTCTCGTGATTCAAAGGCTTTAGACACCAATTCTGAGCTCTGTAAACATGAACTCTTAATATTTGAAAGCACAGTCCCGTGAAAACGCCACCAGAAGTACCCGTACTTGTAAACATTACCAGTATTTTCGTCATTTCACAGCTTTCCACTGGAAACCTCCGTGTTTAATTCGACAGTAAATGTAGTAAGAATCTATTTATGTGTACTTGAGGGGTTTATTACACGTTCTTAATCATTTCTGGGAACTCTCATTGTGTATTTTAACAGTTTTACCACAATTAGACAGTTTGCTTAGAAGTATTTCCTGGAACCGTCACCATTTTGACTGATTCACACACAAAAAAAGCCAAAGCCAATCCTCCTAAATTGTAAACACAAAAACTATTCTCGTGATTCAAAGGCTTTAGACACCAATTCTGAGCTCTGTAAACATGAACTCTTAATATTTGAAAGCACAGTCCCGTGAAAACGCCACCAGAAGTACCCGGACTTGTAAACATTACCAGTATTTTCGTCATTTCACACCTTTCCACTGGAAACCTCCGTGATTGAATTCGACAGTAAATGTAGTAAGAATCTATTTATGTGTACTTGAGATGTTTATTACACGTTCTTAATCATTTCTGGGAACTCTCATTGTGTATTTTAACAGTTTTGCCACAATTAGACAGTTTGCTTAGAAGTATTTACTGGAACCGCCACCATTTTAACTGATTCACACAAAAAAAACGCCAAAGCCAATCCTCCTAAATTGTAAACAAAAACACTATTCTCGTCATTCAAAGGCTTTAGACACCAATTCTGAGCTCTGTAAACATGAACTCTTAATATTTGAAAGCACAGTCCCGTGAAAACGCCACCCGAAGTACCCGGACTTGTAAACATTACCAGTATTTTCGTCATTTCAAAGCTTTCCACTGGAAACCTCCGTGATTGAATTCGACAGTAAATGTAGCAAGAATCTATTTACGTGTTCTTGAGGGGTTTATTACACGTTCTTAATCATTTCTGGGAACTCTCATTGTGTATTTTAACAGTTTTACCACAATTAGACAGTTTGCTTAGAAGTATTTCCTGGAACCGTCACCATTTTGACTGATTCACACAAAAAAAACGCCAAAGCCAATCCTCCTAAATTGTAAACACAAAAACTATTCTCGTGATTCAAAGGCTTTAGACACCAATTCTGAGCTCTGTAAACATGAACTCTTAATATTTGAAAGCACAGTCCCGTGAAAACGCCACCAGAAGTACCCGTACTTGTAAACATTACCAGTATTTTCGTCATTTCACAGCTTTCCACTGGAAACCTCCGTGTTTAATTCGACAGTAAATGTAGTAAGAATCTATTTACGTGTACTTGAGATGTTTATTACACGTTCTTAATCATTTCTGGGAACTCTCATTGTGTATTTTAACAGTTTTACCACAATTAGACAGTTTGCTTAGAAGTATTTACTGGAACCGCCACCATTTTGACTGATTCACACAAAAAAAACGCCAAAGCCAATCCTCCTAAATTGTAAACACAAAAACTATTCTCGTGATTCAAAGGCTTTAGACACCAATTCTTAGCTCTGTAAACATGAACTCTTAATATTTGAAAGCACAGTCCCGTGAAAACGCCACCAGAAGTACCCGTACTTGTAAACATTACCAGTATTTTCGTCATTTCACAGCTTTCCACTGGAAACCTCCGTGTTTAATTCGACAGTAAATGTAGTAAGAATCTATTTACCTGTACTTGAGGGGTTTATTCCACGTTCTTAATCATTTCTGGGAACTCTCATTGTGTATTTTAACAGTTTTACCACAATTAGACAGTTTGCTTAGAAGTATTTACTGGAACCGCCACCATTTTGACTGATTCACACAAAAAAAACGCCAAAGCCAATCCTCCTAAATTGTAAACACAAAAACTATTCTCGTGATTCAAAGGCTTTAGACACCAATTCTGAGCTCTGTAAACATGAACTCTTAATATTTGAAAGCACAGTCCCGTGAAAACGCCACCAGAAGTACCCGGACTTGTAAACATTACCAGTATTTTCGTCATTTCACACCTTTCCACTGGAAACCTCCGTGATTGAATTCGACAGTAAATGTAGTAAGAATCTATTTACGTGTACTTGAGATGTTTATTACACGTTCTTAATCATTTCTGGGAACTCTCATTGTGTATTTTAACAGTTTTACCACAATTAGACAGTTTGCTTAGAAGTATTTACTGGAACCGCCACCATTTTGACTGATTCACACAAAAAAAACGCCAAAGCCAATCCTCCTAAATTGTAAACACAAAAACTATTCTCGTGATTCAAAGGCTTTAGACACCAATTCTTAGCTCTGTAAACATGAACTCTTAATATTTGAAAGCACAGTCCCGTGAAAACGCCACCAGAAGTACCCGTACTTGTAAACATTACCAGTATTTTCGTCATTTCACAGCTTTCCACTGGAAACCTCCGTGTTGAATTCGACAGTAAATGTAGTAAGAATCTATTTACGTGTACTTGAGGGGTTTATTACACGTTCTTAATCATTTCTGGGAACTCTCATTGTGTATTTTAACAGTTTTACCACAATTAGACAGTTTGCTTAGAAGTATTTACTGGAACCGCCACCATTTTAACTGATTCACACAAAAAAAACGCCAAAGCCAATCCTCCTAAATTGTAAACACAAAAACTATTCTCGTGATTCAAAGGCTTTAGACACCAATTCTGAGCTCTGTAAACATGAACTCTTAATATTTGAAAGCACAGTCCCGTGAAAACGCCACCAGAAGTACCCGTACTTGTAAACATTACCAGTATTTTCTTCATTTCACAGCTTTCCACTGGAAACCTCCGTGATTGAATTCGACAGTAAATGTAGTAAGAATCTATTTACGTGTACTTGAGATGTTTATTACACGTTCTGAATCATTTCTGGGAACTCTCATTGTGTATTTTAACAGTTTTACCACAATTAGACAGTTTGCTTAGAAGTATTTACTGGAACCGCCACCATTTTGACTGATTCACACAAAAAAAACGCCAAAGCCAATCCTCCTAAATTGTAAACACAAAAACTATTCTCGTGATTCAAAGGCTTTAGACACCAATTCTTAGCTCTGTAAACATGAACTCTTAATATTTGAAAGCACAGTCCCGTGAAAACGCCACCAGAAGTACCCGTACTTGTAAACATTACCAGTATTTTCGTCATTTCACAGCATTCCACTGGAAACCTCCGTGTTTAATTCGACAGTAAATGTAGTAAGAATCTATTTACGTGTACTTGAGGGGTTTATTACACGTTCTTAATCATTTCTGGGAACTCTCATTGTGTATTTTAACAGTTTTACCACAATTAGACAGTTTGCTTAGAAGTATTTACTGGAACCGCCACCATTTTGACTGATTCACGCAAAAAAAACGCCAAAGCCTATCCTCCTAAATTGTAAACACAAAAACTATTCTCGTGATTCAAAGGCTTTAGACACCAATTCTGAGCTCTGTAAACATGAACTCTTAATATTTGAAAGCACAGTCCCGTGAAAACGCCACCAGAAGTACCCGGACTTGTAAACATTACCAGTATTTTCGTCATTTCACACCTTTCCACTGGAAACCTCCGTGATTGAATTCGACAGTAAATGTAGTAAGAATCTATTTACGTGTACTTGAGATGTTTATTACACGTTCTTAATCATTTCTGGGAACTCTCATTGTGTATTTTAACAGTTTTACCACAATTAGACAGTTTGCTTAGAAGTATTTACTGGAACCGCCACCATTTTAATTGATTCACACAAAAAAAACGCCAAAGCCAATACTCCTAAATTGTAAACACAAAAACTATTCTCGTGATTCAAAGGCTTTAGACACCAATTCTGAGCTCTGTAAACATGAACTCTTAATATTTGAAAGCACAGTCCCGTGAAAACGCCACCAGAAGTACCCGGACTTGTAAACATTACCAGTATTTTCGTCATTTCACAGCTTTCCACTGGAAACCTCCGTGTTTAATTCGACAGTAAATGTAGTAAGAATCTATTTACGTGTACTTGAGGGGTTTATTACACGTTCTTAATCATTTCTGGGAACTCTCATTGTGTATTTTAACAGTTTTACCACAATTAGACAGTTTGCTTAGAAGTATTTACTGGAACCGCGACCATTTTAACTGATTCACACAAAAAAAACGCCAAAGCCAATCCTCCTAAATTGTAAACACAAAAACTATTCTCGTGATTCAAAGGCTTTAGACACCAATTCTTAGCTCTGTAAACATGAACTCTTAATATTTGAAAGCACAGTCCCGTGAAAACGCCACCCGAAGTACCCGGACTTGTAAACATTACCAGTATTTTCGTCATTTCACAGCTTTCCACTGGAAACCTCCGTGATTGAATTCGACAGTAAATGTAGTAAGAATCTATTTACGTGTACTTGAGGGGTTTATTACACGTTCTTAATCATTTCTGGGAACTCTCATTGTGTATTTTAACAGTTTTACCACAATTAGACAGTTTGCTTAGAAGTATTTACTGGAACCGCCACCATTTTAACTGATTCACACAAAAAAAACGCCAAAGCCAATCCTCCTAAATTGTAAACACAAAAAATTTCTCGTGATTCAAAGGCTTTAGACACCAATTCTTAGCTCTGTAAACGTGAACTCTTAATATTTGAAAGCACAGTCCCGTGAAAACGCCACCAGAAGTACCCGGACTTGTAAACATTACCAGTATTTTCATCATTTCACAGCTTTCCACTGGAAACCTCCGTGTTGAATTCGACAGTAAATGTAGTAAGAATCTATTTACGTGTTCTTGAGATGTTTATTACACGTTCTTAATCATTTCTGGGAACTCTCATTGTGTATTTTAACAGTTTTACCACAATTAGACAGTTTGCTTAGAAGTATTTACTGGAACCGCCACCATTTTGACTGATTCACACAAAAAAAACGCCAAAGCCAATCCTCCTAAATTGTAAACACAAAAACTATTCTCGTGATTCAAAGGCTTTAGACACCAATTCTTAGCTCTGTAAACATGAACTCAATATTTGAAAGCACAGTCCCGTGAAAACGCCACCAGAAGTACCCGTACTTGTAAACATTACCAGTATTTTCGTCATTTCACAGCTTTCCACTGGAAACCTCCGTGTTGAATTCGACAGTAAATGTAGTAAGAATCTATTTACGTGTACTTGAGATGTTTATTACACGTTCTTAATCATTTCTGGGAACTCTCATTGTGTATTTTAACAGTTTTACCACAATTAGACAGTTTGCTTAGAAGTATTTACTGGAACCGCCACCATTTTAACTGATTCACACAAAAAAAACGCCAAAGCCAATCCTCCTAAATTGTAAACACAAAAAATTTCTCGTGATTCAAAGGCTTTATACACCAATTCTTAGCTCTGTAAACGTGAACTCTTAATATTTGAAAGCACAGTCCCGTGAAAACGCCACCAGAAGTACCCGGACTTGTAAACATTACCAGTATTTTCATCATTTCACAGCTTTCCACTGGAAACCTCCGTGTTGAATTCGACAGTAAATGTAGTAAGAATCTATTTACGTGTTCTTGAGATGTTTATTACACGTTCTTAATCATTTCTGGGAACTCTCATTGTGTATTTTAACAGTTTTACCACAATTAGACAGTTTGCTTAGAAGTATTTACTGGAACCGCCACCATTTTGACTGATTCACACAAAAAAAACGCCAAAGCCAATCCTCCTAAATTGTAAACACAAAAACTATTCTCGTGATTCAAAGGCTTTAGACACCAATTCTTAGCTCTGTAAACATGAACTCTTAATATTTGAAAGCACAGTCCCGTGAAAACGCCACCAGAAGTACCCGTACTTGTAAACATTACCAGTATTTTCGTCATTTCACAGCTTTCCACTGGAAACCTCCGTGTTGAATTCGACAGTAAATGTAGTAAGAATCTATTTACGTGTACTTGAGATGTTTATTACACGTTCTTAATCATTTCTGGGAACTCTCATTGTGTATTTTAACAGTTTTACGACAATTAGACAGTTTGCTTAGAAGTATTTACTGGAACCGCCACCATTTTGACTGATTCACACAAAAAAAACGCCAAAGCCAATCCTCCTAAATTGTAAACACAAAAACTATTCTCATGATTCAAAGGCTTTAGACACCAATTCTGAGCTCCGTAAACATGAACTCTTAATATTTGAAAGCACAGTCCCGTGAAAACGCCACCAGAAGTACCCGTACTTGTAAACATTACCAGTATTTTCGTCATTTCACAGCTTTCCACTGGAAACCTCCGTGTTTAATTCGACAGTAAATGTAGTAAGAATCTATTTACGTGTACTTGAGGGGTTTATTACACGTTCTTAATCATTTCTGGGAACTCTCATTGTGTATTTTAACAGTTTTACCACAATTAGACAGTTTGCTTAGAAGTATTTCCTGGAACCGTCACCATTTTGACTGATTCACACAAAAAAAACGCCAAAGCCAATCCTCCTAAATTGTAAACACAAAAACTATTCTCATGATTCAAAGGCTTTACACAACAATTCTTAGCTCTGTAAACATGAACTCTTAATATTTGAAAGCACAGTCCCGTGAAAACGCCACCCGAAGTACCCGGACTTGTAAACATTACCAGTATTTTCGTCATTTCACAGCTTTCCACTGGAAACCTCCGTGATTGAATTCGACAGTAAATGTAGTAAGAATCTATTTACGTGTACTTGAGGGGTTTATTACACGTTCTTAATCATTTCTGGGAACTCTCATTGTGTATTTTAACAGTTTTACCACAATTAGACAGTTTGCTTAGAAGTATTTACTGGAACCGCCACCATTTTAACTGATTCACACAAAAAAAACGCCAAAGCCAATCCTCCTAAATTGTAAACACAAAAAATTTCTCGTGATTCAAAGGCTTTAGACACCAATTCTTAGCTCTGTAAACATGAACTCTTAATATTTGAAAGCACAGTCCCGTGAAAACGCCACCAGAAGTACCCGGACTTGTAAACATTACCAGTATTTTCATCATTTCACAGCTTTCCACTGGAAACCTCCGTGTTGAATTCGACAGTAAATGTAGTAAGAATCTATTTACGTGTTCTTGAGATGTTTATTACACGTTCTTAATCATTTCTGGGAACTCTCATTGTATATTTTAACAGTTTTACCACAATTAGACAGTTTGCTTAGAAGTATTTACTGGAACCGCCACCATTTTGACTGATTCACACAAAAAAAACGCCAAAGCCAATCCTCCTAAATTGTAAACACAAAAACTATTCTCGTGATTCAAAGGCTTTAGACACCAATTCTTAGCTCTGTAAACATGAACTCTTAATATTTGAAAGCACAGTCCCGTGAAAACGCCACCAGAAGTACCCGTACTTGTAAACATTACCAGTATTTTCGTCATTTCACAGCTTTCCACTGGAAACCTCCGTGTTGAATTCGACAGTAAATGTAGTAAGAATCTATTTACGTGTACTTGAGGGGTTTATTACACGTTCTTAATCATTTCTGGGAACTCTCATTGTGTATTTTAACAGTTTTACCACAATTAGACAGTTTGCTTAGAAGTATTTACTGGAACCGCCACCATTTTAACTGATTCACACAAAAAAAACGCCAAAGCCAATCCTCCTAAATTGTAAACACAAAAACTATTCTCGTGATTCAAAGGCTTTAGACACCAATTCTGAGCTCTGTAAACATGAACTCTTAATATTTGAAAGCACAGTCCCGTGAAAACGCCACCAGAAGTACCGGTACTTGTAAACATTACCAGTATTTTCTTCATTTCACAGCTTTCCACTGGAAACCTCCGTGTTTAATTCGACAGTAAATGTAGTAAGAATCTATTTACGTGTACTTGAGATGTTTATTACACGTTCTGAATCATTTCTGGGAACTCTCATTGTGTATTTTAACAGTTTTACCACAATTAGACAGTTTGCTTAGAAGTATTTACTGGAACCGCCACCATTTTGACTGATTCACACAAAAAAAACGCCAAAGCCAATCCTCCTAAATTGTGAACACAAAAACTATTCTCGTGATTCAAAGGCTTTAGACACCAATTCTTAGCTCTGTAAACATGAACTCTTAATATTTGAAAGCACAGTCCCGTGAAAACGCCACCAGAAGTACCCGTACTTGTAAACATTACCAGTATTTTCGTCATTTCACAGCATTCCACTGGAAACCTCCGTGTTTAATTCGACAGTAAATGTAGTAAGAATCTATTTACGTGTACTTGAGGGGTTTATTACACGTTCTTAATCATTTCTGGGAACTCTCATTGTGTATTTTAACAGTTTTACCACAATTAGACAGTTTGCTTAGAAGTATTTACTGGAACCGCCACCATTTTGACTGATTCACGCAAAAAAAACGCCAAAGCCTATCCTCCTAAATTGTAAACACAAAAACTATTCTCGTGATTCAAAGGCTTTAGACACCAATTCTGAGCTCTGTAAACATGAACTCTTAATATTTGAAAGCACAGTCCCGTGAAAACGCCACCAGAAGTACCCGGACTTGTAAACATTACCAGTATTTTCGTCATTTCACACCTTTCCACTGGAAACCTCCGTGATTGAATTCGACAGTAAATGTAGTAAGAATCTATTTACGTGTACTTGAGATGTTTATTACACGTTCTTAATCATTTCTGGGAACTCTCATTGTGTATTTTAACAGTTTTACCACAATTAGACAGTTTGCTTAGAAGTATTTACTGGAACCGCCACCATTTTAATTGATTCACACAAAAAAAACGCCAAAGCCAATCCTCCTAAATTGTAAACACAAAAACTATTCTCGTGATTCAAAGGCTTTAGACACCAATTCTGAGCTCTGTAAACATGAACTCTTAATATTTGAAAGCACAGTCCCGTGAAAACGCCACCAGAAGTACCCGTACTTGTAAACATTACCAGTATTTTCGTCATTTCACAGCTTTCCACTGGAAACCTCCGTGTTTAATTCGACAGTAAATGTAGTAAGAATCTATTTACGTGTACTTGAGATGTTTATTACACGTTCTTAATCATTTCTGGGAACTCTCATTGTGTATTTTAACAGTTTTACCACAATTAGACAGTTTGCTTAGAAGTATTTACTGGAACCGCGACCATTTTAACTGATTCACACAAAAAAAACGCCAAAGCCAATCCTCCTAAATTGTAAACACAAAAACTATTCTCGTGATTCAAAGGCTTTAGACACCAATTCTGAGCTCTGTAAACATGAACTCGTAATAATTGAAAGCACAGTCCCGTGAAAACGCCACCAGAAGTACCCGGACTTGTAAACATTACCAGTATTTTCGTCATTTCACAGCTTTCCACTGGAAACCTCCGTGTTTAATTCGACAGTAAATGTAGTAAGAATCTATTTACGTGTACTTGAGGGGTTTATTACACGTTCTTAATCATTTCTGGGAACTCTCATTGTGTATTTTAACAGTTTTACCACAATTAGACAGTTTGCTTAGAAGTATTTACTGGAACCGCCACCATTTTGACTGATTCACACAAAAAAAACGCCAAAGCCAATCCTCCTAAATTGTAAACACAAAAACTATTCTCGTGATTCAAAGGCTTTAGACACCAATTCTTAGCTCTGTAAACATGAACTCTTAATATTTGAAAGCACAGTCCCGTGAAAACGCCACCAGAAGTACCCGTACTTGTAAACATTACCTGTATTTTCGTCATTTCACAGCTTTCCACTGGAAACCTCCGTGTTGAATTCGACAGTAAATGTAGTAAGAATCTATTTACGTGTACTTGAGATGTTTATTACACGTTCTTAATCATTTCTGGGAACTCTCATTGTGTATTTTAACAGTTTTACGACAATTAGACAGTTTGCTTAGAAGTATTTACTGGAACCGCCACCATTTTGACTGATTCACACAAAAAAAACGCCAAAGCCAATCCTCCTAAATTGTAAACACAAAAACTATTCTCATGATTCAAAGGCTTTAGACACCAATTCTGAGCTCCGTAAACATGAACTCTTAATATTTGAAAGCACAGTCCCGTGAAAACGCCACCAGAAGTACCCGTACTTGTAAACATTACCAGTATTTTCGTCATTTCACAGCTTTCCACTGGAAACCTCCGTGTTTAATTCGACAGTAAATGTAGTAAGAATCTATTTACGTGTACTTGAGGGGTTTATTACACGTTCTTAATCATTTCTGGGAACTCTCATTGTGTATTTTAACAGTTTTACCACAATTAGACAGTTTGCTTAGAAGTATTTCCTGGAACCGTCACCATTTTGACTGATTCACACAAAAAAAACGCCAAAGCCAATCCTCCTAAATTGTAAACACAAAAACTATTCTCGTGATTCAAAGGCTTTAGACACCAATTCTGAGCTCTGTAAACATGAACTCTTAATATTTGAAAGCACACTCCCGTGAAAACGCCACCAGAAGTACCCGGACTTGTAAACATTACCAGTATTTTCGTCATTTCACACCTTTCCACTGGAAACCTCCGTGATTGAATTCGACAGTAAATGTAGTAAGAATCTATTTACGTGTACTTGAGATGTTTATTACACGTTCTTAATCATTTCTGGGAACTCTCATTGTGTATTTTAACAGTTTTACCACAATTAGACTGTTTGCTTAGAAGTATTTACTGGAACCGCCACCATTTTAACTGATTCACACAAAAAAAACGCCAAAGCCAATCCTCCTAAATTGTAAACAAAAACACTATTCTCGTCATTCAAAGGCTTTAGACACCAATTCTGAGCTCTGTAAACATGAACTCTTAATATTTGAAAGCACAGTCCCGTGAAAACGCCACCAGAAGTACCCGTACTTGTAAACATTACCAGTATTTTCGTCATTTCACAGCTTTCCACTGGAAACCTCCGTGTTTAATTCGACAGTAAATGTAGTAAGAATCTATTTACGTGTACTTGAGATGTTTATTACACGTTCTTAATCATTTCTGGGAACTCTCATTGTGTATTTTAACAGTTTTACGACAATTAGACAGTTTGCTTAGAAGTATTTACTGGAACCGCCACCATTTTGACTGATTCACACAAAAAAAACGCCAAAGCCAATCCTCCTAAATTGTAAACACAAAAACTATTCTCGTGATTCAAAGGCTTTAGACACCAATTCTGAGCTCTGTAAACATGAACTCTTAATATTTGAAAGCACAGTCCCGTGAAAACGCCACCAGAAGTACCCGGACTTGTAAACATTACCAGTATTTTCGTCATTTCACAGCTTTCCACTGGAAACCTCCGTGATTGAATTCGACAGTAAATGTAGTAAGAATCTATTTACGTGTACTTGAGATGTTTATTACACGTTCTTAATCATTTCTGGGAACTCTCATTGTGTATTTTAACAGTTTTACCACAATTAGACAGTTTGCTTAGAAGTATTTACTGGAACCGCCACCATTTTAACTGATTCACACAAAAAAAACGCCAAAGCCAATCCTCCTAAATTGTAAACACAAAAACTATTCTCGTGATTCAAAGGCTTTAGACACCAATTCTGAGCTCTGTAAACATGAACTCGTAATAATTGAAAGCACAGTCCCGTGAAAACGCCACCCGAAGTACCCGGACTTGTAAACATTACCAGTATTTTCGTCATTTCACAGCTTTCCACTGGAAACCTCCGTGATTGAATTCGACAGTAAATGTAGTAAGAATCTATTTACGTGTACTTGAGGGGTTTATTACACGTTCTTAATCATTTCTGGGAACTCTCATTGTGTATTTTAACAGTTTTACCACAATTAGACAGTTTGCTTAGAAGTATTTACTGGAACCGCCACCATTTTAACTGATTCACACAAAAAAAAGCCAAAGCCAATCCTCCTAAATTGTAAACACAAAAACTATTCTCGTGATTCAAAGGCTTTACACAACAATTCTTAGCTCTGTAAACATGAACTCTTAATATTTGAAAGCACAGTCCCGTGAAAACGCCACCCGAAGTACCCGGACTTGTAAAAATTACCAGTATTTTCGTCATTTCACAGCTTTCCACTGGAAACCTCCGTGATTGAATTCGACAGTAAATGTAGTAAGAATCTATTTACGTGTACTTGAGGTGTTTATTACACGTTCTTAATCATTTCTGGGAACTCTCATTGTGTATTTTAACAGTTTTACCACAATTAGACAGTTAGCTTAGAAGTATTTACTGGAACCGCCACCATTTTAACTGATTCACACAAAAAAAACGCCAAAGCCAATCCTCCTAAATTGTAAACACAAAAAATTTCTCGTGATTCAAAGGCTTTAGACACCAATTCCTGGCTCTGTAAACATGAACTCTTAATATTTGAAAGCACAGTCCCGTGAAAACGCCACCAGAAGTACCCGGACTTGTAAACATTACCAGTATTTTCATCATTTCACAGCTTTCCACTGGAAACCTCCGTGTTGAATTCGGCAGTAAATGTAGTAAGAATCTATTTACGTGTACTTGAGATGTTTATTACACGTTCTTAATCATTTCTGGGAACTCTCATTGTGTATTTTAACAGTTTTACCACAATTAGACAGTTTGCTTAGAAGTATTTACAGGAACCGCCACCATTTTGACTGATTCACACAAAAAAAACGCCAAAGCCAATCCTCCTAAATTGTAAACACAAAAACTATTCTCGTGATTCAAAGGCTTTAGACACCAATTCTTAGCTCTGTAAACATGAACTCTTAATATTTGAAAGCACAGTCCCGTGAAAACGCCACCAGAAGTACCCGTACTTGTAAACATTACCAGTATTTTCGTCATTTCACAGCTTTCCACTGGAAACCTCCGTGTTGAATTCGACAGTAAATGTAGTAAGAATCTATTTACGTGTACTTGAGGGGTTTATTACACGTTCTTAATCATTTCTGGGAACTCTCATTGTGTATTTTAACAGTTTTACCACAATTAGACAGTTTGCTTAGAAGTATTTACTGGAACCGCCACCATTTTGACTGATTCACACAAAAAAAACGCCAAAGCCAATCCTCCTAAATTGTAAACACAAAAACTATTCTCGTGATTCAAAGGCTTTAGACACCAATTCTTAGCTCTGTAAACATGAACTCTTAATATTTGAAAGCACAGTCCCGTGAAAACGCCACCAGAAGTACCCGTACTTGTAAACATTACCTGTATTTTCGTCATTTCACAGCTTTCCACTGGAAACCTCCGTGTTGAATTCGACAGTAAATGTAGTAAGAATCTATTTACGTGTACTTGAGATGTTTATTACACGTTCTTAATCATTTCTGGGAACTCTCATTGTGTATTTTAACAGTTTTACGACAATTAGACAGTTTGCTTAGAAGTATTTACTGGAACCGCCACCATTTTGACTGATTCACACAAAAAAAACGCCAAAGCCAATCCTCCTAAATTGTAAACACAAAAACTATTCTCATGATTCAAAGGCTTTAGACACCAATTCTGAGCTCCGTAAACATGAACTCTTAATATTTGAAAGCACAGTCCCGTGAAAACGCCACCAGAAGTACCCGTACTTGTAAACATTACCAGTATTTTCGTCATTTCACAGCTTTCCACTGGAAACCTCCGTGTTTAATTCGACAGTAAATGTAGTAAGAATCTATTTACGTGTACTTGAGGGGTTTATTACACGTTCTTAATCATTTCTGGGAACTCTCATTGTGTATTTTAACAGTTTTACCACAATTAGACAGTTTGCTTAGAAGTATTTCCTGGAACCGTCACCATTTTGACTGATTCACACAAAAAAAACGCCAAAGCCAATCCTCCTAAATTGTAAACACAAAAACTATTCTCGTGATTCAAAGGCTTTAGACACCAATTCTGAGCTCTGTAAACATGAACTCTTAATATTTGAAAGCACACTCCCGTGAAAACGCCACCAGAAGTACCCGGACTTGTAAACATTACCAGTATTTTCGTCATTTCACACCTTTCCACTGGAAACCTCCGTGATTGAATTCGACAGTAAATGTAGTAAGAATCTATTTACGTGTACTTGAGATGTTTATTACACGTTCTTAATCATTTCTGGGAACTCTCATTGTGTATTTTAACAGTTTTACCACAATTAGACTGTTTGCTTAGAAGTATTTACTGGAACCGCCACCATTTTAACTGATTCACACAAAAAAAACGCCAAAGCCAATCCTCCTAAATTGTAAACAAAAACACTATTCTCGTCATTCAAAGGCTTTAGACACCAATTCTGAGCTCTGTAAACATGAACTCTTAATATTTGAAAGCACAGTCCCGTGAAAACGCCACCAGAAGTACCCGTACTTGTAAACATTACCAGTATTTTCGTCATTTCACAGCTTTCCACTGGAAACCTCCGTGTTTAATTCGACAGTAAATGTAGTAAGAATCTATTTACGTGTACTTGAGATGTTTATTACACGTTCTTAATCATTTCTGGGAACTCTCATTGTGTATTTTAACAGTTTTACGACAATTAGACAGTTTGCTTAGAAGTATTTACTGGAACCGCCACCATTTTGACTGATTCACACAAAAAAAACGCCAAAGCCAATCCTCCTAAATTGTAAACACAAAAACTATTCTCGTGATTCAAAGGCTTTAGACACCAATTCTGAGCTCTGTAAACATGAACTCTTAATATTTGAAAGCACAGTCCCGTGAAAACGCCACCAGAAGTACCCGGACTTGTAAACATTACCAGTATTTTCGTCATTTCACAGCTTTCCACTGGAAACCTCCGTGATTGAATTCGACAGTAAATGTAGTAAGAATCTATTTACGTGTACTTGAGATGTTTATTACACGTTCTTAATCATTTCTGGGAACTCTCATTGTGTATTTTAACAGTTTTACCACAATTAGACAGTTTGCTTAGAAGTATTTACTGGAACCGCCACCATTTTAACTGATTCACACAAAAAAAACGCCAAAGCCAATCCTCCTAAATTGTAAACACAAAAACTATTCTCGTGATTCAAAGGCTTTAGACACCAATTCTGAGCTCTGTAAACATGAACTCGTAATAATTGAAAGCACAGTCCCGTGAAAACGCCACCCGAAGTACCCGGACTTGTAAACATTACCAGTATTTTCGTCATTTCACAGCTTTCCACTGGAAACCTCCGTGATTGAATTCGACAGTAAATGTAGTAAGAATCTATTTACGTGTACTTGAGGGGTTTATTACACGTTCTTAATCATTTCTGGGAACTCTCATTGTGTATTTTAACAGTTTTACCACAATTAGACAGTTTGCTTAGAAGTATTTACTGGAACCGCCACCATTTTAACTGATTCACACAAAAAAAAGCCAAAGCCAATCCTCCTAAATTGTAAACACAAAAACTATTCTCGTGATTCAAAGGCTTTACACAACAATTCTTAGCTCTGTAAACATGAACTCTTAATATTTGAAAGCACAGTCCCGTGAAAACGCCACCCGAAGTACCCGGACTTGTAAAAATTACCAGTATTTTCGTCATTTCACAGCTTTCCACTGGAAACCTCCGTGATTGAATTCGACAGTAAATGTAGTAAGAATCTATTTACGTGTACTTGAGGTGTTTATTACACGTTCTTAATCATTTCTGGGAACTCTCATTGTGTATTTTAACAGTTTTACCACAATTAGACAGTTAGCTTAGAAGTATTTACTGGAACCGCCACCATTTTAACTGATTCACACAAAAAAAACGCCAAAGCCAATCCTCCTAAATTGTAAACACAAAAAATTTCTCGTGATTCAAAGGCTTTAGACACCAATTCCTGGCTCTGTAAACATGAACTCTTAATATTTGAAAGCACAGTCCCGTGAAAACGCCACCAGAAGTACCCGGACTTGTAAACATTACCAGTATTTTCATCATTTCACAGCTTTCCACTGGAAACCTCCGTGTTGAATTCGGCAGTAAATGTAGTAAGAATCTATTTACGTGTACTTGAGATGTTTATTACACGTTCTTAATCATTTCTGGGAACTCTCATTGTGTATTTTAACAGTTTTACCACAATTAGACAGTTTGCTTAGAAGTATTTACTGGAACCGCCACCATTTTGACTGATTCACACAAAAAAAACGCCAAAGCCAATCCTCCTAAATTGTAAACACAAAAACTATTCTCGTGATTCAAAGGCTTTAGACACCAATTCTTAGCTCTGTAAACATGAACTCTTAATATTTGAAAGCACAGTCCCGTGAAAACGCCACCAGAAGTACCCGTACTTGTAAACATTACCAGTATTTTCGTCATTTCACAGCTTTCCACTGGAAACCTCCGTGTTGAATTCGACAGTAAATGTAGTAAGAATCTATTTACGTGTACTTGAGATGTTTATTACACGTTCTTAATCATTTCTGGGAACTCTCATTGTGTATTTTAACAGTTTTACGACAATTAGACAGTTTGCTTAGAAGTATTTACTGGAACCGCCACCATTTTAACTGATTCACACAAAAAAAACGCCAAAGCCAATCCTCCTAAATTGTAAACACAAAAACTATTCTCGTGATTCAAAGGCTTTAGACACCAATTCTGAGCTCTGTAAACATGAACTCTTAATATTTGAAAGCACAGTCCCGTGAAAACGCCACCAGAAGTACCCGTACTTGTAAACATTACCAGTATTTTCGTCATTTCACAGCTTTCCACTGGAAACCTCCGTGTTTAATTCGACAGTAAATGTAGTAAGAATCTATTTATGTGTACTTGAGGGGTTTATTACACGTTCTTAATCATTTCTGGGAACTCTCATTGTGTATTTTAACAGTTTTACCACAATTAGACAGTTTGCTTAGAAGTATTTCCTGGAACCGTCACCATTTTGACTGATTCACACAAAAAAAAAGCCAAAGCCAATCCTCCTAAATTGTAAACACAAAAACTATTCTCGTGATTCAAAGGCTTTAGACACCAATTCTGAGCTCTGTAAACATGAACTCTTAATATTTGAAAGCACAGTCCCGTGAAAACGCCACCAGAAGTACCCGGACTTGTAAACATTACCAGTATTTTCGTCATTTCACACCTTTCCACTGGAAACCTCCGTGATTGAATTCGACAGTAAATGTAGTAAGAATCTATTTATGTGTACTTGAGATGTTTATTACACGTTCTTAATCATTTCTGGGAACTCTCATTGTGTATTTTAACAGTTTTGCCACAATTAGACAGTTTGCTTAGAAGTATTTACTGGAACCGCCACCATTTTAACTGATTCACACAAAAAAAACGCCAAAGCCAATCCTCCTAAATTGTAAACAAAAACACTATTCTCGTCATTCAAAGGCTTTAGTCACCAATTCTGAGCTCTGTAAACATGAACTCTTAATATTTGAAAGCACAGTCCCGTGAAAACGCCACCCGAAGTACCCGGACTTGTAAACATTACCAGTATTTTCGTCATTTCAAAGCTTTCCACTGGAAACCTCCGTGATTGAATTCGACAGTAAATGTAGCAAGAATCTATTTACGTGTTCTTGAGGGGTTTATTACACGTTCTTAATCATTTCTGGGAACTCTCATTGTGTATTTTAACAGTTTTACCACAATTAGACAGTTTGCTTAGAAGTATTTCCTGGAACCGTCACCATTTTGACTGATTCACACAAAAAAAACGCCAAAGCCAATCCTCCTAAATTGTAAACACAAAAACTATTCTCGTGATTCAAAGGCTTTAGACACCAATTCTGAGCTCTGTAAACATGAACTCTTAATATTTGAAAGCACAGTCCCGTGACAACGCCACCAGAAGTACCCGTACTTGTAAACATTACCAGTATTTTCTTCATTTCACAGCTTTCCACTGGAAACCTCCGTGTTTAATTCGACAGTAAATGTAGTAAGAATCTATTTACGTGTACTTGAGATGTTTATTACACGTTCTTAATCATTTCTGGGAACTCTCATTGTGTATTTTAACAGTTTTACCACAATTAGACAGTTTGCTTAGAAGTATTTACTGGAACCGCCACCATTTTGACTGATTCACACAAAAAAAACGCCAAAGCCAATCCTCCTAAATTGTAAACACAAAAACTATTCTCGTGATTCAAAGGCTTTAGACACCAATTCTTAGCTCTGTAAACATGAACTCTTAATATTTGAAAGCACAGTCCCGTGAAAACGCCACCAGAAGTACCTGTACTTGTAAACATTACCAGTATTTTCGTCATTTCACAGCTTTCCACTGGAAACCTCCGTGTTTAATTCGACAGTAAATGTAGTAAGAATCTATTTACCTGTACTTGAGGGGTTTATTCCACGTTCTTAATCATTTCTGGGAACTCTCATTGTGTATTTTAACAGTTTTACCACAATTAGACAGTTTGCTTAGAAGTATTTACTGGAACCGCCACCATTTTGACTGATTCACACAAAAAAAACGCCAAAGCCAATCCTCCTAAATTGTAAACACAAAAACTATTCTCGTGATTCAAAGGCTTTAGACACCAATTCTGAGCTCTGTAAACATGAACTCTTAATATTTGAAAGCACAGTCCCGTGAAAACGCCACCAGAAGTACCCGTACTTGTAAACATTACCAGTATTTTCGTCATTTCACACCTTTCCACTGGAAACCTCCGTGATTGAATTCGACAGTAAATGTAGTAAGAATCTATTTACGTGTACTTGAGATGTTTATTACACGTTCTTAATCATTTCTGGGAACTCTCATTGTGTATTTTAACAGTTTTACCACAATTAGACAGTTTGCTTAGAAGTATTTACTGGAACCGCCACCATTTTAACTGATTCACACAAAAAAAACGCCAAAGCCAATCCTCCTAAATTGTAAACAAAAACACTATTCTCGTCATTCAAAGGCTTTAGACACCAATTCTGAGCTCTGTAAACATGAACTCTTAATATTTGAAAGCACAGTCCCGTGAAAACGCCACCCGAAGTACCCGGACTTGTAAACATTACCAGTATTTTCGTCATTTCAAAGCTTTCCACTGGAAACCTCCGTGATTGAATTCGACAGTAAATGTAGCAAGAATCTATTTACGTGTTCTTGATGGGTTTATTACACGTTCTTAATCATTTCTGGGAACTCTCATTGTGTATTTTAACAGTTTTACCACAATTAGACAGTTTGCTTAGAAGTATTTCCTGGAACCGTCACCATTTTGACTGATTCACACAAAAAAAACGCCAAAGCCAATCCTCCTAAATTGTAAACACAAAAAATTTCTCGTGATTCAAAGGCTTTAGACACCAATTCTGAGCTCTGTAAACATGAACTCTTAATATTTGAAAGCACAGTCCCGTGAAAACGCCACCAGAAGTACCCGTACTTGTAAACATTACCAGTATTTTCTTCATTTCACAGCTTTCCACTGGAAACCACCGTGTTTAATTCGACAGTAAATGTAGTAAGAATCTATTTACGTGTACTTGAGATGTTTATTACATGTTCTTAATCATTTCTGGGAACTCTCATTGTGTATTTTAACAGTTTTACCACAATTAGACAGTTTGCTTAGAAGTATTTACTGGAACCGCCACCATTTTGACTGATTCACACAAAAAAAACGCCAAAGCCAATCCTCCTAAATTGTAAACACAAAAACTATTCTCGTGATTCAAAGGCTTTAGACACCAATTCTTAGCTCTGTAAACATGAACTCTTAATATTTGAAAGCACAGTCCCGTGAAAACGCCACCAGAAGTACCCGTACTTGTAAACATTACCAGTATTTTCGTCATTTCACAGCATTCCACTGGAAACCTCCGTGTTTAATTCGACAGTAAATGTAGTAAGAATCTATTTACGTGTACTTGAGGGGTTTATTACACGTTCTTAATCATTTCTGGGAACTCTCATTGTGTATTTTAACAGTTTTACCACAATTAGACAGTTTGCTTAGAAGTATTTACTGGAACCGCCACCATTTTGACTGATTCACGCAAAAAAAAACGCCAAAGCCTATCCTCCTAAATTGTAAACACAAAAACTATTCTCGTGATTCAAAGGCTTTAGACACCAATTCTGAGCTCTGTAAACATGAACTCTTAATATTTGAAAGCACAGTCCCGTGAAAACGCCACCAGAAGTACCCGTACTTGTAAACATTACCAGTATTTTCGTCATTTCACAGCTTTCCACTGGAAACCTCCGTGTTTAATTCGACAGTAAATGTAGTAAGAATCTATTTACGTGTACTTGAGATGTTTATTACACGTTCTTAATCATTTCTGGGAACTCTCATTGTGTATTTTAACAGTTTTACCACAATTAGACAGTTTGCTTAGAAGTATTTACTGGAACCGCGACCATTTTAACTGATTCACACAAAAAAAAACGCCAAAGCCAATCCTCCTAAATTGTAAACACAAAAACTATTCTCGTGATTCAAAGGCTTTAGACACCAATTCTGAGCTCTGTAAACATGAACTCGTAATAATTGAAAGCACAGTCCCGTGAAAACGCCACCCGAAGTACCCGGACTTGTAAACATTACCAGTATTTTCGTCATTTCACAGCTTTCCACTGGAAACCTCCGTGTTTAATTCGACAGTAAATGTAGTAAGAATCTATTTACGTGTACTTGAGGGGTTTATTACACGTTCTTAATCATTTCTGGGAACTCTCATTGTGTATTTTAACAGTTTTACCACAATTAGACAGTTTGCTTAGAAGTATTTACTGGAACCGCGACCATTTTAACTGATTCACACAAAAAAAAGCCAAAGCCAATCCTCCTAAATTGTAAACACAAAAACTATTCTCGTGATTCAAAGGCTTTACACAACAATTCTTAGCTCTGTAAACATGAACTCTTAATATTTGAAAGCACAGTCCCGTGAAAACGCCACCCGAAGTACCCGGACTTGTAAACATTACCAGTATTTTCGTCATTTCACAGCTTTCCACTGGAAACCTCCGTGATTGAATTCGACAGTAAATGTAGTAAGAATCTATTTACGTGTACTTGAGGGGTTTATTACACGTTCTTAATCATTTCTGGGAACTCTCATTGTGTATTTTAACAGTTTTACCACAATTAGACAGTTTGCTTAGAAGTATTTACTGGAACCGCCACCATTTTGACTGATTCACACAAAAAAAACGCCAAAGCCAATCCTCCTAAATTGTAAACACAAAAACTATTCTCATGATTCAAAGGCTTTAGACACCAATTCTGAGCTCCGTAAACATGAACTCTTAATATTTGAAAGCACAGTCCCGTGAAAACGCCACCAGAAGTACCCGTACTTGTAAACATTACCAGTATTTTCGTCATTTCACAGCTTTCCACTGGAAACCTCCGTGTTTAATTCGACAGTAAATGTAGTAAGAATCTATTTACGTGTACTTGAGATGTTTATTACACGTTCTTAATCATTTCTGGGAACTCTCATTGTGTATTTTAACAGTTTTACGACAATTAGACAGTTTGCTTAGAAGTATTTTCTGGAACCGCCACCATTTTGACTGATTCACACAAAAAAAACGCCAAAGCCAATCCTCCTAAATTGTAAACACAAAAACTATTCTCGTGATTCAAAGGCTTTAGACACCAATTCTGAGCTCTGTAAACATGAACTCTTAATATTTGAAAGCACAGTCCCGTGAAAACGCCACCAGAAGTACCCGGACTTGTAAACATTACCAGTATTTTCGTCATTTCACAGCTTTCCACTGGAAACCTCCGTGATTGAATTCGACAGTAAATGTAGTAAGAATCTATTTACGTGTACTTGAGATGTTTATTACACGTTCTTAATCATTTCTGGGAACTCTCATTGTGTATTTTAACAGTTTTACCACAATTAGACAGTTTGCTTAGAAGTATTTACTGGAACCGCCACCATTTTAACTGATTCACACAAAAAAAACGCCAAAGCCAATCCTCCTAAATTGTAAACACAAAAACTATTCTCGTGATTCAAAGGCTTTAGACACCAATTCTGAGCTCTGTAAACATGAACTCATAATAATTGAAAGCACAGTCCCGTGAAAACGCCACCCGAAGTACCAGGACTTGTAAACATTACCAGTATTTTCGTCATTTCACAGCTTTCCACTGGAAACCTCCGTGATTGAATTCGACAGTAAATGTAGTAAGAATCTATTTACGTGTACTTGAGGGGTTTATTACACTTTCTTAATCATTTCTGGGAACTCTCATTGTGTATTTTAACAGTTTTACCACAATTAGACAGTTTGCTTAGAAGTATTTACTGGAACCGCCACCATTTTAACTGATTCACACAAAAAAAAGCCAAAGCCAATCCTCCTAAATTGTAAACACAAAAACTATTCTCGTGATTCAAAGGCTTTACACAACAATTCTTAGCTCTGTAAACATGAACTCTTAATATTTGAAAGCACAGTCCCGTGAAAACGCCACCCGAAGTACCCGGACTTGTAAACATTACCAGTATTTTCGTCATTTCACAGCTTTCCACTGGAAACCTCCGTGATTGAATTCGACAGTAAATGTAGTAAGAATCTATTTACGTGTACTTGAGGTGTTTATTACACGTTCTTAATCATTTCTGGGAACTCTCATTGTGTATTTTAACAGTTTTACCACAATTAGACAGTTTGCTTAGAAGTATTTACTGGAACCGCCACCATTTTAACTGATTCACACAAAAAAAACGCCAAAGCCAATCCTCCTAAATTGTAAACACAAAAAATTTCTCGTGATTCAAAGGCTTTAGACACCAATTCCTGGCTCTGTAAACATGAACTCTTAATATTTGAAAGCACAGTCCCGTGAAAACGCCACCAGAAGTACCCGGACTTGTAAACATTACCAGTATTTTCATCATTTCACAGCTTTCCACTGGAAACCTCCGTGTTGAATTCGGCAGTAAATGTAGTAAGAATCTATTTACGTGTACTTGAGATGTTTATTACACGTTCTTAATCATTTCTGGGAACTCTCATTGTGTATTTTAACAGTTTTACCACAATTAGACAGTTTGCTTAGAAGTATTTACTGGAACCGCCACCATTTTGACTGATTCACACAAAAAAAACGCCAAAGCCAATCCTCCTAAATTGTAAACACAAAAACTATTCTCGTGATTCAAAGGCTTTAGACACCAATTCTTAGCTCTGTAAACATGAACTCTTAATATTTGAAAGCACAGTCCCGTGAAAACGCCACCAGAAGTACCCGTACTTGTAAACATTACCAGTATTTTCGTCATTTCACAGCTTTCCACTGGAAACCTCCGTGTTGAATTCGACAGTAAATGTAGTAAGAATCTATTTACGTGTACTTGAGATGTTTATTACACGTTCTTAATCATTTCTGGGAACTCTCATTGTGTATTTTAACAGTTTTACGACAATTAGACAGTTTGCTTAGAAGTATTTACTGGAACCGCCACCATTTTAACTGATTCACACAAAAAAAACGCCAAAGCCAATCCTCCTAAATTGTAAACACAAAAACTATTCTCGTGATTCAAAGGCTTTAGACACCAATTCTGAGCTCTGTAAACATGAACTCTTAATATTTGAAAGCACAGTCCCGTGAAAACGCCACCAGAAGTACCCGTACTTGTAAACATTACCAGTATTTTCGTCATTTCACAGCTTTCCACTGGAAACCTCCGTGTTGAATTCGACAGTAAATGTAGTAAGAATCTATTTACGTGTACTTGAGATGTTTATTACACGTTCTTAATCATTTCTGGGAACTCTCATTGTGTATTTTAACAGTTTTACGACAATTAGACAGTTTGCTTAGAAGTATTTACTGGAACCGCCACCATTTTAACTGATTCACACAAAAAAAACGCCAAAGCCAATCCTCCTAAATTGTAAACACAAAAACTATTCTCGTGATTCAAAGGCTTTAGACACCAATTCTGAGCTCTGTAAACATGAACTCTTAATATTTGAAAGCACAGTCCCGTGAAAACGCCACCAGAAGTACCCGTACTTGTAAACATTACCAGTATTTTCGTCATTTCACAGCTTTCCACTGGAAACCTCCGTGTTTAATTCGACAGTAAATGTAGTAAGAATCTATTTATGTGTACTTGAGGGGTTTATTACACGTTCTTAATCATTTCTGGGAACTCTCATTGTGTATTTTAACAGTTTTACCACAATTAGACAGTTTGCTTAGAAGTATTTCCTGGAACCGTCACCATTTTGACTGATTCACACACAAAAAAAGCCAAAGCCAATCCTCCTAAATTGTAAACACAAAAACTATTCTCGTGATTCAAAGGCTTTAGACACCAATTCTGAGCTCTGTAAACATGAACTCTTAATATTTGAAAGCACAGTCCCGTGAAAACGCCACCAGAAGTACCCGGACTTGTAAACATTACCAGTATTTTCGTCATTTCACACCTTTCCACTGGAAACCTCCGTGATTGAATTCGACAGTAAATGTAGTAAGAATCTATTTATGTGTACTTGAGATGTTTATTACACGTTCTTAATCATTTCTGGGAACTCTCATTGTGTATTTTAACAGTTTTACCACAATTAGACAGTTTGCTTAGAAGTATTTACTGGAACCGCCACCATTTTAACTGATTCACACAAAAAAAACGCCAAAGCCAATCCTCCTAAATTGTAAACAAAAACACTATTCTCGTCATTCAAAGGCTTTAGACACCAATTCTGAGCTCTGTAAACATGAACTCTTAATATTTGAAAGCACAGTCCCGTGAAAACGCCACCCGAAGTACCCGGACTTGTAAACATTACCAGTATTTTCGTCATTTCAAAGCTTTCCACTGGAAACCTCCGTGATTGAATTCGACAGTAAATGTAGCAAGAATCTATTTACGTGTTCTTGAGGGGTTTATTACACGTTCTTAATCATTTCTGGGAACTCTCATTGTGTATTTTAACAGTTTTACCACAATTAGACAGTTTGCTTAGAAGTATTTCCTGGAACCGTCACCATTTTGACTGATTCACACAAAAAAAACGCCAAAGCCAATCCTCCTAAATTGTAAACACAAAAACTATTCTCGTGATTCAAAGGCTTTAGAAACCAATTCTGAGCTCTGTAAACATGAACTCTTAATATTTGAAAGCACAGTCCCGTGAAAACGCCACCAGAAGTACCCGTACTTGTAAACATTACCAGTATTTTCTTCATTTCACAGCTTTCCACTGGAAACCTCCGTGTTTAATTCGACAGTAAATGTAGTAAGAATCTATTTACGTGTACTTGAGATGTTTATTACACGTTCTTAATCATTTCTGGGAACTCTCATTGTGTATTTTAACAGTTTTACCACAATTAGACAGTTTGCTTAGAAGTATTTACTGGAACCGCCACCATTTTGACTGATTCACACAAAAAAAACGCCAAAGCCAATCCTCCTAAATTGTAAACACAAAAACTATTCTCGTGATTCAAAGGCTTTAGACACCAATTCTTAGCTCTGTAAACATGAACTCTTAATATTTGAAAGCACAGTCCCGTGAAAACGCCACCAGAAGTACCCGTACTTGTAAACATTACCAGTATTTTCGTCATTTCACAGCTTTCCACTGGAAACCTCCGTGTTTAATTCGACAGTAAATGTAGTAAGAATCTATTTACCTGTACTTGAGGGGTTTATTACACGTTCTTAATCATTTCTGGGAACTCTCATTGTGTATTTTAACAGTTTTACCACAATTAGACAGTTTGCTTAGAAGTATTTACTGGAACCGCCACCATTTTGACTGATTCACACAAAAAAAACGCCAAAGCCAATCCTCCTAAATTGTAAACACAAAAACTATTCTCGTGATTCAAAGGCTTTAGACACCAATTCTGAGCTCTGTAAACATGAACTCTTAATATTTGAAAGCACAGTCCCGTGAAAACGCCACCAGAAGTACCCGGACTTGTAAACATTACCAGTATTTTCGTCATTTCACACCTTTCCACTGGAAACCTCCGTGATTGAATTCGACAGTAAATGTAGTAAGAATCTATTTACGTGTACTTGAGATGTTTATTACACGTTCTTAATCATTTCTGGGAACTCTCATTGTGTATTTTAACAGTTTTACCACAATTAGACAGTTTGCTTAGAAGTATTTACTGGAACCGCCACCATTTTAACTGATTCACACAAAAAAAACGCCAAAGCCAATCCTCCTAAATTGTAAACAAAAACACTATTCTCGTCATTCAAAGGCTTTAGACACCAATTCTGAGCTCTGTAAACATGAACTCTTAATATTTGAAAGCACAGTCCCGTGAAAACGCCACCCGAAGTACCCGGACTTGTAAACATTACCAGTATTTTCGTCATTTCAAAGCTTTCCACTGGAAACCTCCGTGATTGAATTCGACAGTAAATGTAGCAAGAATCTATTTACGTGTTCTTGAGGGGTTTATTACACGTTCTTAATCATTTCTGGGAACTCTCATTGTGTATTTTAACAGTTTTACCACAATTAGACAGTTTGCTTAGAAGTATTTCCTGGAACCGTCACCATTTTGACTGATTCACACAAAAAAAACGCCAAAGCCAATCCTCCTAAATTGTAAACACAAAAAATTTCTCGTGATTCAAAGGCTTTAGACACCAATTCTGAGCTCTGTAAACATGAACTCTTAATATTTGAAAGCACAGTCCCGTGAAAACGCCACCAGAAGTACCCGTACTTGTAAACATTACCAGTATTTTCTTCATTTCACAGCTTTCCACTGGAAACCTCCGTGTTTAATTCGACAGTAAATGTAGTAAGAATCTATTTACGTGTACTTGAGATGTTTATTACACGTTCTTAATCATTTCTGGGAACTCTCATTGTGTATTTTAACAGTTTTACCACAATTAGACAGTTTGCTTAGAAGTATTTACTGGAACCGCCACCATTTTGACTGATTCACACAAAAAAAACGCCAAAGCCAATCCTCCTAAATTGTAAACACAAAAACTATTCTCGTGATTCAAAGGCTTTAGACACCAATTCTTAGCTCTGTAAACATGAACTCTTAATATTTGAAAGCACAGTCCCGTGAAAACGCCACCAGAAGTACCCGTACTTGTAAACATTACCAGTATTTTCGTCATTTCACAGCATTCCACTGGAAACCTCCGTGTTTAATTCGACAGTAAATGTAGTAAGAATCTATTTACGTGTACTTGAGGGGTTTATTACACGTTCTTAATCATTTCTGGGAACTCTCATTGTGTATTTTAACAGTTTTACCACAATTAGACAGTTTGCTTAGAGGTATTTACTGGAACCGCCACCATTTTGACTGATTCACGCAAAAAAAACGCCAAAGCCTATCCTCCTAAATTGTAAACACAAAAACTATTCTCGTGATTCAAAGGCTTTAGACACCAATTCTGAGCTCTGTAAACATGAACTCTTAATATTTGAAAGCACAGTCCCGTGAAAACGCCACCAGAAGTACCCGGACTTGTAAACATTACCAGTATTTTCGTCATTTCACACCTTTCCACTGGAAACCTCCGTGATTGAATTCGACAGTAAATGTAGTAAGAATCTATTTACGTGTACTTGAGATGTTTATTACACGTTCTTAATCATTTCTGGGAACTCTCATTGTGTATTTTAACAGTTTTACCACAATTAGACAGTTTGCTTAGAAGTATTTACTGGAACCGCCACCATTTTAATTGATTCACACAAAAAAAACGCCAAAGCCAATCCTCCTAAATTGTAAACACAAAAACTATTCTCGTGATTCAAAGGCTTTAGACACCAATTCTGAGCTCTGTAAACATGAACTCTTAATATTTGAAAGCACAGTCCCGTGAAAACGCCACCAGAAGTACCCGTACTTGTAAACATTACCAGTATTTTCGTCATTTCACAGCTTTCCACTGGAAACCTCCGTGTTTAATTCGACAGTAAATGTAGTAAGAATCTATTTACGTGTACTTGAGATGTTTATTACACGTTCTTAATCATTTCTGGGAACTCTCATTGTGTATTTTAACAGTTTTACCACAATTAGACAGTTTGCTTAGAAGTATTTACTGGAACCGCGACCATTTTAACTGATTCACACAAAAAAAACGCCAAAGCCAATCCTCCTAAATTGTAAACACAAAAACTATTCTCGTGATTCAAAGGCTTTAGACACCAATTCTGAGCTCTGTAAACATGAACTCGTAATAATTGAAAGCACAGTCCCGTGAAAACGCCACCCGAAGTACCCGGACTTGTAAACATTACCAGTATTTTCGTCATTTCACAGCTTTCCACTGGAAACCTCCGTGTTTAATTCGACAGTAAATGTAGTAAGAATCTATTTACGTGTACTTGAGGGGTTTATTACACGTTCTTAATCATTTCTGGGAACTCTCATTGTGTATTTTAACAGTTTTACCACAATTAGACAGTTTGCTTAGAAGTATTTACTGGAACCGCGACCATTTTAACTGATTCACACAAAAAAAAGCCAAAGCCAATCCTCCTAAATTGTAAACACAAAAACTATTCTCGTGATTCAAAGGCTTTACACAACAATTCTTAGCTCTGTAAACATGAACTCTTAATATTTGAAAGCACAGTCCCGTGAAAACGCCACCCGAAGTACCCGGACTTGTAAACATTACCAGTATTTTCGTCATTTCACACCTTTCCACTGGAAACCTCCGTGATTGAATTCGACAGTAAATGTAGTAAGAATCTATTTACGTGTACTTGAGGGGTTTATTACACGTTCTTAATCATTTCTGGGAACTCTCATTGTGTATTTTAACAGTTTTACCACAATTAGACAGTTTGCTTAGAAGTATTTACTGGAACCGCCACCATTTTAACTGATTCACACAAAAAAAACGCCAAAGCCAATCCTCCTAAATTGTAAACACAAAAAATTTCTCGTGATTCAAAGGCTTTAGACACCAATTCTTAGCTCTGTAAACATGAACTCTTAATATTTGAAAGCACAGTCCCGTGAAAACGCCACCAGAAGTACCCGGACTTGTAAACATTACCAGTATTTTCATCATTTCACAGCTTTCCACTGGAAACCTCCGTGTTGAATTCGACAGTAAATGTAGTAAGAATCTATTTACGTGTTCTTGAGATGTTTATTACACGTTCTTAATCATTTCTGGGAACTCTCATTGTATATTTTAACAGTTTTACCACAATTAGACAGTTTGCTTAGAAGTATTTACTGGAACCGCCACCATTTTGACTGATTCACACAAAAAAAACGCCAAAGCCAATCCTCCTAAATTGTAAACACAAAAACTATTCTCGTGATTCAAAGGCTTTAGAGACCAATTCTTAGCTCTGTAAACATGAACTCTTAATATTTAAAAGCACAGTCCCGTGAAAACGCCACCCGAAGTACCCGTACTTGTAAACATTACCAGTATTTTCGTCATTTCACAGCTTTCCACTGGAAAACTCCGTGTTGAATTCGACAGTGAATGTAGTAAGAATCTATTTACGTGTACTTGAGGGGTTTATTACACGTTCTTAATCATTTCTGGGAACTCTCATTGTGTATTTTAACAGTTTTACCACAATTAGACAGTTTGCTTAGAAGTATTTACTGGAACCGCCACCATTTTAACTGATTCACACAAAAAAAACGCCAAAGCCAATCCTCCTAAATTGTAAACACAAAAACTATTCTCGTGATTCAAAGGCTTTAGACACCAATTCTGAGCTCTGTAAACATGAACTCTTAATATTTGAAAGCACAGTCCCGTGAAAACGCCACCAGAAGTACCCGTACTTGTAAACATTACCAGTATTTTCTTCATTTCACAGCTTTCCACTGGAAACCTCCGTGTTTAATTCGACAGTAAATGTAGTTAGAATCTATTTACGTGTACTTGAGATGTTTATTACACGTTCTGAATCATTTCTGGGAACTCTCATTGTGTATTTTAACAGTTTTACCACAATTAGACAGTTTGCTTAGAAGTATTTACTGGAACCGCCACCATTTTGACTGATTCACACAAAAAAAACGCCAAAGCCAATCCTCCTAAATTGTAAACACAAAAACTATTCTCGTGATTCAAAGGCTTTAGACACCAATTCTTAGCTCTGTAAACATGAACTCTTAATATTTGAAAGCACAGTCCCGTGAAAACGCCACCAGAAGTACCCGTACTTGTAAACATTACCAGTATTTTCGTCATTTCACAGCATTCCACTGGAAACCTCCGTGTTTAATTCGACAGTAAATGTAGTAAGAATCTATTTACGTGTACTTGAGGGGTTTATTACACGTTCTTAATCATTTCTGGGAACTCTCATTGTGTATTTTAACAGTTTTACCACAATTAGACAGTTTGCTTAGAAGTATTTACTGGAACCGCCACCATTTTGACTGATTCACGCAAAAAAAACGCCAAAGCCTATCCTCCTAAATTGTAAACACAAAAACTATTCTCGTGATTCAAAGGCTTTAGACACCAATTCTGAGCTCTGTAAACATGAACTCTTAATATTTGAAAGCACAGTCCCGTGAAAACGCCACCAGAAGTACCCGGACTTGTAAACATTACCAGTATTTTCGTCATTTCACACCTTTCCACTGGAAACCTCCGTGATTGAATTCGACAGTAAATGTAGTAAGAATCTATTTACGTGTACTTGAGATGTTTATTACACGTTCTTAATCATTTCTGGGAACTCTCATTGTGTATTTTAACAGTTTTACCACAATTAGACAGTTTGCTTAGAAGTATTTACTGGAACCGCCACCATTTTAATTGATTCACACAAAAAAAACGCCAAAGCCAATCCTCCTAAATTGTAAACACAAAAACTATTCTCGTGATTCAAAGGCTTTAGACACCAATTCTGAGCTCTGTAAACATGAACTCTTAATATTTGAAAGCACAGTCCCGTGAAAACGCCACCAGAAGTACCCGTACTTGTAAACATTACCAGTATTTTCGTCATTTCACAGCTTTCCACTGGAAACCTCCGTGTTTAATTCGACAGTAAATGTAGTAAGAATCTATTTACGTGTACTTGAGATGTTTATTACACGTTCTTAATCATTTCTGGGAACTCTCATTGTGTATTTTAACAGTTTTACCACAATTAGACAGTTTGCTTAGAAGTATTTACTGGAACCGCGACCATTTTAACTGATTCACACAAAAAAAACGCCAAAGCCAATCCTCCTAAATTGTAAACACAAAAACTATTCTCGTGATTCAAAGGCTTTAGACACCAATTCTGAGCTCTGTAAACATGAACTCGTAATAATTGAAAGCACAGTCCCGTGAAAACGCCACCCGAAGTACCCGGACTTGTAAACATTACCAGTATTTTCGTCATTTCACAGCTTTCCACTGGAAACCTCCGTGTTTAATTCGACAGTAAATGTAGTAAGAATCTATTTACGTGTACTTGAGGGGTTTATTACACGTTCTTAATCATTTCTGGGAACTCTCATTGTGTATTTTAACAGTTTTACCACAATTAGACAGTTTGCTTAGAAGTATTTACTGGAACCGCGACCATTTTAACTGATTCACACAAAAAAAAGCCAAAGCCAATCCTCCTAAATTGTAAACACAAAAACTATTCTCGTGATTCAAAGGCTTTACACAACAATTCTTAGCTCTGTAAACATGAACTCTTAATATTTGAAAGCACAGTCCCGTGAAAACGCCACCCGAAGTACCCGGACTTGTAAACATTACCAGTATTTTCGTCATTTCACAGCTTTCCACTGGAAACCTCCGTGATTGAATTCGACAGTAAATGTAGTAAGAATCTATTTACGTGTACTTGAGGGGTTTATTACACGTTCTTAATCATTTCTGGGAACTCTCATTGTGTATTTTAACAGTTTTACCACAATTAGACAGTTTGCTTAGAAGTATTTACTGGAACCGCCACCATTTTAACTGATTCACACAAAAAAAACGCCAAAGCCAATCCTCCTAAATTGTAAACACAAAAAATTTCTCGTGATTCAAAGGCTTTAGACACCAATTCTTAGCTCTGTAAACATGAACTCTTAATATTTGAAAGCACAGTCCCGTGAAAACGCCACCAGAAGTACCCGTACTTGTAAACATTACCAGTATTTTCGTCATTTCACAGCATTCCACTGGAAACCTCCGTGTTTAATTCGACAGTAAATGTAGTAAGAATCTATTTACGTGTACTTGAGGGGTTTATTACACGTTCTTAATCATTTCTGGGAACTCTCATTGTGTATTTTAACAGTTTTACCACAATTAGACAGTTTGCTTAGAAGTATTTACTGGAACCGCCACCATTTTGACTGATTCACGCAAAAAAAACGCCAAAGCCTATCCTCCTAAATTGTAAACACAAAAACTATTCTCGTGATTCAAAGGCTTTAGACACCAATTCTGAGCTCTGTAAACATGAACTCTTAATATTTGAACGCACAGTCCCGTGAAAACGCCACCCGAAGTACCCGGACTTGTAAACATTACCAGTATTTTCGTCATTTCACAGCTTTCCACTGGAAACCTCCGTGTTTAATTCGACAGTAAATGTAGTAAGAATCTATTTACGTGTACTTGAGGGGTTTATTACACGTTCTTAATCATTTCTGGGAACTCTCATTGTGTATTTTAACAGTTTTACCACAATTAGACAGTTTGCTTAGAAGTATTTACTGGAACCGCGACCATTTTAACTGATTCACACAAAAAAAAGCCAAAGCCAATCCTCCTAAATTGTAAACACAAAAACTATTCTCGTGATTCAAAGGCTTTACACAACAATTCTTAGCTCTGTAAACATGAACTCTTAATATTTGAAAGCACAGTCCCGTGAAAACGCCACCCGAAGTACCCGGACTTGTAAACATTACCAGTATTTTCGTCATTTCACAGCTTTCCACTGGAAACCTCCGTGATTGAATTCGACAGTAAATGTAGTAAGAATCTATTTACGTGTACTTGAGGGGTTTATTACACGTTCTTAATCATTTCTGGGAACTCTCATTGTGTATTTTAACAGTTTTACCACAATTAGACAGTTTGCTTAGAAGTATTTACTGGAACCGCCACCATTTTGACTGATTCACGCAAAAAAAACGCCAAAGCCTATCCTCCTAAATTGTAAACACAAAAACTATTCTCGTGATTCAAAGGCTTTAGACACCAATTCTGAGCTCTGTAAACATGAACTCTTAATATTTGAAAGCACAGTCCCGTGAAAACGCCACCAGAAGTACCCGGACTTGTAAACATTACCAGTATTTTCATCATTTCACACCTTTCCACTGGAAACCTCCGTGATTGAATTCGACAGTAAATGTAGTAAGAATCTATTTACGTGTACTTGAGATGTTTATTACACGTTCTTAATCATTTCTGGGAACTCTCATTGTGTATTTTAACAGTTTTACCACAATTAGACAGTTTGCTTAGAAGTATTTACTGGAACCGCCACCATTTTAATTGATTCACACAAAAAAAACGCCAAAGCCAATCCTCCTAAATTGTAAACACAAAAACTATTCTCGTGATTCAAAGGCTTTAGACACCAATTCTGAGCTCTGTAAACATGAACTCTTAATATTTGAAAGCACAGTCCCGTGAAAACGCCACCAGAAGTACCCGTACTTGTAAACATTACCAGTATTTTCGTCATTTCACAGCTTTCCACTGGAAACCTCCGTGTTTAATTCGACAGTAAATGTAGTAAGAATCTATTTACGTGTACTTGAGATGTTTATTACACGTTCTTAATCATTTCTGGGAACTCTCATTGTGTATTTTAACAGTTTTACCACAATTAGACAGTTTGCTTAGAAGTATTTACTGGAACCGCGACCATTTTAACTGATTCACACAAAAAAAACGCCAAAGCCAATCCTCCTAAATTGTAAACACAAAAACTATTCTCGTGATTCAAAGGCTTTAGACACCAATTCTTAGCTCTGTAAACATGAACTCTTAATATTTGAAAGCACAGTCCCGTGAAAACGCCACCAGAAGTACCCGTACTTGTAAACATTACCAGTATTTTCGTCATTTCACAGCATTCCACTGGAAACCTCCGTGTTTAATTCGACAGTAAATGTAGTAAGAATCTATTTACGTGTACTTGAGGGGTTTATTACACGTTCTTAATCATTTCTGGGAACTCTCATTGTGTATTTTAACAGTTTTACCACAATTAGACAGTTTGCTTAGAAGTATTTACTGGAACCGCCACCATTTTGACTGATTCACGCAAAAAAAACGCCAAAGCCTATCCTCCTAAATTGTAAACACAAAAACTATTCTCGTGATTCAAAGGCTTTAGACACCAATTCTGAGCTCTGTAAACATGAACTCTTAATATTTGAAAGCACAGTCCCGTGAAAACGCCACCAGAAGTACCCGGACTTGTAAACATTACCAGTATTTTCGTCATTTCACACCTTTCCACTGGAAACCTCCGTGATTGAATTCGACAGTAAATGTAGCAAGAATCTATTTACGTGTACTTGAGATGTTTATTACACGTTCTTAATCATTTCTGGGAACTCTCATTGTGTATTTTAACAGTTTTACCACAATTAGACAGTTTGCTTAGAAGTATTTACTGGAACCGCCACCATTTTAATTGATTCACACAAAAAAAACGCCAAAGCCAATCCTCCTAAATTGTAAACACAAAAACTATTCTCGTGATTCAAAGGCTTTAGACACCAATTCTGAGCTCTGTAAACATGAACTCTTAATATTTGAAAGCACAGTCCCGTGAAAACGCCACCAGAAGTACCCGTACTTGTAAACATTACCAGTATTTTCGTCATTTCACAGCTTTCCACTGGAAACCTCCGTGTTTAATTCGACAGTAAATGTAGTAAGAATCTATTTACGTGTACTTGAGATGTTTATTACACGTTCTTAATCATTTCTGGGAACTCTCATTGTGTATTTTAACAGTTTTACCACAATTAGACAGTTTGCTTAGAAGTATTTACTGGAACCGCCACCATTTTGACTGATTCACGCAAAAAAAACGCCAAAGCCTATCCTCCTAAATTGTAAACACAAAAACTATTCTCGTGATTCAAAGGCTTTAGACACCAATTCTGAGCTCTGTAAACATGAACTCTTAATATTTGAAAGCACAGTCCCGTGAAAACGCCACCAGAAGTACCCGGACTTGTAAACATTACCAGTATTTTCGTCATTTCACACCTTTCCACTGGAAACCTCCGTGATTGAATTCGACAGTAAATGTAGCAAGAATCTATTTACGTGTACTTGAGATGTTTATTACACGTTCTTAATCATTTCTGGGAACTCTCATTGTGTATTTTAACAGTTTTACCACAATTAGACAGTTTGCTTAGAAGTATTTACTGGAACCGCCACCATTTTAATTGATTCACACAAAAAAAACGCCAAAGCCAATCCTCCTAAATTGTAAACACAAAAACTATTCTCGTGATTCAAAGGCTTTAGACACCAATTCTGAGCTCTGTAAACATGAACTCTTAATATTTGAAAGCACAGTCCCGTGAAAACGCCACCAGAAGTACCCGTACTTGTAAACATTACCAGTATTTTCGTCATTTCACAGCTTTCCACTGGAAACCTCCGTGTTTAATTCGACAGTAAATGTAGTAAGAATCTATTTACGTGTACTTGAGATGTTTATTACACGTTCTTAATCATTTCTGGGAACTCTCATTGTGTATTTTAACAGTTTTACCACAATTAGACAGTTTGCTTAGAAGTATTTACTGGAACCGCGACCATTTTAACTGATTCACACAAAAAAAACGCCAAAGCCAATCCTCCTAAATTGTAAACACAAAAACTATTCTCGTGATTCAAAGGCTTTAGACACCAATTCTGAGCTCTGTAAACATGAACTCGTAATAATTGAAAGCACAGTCCCGTGAAAACGCCACCCGAAGTACCCGGACTTGTAAACATTACCAGTATTTTCGTCATTTCACAGCTTTCCACTGGAAACCTCCGTGTTTAATTCGACAGTAAATGTAGTAAGAATCTATTTACGTGTACTTGAGGGGTTTATTACACGTTCTTAATCATTTCTGGGAACTCTCATTGTGTATTTTAACAGTTTTACCACAATTAGACAGTTTGCTTAGAAGTATTTACTGGAACCGCCACCATTTTGACTGATTCACGCAAAAAAAACGCCAAAGCCTATCCTCCTAAATTGTAAACACAAAAACTATTCTCGTGATTCAAAGGCTTTACACAACAATTCTTAGCTCTGTAAACATGAACTCTTAATATTTGAAAGCACAGTCCCGTGAAAACGCCACCCGAAGTACCCGGACTTGTAAACATTACCAGTATTTTCGTCATTTCACAGCTTTCCACTGGAAACCTCCGTGATTGAATTCGACAGTAAATGTAGTAAGAATCTATTTACGTGTACTTGAGGGGTTTATTACACGTTCTTAATCATTTCTGGGAACTCTCATTGTGTATTTTAACAGTTTTACCACAATTAGACAGTTTGCTTAGAAGTATTTACTGGAACCGCCACCATTTTAACTGATTCACACAAAAAAAACGCCAAAGCCAATCCTCCTAAATTGTAAACACAAAAAATTTCTCGTGATTCAAAGGCTTTAGACACCAATTCTTAGCTCTGTAAACATGAACTCTTAATATTTGAAAGCACAGTCCCGTGAAAACGCCACCAGAAGTACCCGTACTTGTAAACATTACCAGTATTTTCGTCATTTCACAGCATTCCACTGGAAACCTCCGTGTTTAATTCGACAGTAAATGTAGTAAGAATCTATTTACGTGTACTTGAGGGGTTTATTACACGTTCTAAATCATTTCTGGGAACTCTCATTGTGTATTTTAACAATTTTACCACAATTAGACAGTTTGCTTAGAAGTATTTACTGGAACCGCCACCATTTTGACTGATTCACGCAAAAAAAAACGCCAAAGCCTATCCTCCTAAATTGTAAACACAAAAACTATTCTCGTGATTCAAAGGCTTTAGACACCAATTCTGAGCTCTGTAAACATGAACTCTTAATATTTGAAAGCACAGTCCCGTGAAAACGCCACCAGAAGTACCCGGACTTGTAAACATTACCAGTATTTTCGTCATTTCACACCTTTCCACTGGAAACCTCCGTGATTGAATTCGACAGTAAATGTAGTAAGAATCTATTTACGTGTACTTGAGATGTTTATTACACGTTCTTAATCATTTCTGGGAACTCTCATTGTGTATTTTAACAGTTTTACCACAATTAGACAGTTTGCTTAGAAGTATTTACTGGAACCGCCACCATTTTAATTGATTCACACAAAAAAAACGCCAAAGCCAATCCTCCTAAATTGTAAACACAAAAACTATTCTCGTGATTCAAAGGCTTTAGACACCAATTCTGAGCTCTGTAAACATGAACTCTTAATATTTGAAAGCACAGTCCCGTGAAAACGCCACCAGAAGTACCCGTACTTGTAAACATTACCAGTATTTTCGTCATTTCACAGCTTTCCACTGGAAACCTCCGTGTTTAATTCGACAGTAAATGTAGTAAGAATCTATTTACGTGTACTTGAGATGTTTATTACACGTTCTTAATCATTTCTGGGAACTCTCATTGTGTATTTTAACAGTTTTACCACAATTAGACAGTTTGCTTAGAAGTATTTACTGGAACCGCGACCATTTTAACTGATTCACACAAAAAAAACGCCAAAGCCAATCCTCCTAAATTGTAAACACAAAAACTATTCTCGTGATTCAAAGGCTTTAGACACCAATTCTGAGCTCTGTAAACATGAACTCGTAATAATTGAAAGCACAGTCCCGTGAAAACGCCACCCGAAGTACCCGGACTTGTAAACATTACCAGTATTTTCGTCATTTCACAGCTTTCCACTGGAAACCTCCGTGTTTAATTCGACAGTAAATGTAGTAAGAATCTATTTACGTGTACTTGAGGGGTTTATTACACGTTCTTAATCATTTCTGGGAACTCTCATTGTGTATTTTAACAGTTTTACCACAATTAGACAGTTTGCTTAGAAGTATTTACTGGAACCGCCACCATTTTGACTGATTCACGCAAAAAAAACGCCAAAGCCTATCCTCCTAAATTGTAAACACAAAAACTATTCTCGTGATTCAAAGGCTTTAGACACCAATTCTGAGCTCTGTAAACATGAACTCTTAATATTTGAAAGCACAGTCCCGTGAAAACGCCACCAGAAGTACCCGGACTTGTAAACATTACCAGTATTTTCGTCATTTCACAGCTTTCCACTGGAAACCTCCGTGATTGAATTCGACAGTAAATGTAGTAAGAATCTATTTACGTGTACTTGAGATGTTTATTACACGTTCTTAATCATTTCTGGGAACTCTCATTGTGTATTTTAACAGTTTTACCACAATTAGACAGTTTGCTTAGAAGTATTTACTGGAACCGCCACCATTTTAATTGATTCACACAAAAAAAACGCCAAAGCCAATCCTCCTAAATTGTAAACACAAAAACTATTCTCGTGATTCAAAGGCTTTAGACACCAATTCTGAGCTCTGTAAACATGAACTCTTAATATTTGAAAGCACAGTCCCGTGAAAACGCCACCAGAAGTACCCGTACTTGTAAACATTACCAGTATTTTCGTCATTTCACAGCTTTCCACTGGAAACCTCCGTGTTTAATTCGACAGTAAATGTAGTAAGAATCTATTTACGTGTACTTGAGATGTTTATTACACGTTCTTAATCATTTCTGGGAACTCTCATTGTGTATTTTAACAGTTTTACCACAATTAGACAGTTTGCTTAGAAGTATTTACTAGAACCGCGACCATTTTAACTGATTCACACAAAAAAAACGCCAAAGCCAATCCTCCTAAATTGTAAACACAAAAACTATTCTCGTGATTCAAAGGCTTTAGACACCAATTCTGAGCTCTGTAAACATGAACTCGTAATAATTGAAAGCACAGTCCCGTGAAAACGCCACCCGAAGTACCCGGACTTGTAAACATTACCAGTATTTTCGTCATTTCACAGCTTTCCACTGGAAACCTCCGTGTTTAATTCGACAGTAAATGTAGTAAGAATCTATTTACGTGTACTTGAGGGGTTTATTACACGTTCTTAATCATTTCTGGGAACTCTCATTGTGTATTTTAACAGTTTTACCACAATTAGACAGTTTGCTTAGAAGTATTTACTGGAACCGCGACCATTTTAACTGATTCACACAAAAAAAAGCCAAAGCCAATCCTCCTAAATTGTAAACACAAAAACTATTCTCGTGATTCAAAGGCTTTACACAACAATTCTTAGCTCTGTAAACATGAACTCTTAATATTTGAAAGCACAGTCCCGTGAAAACGCCACCCGAAGTACCCGGACTTGTAAACATTACCAGTATTTTCGTCATTTCACAGCTTTCCACTGGAAACCTCCGTGATTGAATTCGACAGTAAATGTAGTAAGAATCTATTTACGTGTACTTGAGGGGTTTATTACACGTTCTTAATCATTTCTGGGAACTCTCATTGTGTATTTTAACAGTTTTACCACAATTAGACAGTTTGCTTAGAAGTATTTACTGGAACCGCCACCATTTTAACTGATTCACACAAAAAAAACGCCAAAGCCAATCCTCCTAAATTGTAAACACAAAAAATTTCTCGTGATTCAAAGGCTTTAGACACCAATTCTTAGCTCTGTAAACATGAACTCTTAATATTTGAAAGCACAGTCCCGTGAAAACGCCACCAGAAGTACCCGTACTTGTAAACATTACCAGTATTTTCGTCATTTCACAGCATTCCACTGGAAACCTCCGTGTTTAATTCGACAGTAAATGTAGTAAGAATCTATTTACGTGTACTTGAGGGGTTTATTACACGTTCTTAATCATTTCTGGGAACTCTCATTGTGTATTTTAACAGTTTTACCACAATTAGACAGTTTGCTTAGAAGTATTTACTGGAATCGCCACCATTTTGACTGATTCACGCAAAAAAACCGCCAAAGCCTATCCTCCTAAATTGTAAACACAAAAACTATTCTCGTGATTCAAAGGCTTTAGACACCAATTCTGAGCTCTGTAAACATGAACTCGTAATAATTGAAAGCACAGTCCCGTGAAAACGCCACCCGAAGTACCCGGACTTGTAAACATTACCAGTATTTTCGTCATTTCACAGCTTTCCACTGGAAACCTCCGTGTTTAATTCGACAGTAAATGTAGTAAGAATCTATTTACGTGTACTTGAGGGGTTTATTACACGTTCTTAATCATTTCTGGGAACTCTCATTGTGTATTTTAACAGTTTTACCACAATTAGACAGTTTGCTTAGAAGTATTTACTGGAACCGCCACCATTTTAACTGATTCACACAAAAAAAACGCCAAAGCCAATCCTCCTAAATTGTAAACACAAAAAATTTCTCGTGATTCAAAGGCTTTAGACACCAATTCTTAGCTCTGTAAACATGAACTCTTAATATTTGAAAGCACAGTCCCGTGAAAACGCCACCAGAAGTACCCGTACTTGTAAACATTACCAGTATTTTCGTCATTTCACAGCATTCCACTGGAAACCTCCGTGTTTAATTCGACAGTAAATGTAGTAAGAATCTATTTACGTGTACTTGAGGGGTTTATTACACGTTCTTAATCATTTCTGGGAACTCTCATTGTGTATTTTAACAGTTTTACCACAATTAGACAGTTTGCTTAGAAGTATTTACTGGAACCGCCACCATTTTGACTGATTCACGCAAAAAAAACGCCAAAGCCTATCCTCCTAAATTGTAAACACAAAAACTATTCTCGTGATTCAAAGGCTTTAGACACCAATTCTGAGCTCTGTAAACATGAACTCTTAATATTTGAAAGCACAGTCCCGTGAAAACGCCACCAGAAGTACCCGGACTTGTAAACATTACCAGTATTTTCGTCATTTCACACCTTTCCACTGGAAACCTCCGTGATTGAATTCGACAGTAAATGTAGTAAGAATCTATTTACGTGTACTTGAGATGTTTATTACACGTTCTTAATCATTTCTGGGAACTCTCATTGTGTATTTTAACAGTTTTACCACAATTAGACAGTTTGCTTAGAAGTATTTACTGGAACCGCCACCATTTTAATTGATTCACACAAAAAAAACGCCAAAGCCAATCCTCCTAAATTGTAAACACAAAAACTATTCTCGTGATTCAAAGGCTTTAGACACCAATTCTGAGCTCTGTAAACATGAACTCTTAATATTTGAAAGCACAGTCCCGTGAAAACGCCACCAGAAGTACCCGTACTTGTAAACATTACCAGTATTTTCGTCATTTCACAGCTTTCCACTGGAAACCTCCGTGTTTAATTCGACAGTAAATGTAGTAAGAATCTATTTACGTGTACTTGAGATGTTTATTACACGTTCTTAATCATTTCTGGGAACTCTCATTGTGTATTTTAACAGTTTTACCACAATTAGACAGTTTGCTTAGAAGTATTTACTGGAACCGCGACCATTTTAACTGATTCACACAAAAAAAACGCCAAAGCCAATCCTCCTAAATTGTAAACACAAAAACTATTCTCGTGATTCAAAGGCTTTAGACACCAATTCTGAGCTCTGTAAACATGAACTCGTAATAATTGAAAGCACAGTCCCGTGAAAACGCCACCCGAAGTACCCGGACTTGTAAACATTACCAGTATTTTCGTCATTTCACAGCTTTCCACTGGAAACCTCCGTGTTTAATTCGACAGTAAATGTAGTAAGAATCTATTTACGTGTACTTGAGGGGTTTATTACACGTTCTTAATCATTTCTGGGAACTCTCATTGTGTATTTTAACAGTTTTACCACAATTAGACAGTTTGCTTAGAAGTATTTACTGGAACCGCGACCATTTTAACTGATTCACACAAAAAAAAGCCAAAGCCAATCCTCCTAAATTGTAAACACAAAAACTATTCTCGTGATTCAAAGGCTTTACACAACAATTCTTAGCTCTGTAAACATGAACTCTTAATATTTGAAAGCACAGTCCCGTGAAAACGCCACCCGAAGTACCCGGACTTGTAAACATTACCAGTATTTTCGTCATTTCACAGCTTTCCACTGGAAACCTCCGTGATTGAATTCGACAGTAAATGTAGTAAGAATCTATTTACGTGTACTTGAGGGGTTTATTACACGTTCTTAATCATTTCTGGGAACTCTCATTGTGTATTTTAACAGTTTTACCACAATTAGACAGTTTGCTTAGAAGTATTTTCTGGAACCGCCACCATTTTAACTGATTCACACAAAAAAAACGCCAAAGCCAATCCTCCTAAATTGTAAACACAAAAAATTTCTCGTGATTCAAAGGCTTTAGACACCAATTCTTAGCTCTGTAAACATGAACTCTTAATATTTGAAAGCACAGTCCCGTGAAAACGCCACCAGAAGTACCCGTACTTGTAAACATTACCAGTATTTTCGTCATTTCACAGCATTCCACTGGAAACCTCCGTGTTTAATTCGACAGTAAATGTAGTAAGAATCTATTTACGTGTACTTGAGGGGTTTATTACACGTTCTTAATCATTTCTGGGAACTCTCATTGTGTATTTTAACAGTTTTACCACAATTAGACAGTTTGCTTAGAAGTATTTACTGGAACCGCCACCATTTTGACTGATTCACGCAAAAAAAACGCCAAAGCCTATCCTCCTAAATTGTAAACACAAAAACTATTCTCGTGATTCAAAGGCTTTAGACACCAATTCTGAGCTCTGTAAACATGAACTCTTAATATTTGAAAGCACAGTCCCGTGAAAACGCCACCAGAAGTACCCGGACTTGTAAACATTACCAGTATTTTCGTCATTTCACAGCTTTCCACTGGAAACCTCCGTGATTGAATTCGACAGTAAATGTAGTAAGAATCTATTTACGTGTACTTGAGATGTTTATTACACGTTCTTAATCATTTCTGGGAACTCTCATTGTGTATTTTAACAGTTTTACCACAATTAGACAGTTTGCTTAGAAGTATTTACTGGAACCGCCACCATTTTAATTGATTCACACAAAAAAAACGCCAAAGCCAATCCTCCTAAATTGTAAACACAAAAACTATTCTCGTGATTCAAAGGCTTTAGACACCAATTCTGAGCTCTGTAAACATGAACTCTTAATATTTGAAAGCACAGTCCCGTGAAAACGCCACCAGAAGTACCCGTACTTGTAAACATTACCAGTATTTTCGTCATTTCACAGCTTTCCACTGGAAACCTCCGTGTTTAATTCGACAGTAAATGTAGTAAGAATCTATTTACGTGTACTTGAGATGTTTATTACACGTTCTTAATCATTTCTGGGAACTCTCATTGTGTATTTTAACAGTTTTACCACAATTAGACAGTTTGCTTAGAAGTATTTACTGGAACCGCGACCATTTTAACTGATTCACACAAAAAAAACGCCAAAGCCAATCCTCCTAAATTGTAAACACAAAAACTATTCTCGTGATTCAAAGGCTTTAGACACCAATTCTGAGCTCTGTAAACATGAACTCGTAATAATTGAAAGCACAGTCCCGTGAAAACGCCACCCGAAGTACCCGGACTTGTAAACATTACCAGTATTTTCGTCATTTCACAGCTTTCCACTGGAAACCTCCGTGTTTAATTCGACAGTAAATGTAGTAAGAATCTATTTACGTGTACTTGAGGGGTTTATTACACGTTCTTAATCATTTCTGGGAACTCTCATTGTGTATTTTAACAGTTTTACCACAATTAGACAGTTTGCTTAGAAGTATTTACTGGAACCGCGACCATTTTAACTGATTCACACAAAAAAAAGCCAAAGCCAATCCTCCTAAATTGTAAACACAAAAACTATTCTCGTGATTCAAAGGCTTTACACAACAATTCTTAGCTCTGTAAACATGAACTCTTAATATTTGAAAGCACAGTCCCGTGAAAACGCCACCCGAAGTACCCGGACTTGTAAACATTACCAGTATTTTCGTCATTTCACAGCTTTCCACTGGAAACCTCCGTGATTGAATTCGACAGTAAATGTAGTAAGAATCTATTTACGTGTACTTGAGGGGTTTATTACACGTTCTTAATCATTTCTGGGAACTCTCATTGTGTATTTTAACAGTTTTACCACAATTAGACAGTTTGCTTAGAAGTATTTACTGGAACCGCCACCATTTTAACTGATTCACACAAAAAAAACGCCAAAGCCAATCCTCCTAAATTGTAAACACAAAAAATTTCTCGTGATTCAAAGGCTTTAGACACCAATTCTTAGCTCTGTAAACATGAACTCTTAATATTTGAAAGCACAGTCCCGTGAAAACGCCACCAGAAGTACCCGTACTTGTAAACATTACCAGTATTTTCGTCATTTCACAGCATTCCACTGGAAACCTCCGTGTTTAATTCGACAGTAAATGTAGTAAGAATCTATTTACGTGTACTTGAGGGGTTTATTACACGTTCTTAATCATTTCTGGGAACTCTCATTGTGTATTTTAACAGTTTTACCACAATTAGACAGTTTGCTTAGAAGTATTTACTGGAATCGCCACCATTTTGACTGATTCACGCAAAAAAACCGCCAAAGCCTATCCTCCTAAATTGTAAACACAAAAACTATTCTCGTGATTCAAAGGCTTTAGACACCAATTCTGAGCTCTGTAAACATGAACTCGTAATAATTGAAAGCACAGTCCCGTGAAAACGCCACCCGAAGTACCCGGACTTGTAAACATTACCAGTATTTTCGTCATTTCACAGCTTTCCACGGGAAACCTCCGTGTTTAATTCGACAGTAAATGTAGTAAGAATCTATTTACGTGTACTTGAGGGGTTTATTACACGTTCTTAATCATTTCTGGGAACTCTCATTGTGTATTTTAACAGTTTTACCACAATTAGACAGTTTGCTTAGAAGTATTTACTGGAACCGCCACCATTTTAACTGATTCACACAAAAAAAACGCCAAAGCCAATCCTCCTAAATTGTAAACACAAAAAATTTCTCGTGATTCAAAGGCTTTAGACACCAATTCTTAGCTCTGTAAACATGAACTCTTAATATTTGAAAGCACAGTCCCGTGAAAACGCCACCAGAAGTACCCGTACTTGTAAACATTACCAGTATTTTCGTCATTTCACAGCATTCCACTGGAAACCTCCGTGTTTAATTCGACAGTAAATGTAGTAAGAATCTATTTACGTGTACTTGAGGGGTTTATTACACGTTCTTAATCATTTCTGGGAACTCTCATTGTGTATTTTAACAGTTTTACCACAATTAGACAGTTTGCTTAGAAGTATTTACTGGAACCGCCACCATTTTGACTGATTCACGCAAAAAAAACGCCAAAGCCTATCCTCCTAAATTGTAAACACAAAAACTATTCTCGTGATTCAAAGGCTTTAGACACCAATTCTGAGCTCTGTAAACATGAACTCTTAATATTTGAAAGCACAGTCCCGTGAAAACGCCACCAGAAGTACCCGGACTTGTAAACATTACCAGTATTTTCGTCATTTTACACCTTTCCACTGGAAACCTCCGTGATTGAATTCGACAGTAAATGTAGTAAGAATCTATTTACGTGTACTTGAGATGTTTATTACACGTTCTTAATCATTTCTGGGAACTCTCATTGTGTATTTTAACAGTTTTACCACAATTAGACAGTTTGCTTAGAAGTATTTACTGGAACCGCCACCATTTTAATTGATTCACACAAAAAAAACGCCAAAGCCAATCCTCCTAAATTGTAAACACAAAAACTATTCTCGTGATTCAAAGGCTTTAGACACCAATTCTGAGCTCTGTAAACATGAACTCTTAATATTTGAAAGCACAGTCCCGTGAAAACGCCACCAGAAGTACCCGTACTTGTAAACATTACCAGTATTTTCTTCATTTCACAGCTTTCCACTGGAAACCTCCGTGTTTAATTCGACAGTAAATGTAGTAAGAATCTATTTACGTGTACTTGAGATGTTTATTACACGTTCTTAATCATTTCTGGGAACTCTCATTGTGTATTTTAACAGTTTTACCACAATTAGACAGTTTGCTTAGAAGTATTTACTGGAACCGCCACCATTTTAACTGATTCACACAAAAAAAACGCCAAAGCCAATCCTCCTAAATTGTAAACACAAAAACTATTCTCGTGATTCAAAGGCTTTAGACACCAATTCTGCGCTCTGTAAACATGAACTCGTAATAATTGAAAGCACAGTCCCGTGAAAACGCCACCCGAAGTACCCGGACTTGTAAACATTACCAGTATTTTCGTCATTTCACAGCTTTCCACGGGAAACCTCCGTGTTTAATTCGACAGTAAATGTAGTAAGAATCTATTTACGTGTACTTGAGGGGTTTATTACACGTTCTTAATCATTTCTGGGAACTCTCATTGTGTATTTTAACAGTTTTACCACAATTAGACAGTTTGCTTAGAAGTATTTACTGGAACCGCGACCATTTTAACTGATTCACACAAAAAAAAGCCAAAGCCAATCCTCCTAAATTGTAAACACAAAAACTATTCTCGTGATTCAAAGGCTTTACACAACAATTCTTAGCTCTGTAAACATGAACTCTTAATATTTGAAAGCACAGTCCCGTGAAAACGCCACCCGAAGTACCCGGACTTGTAAACATTACCAGTATTTTCGTCATTTCACAGCTTTCCACTGGAAACCTCCGTGATTGAATTCGACAGTAAATGTAGTAAGAATCTATTTACGTGTACTTGAGGGGTTTATTACACGTTCTTAATCATTTCTGGGAACTCTCATTGTGTATTTTAACAGTTTTACCACAATTAGACAGTTTGCTTAGAAGTATTTTCTGGAACCGCCACCATTTTAACTGATTCACACAAAAAAAACGCCAAAGCCAATCCTCCTAAATTGTAAACACAAAAAATTTCTCGTGATTCAAAGGCTTTAGACACCAATTCTTAGCTCTGTAAACATGAACTCTTAATATTTGAAAGCACAGTCCCGTGAAAACGCCACCAGAAGTACCCGTACTTGTAAACATTACCAGTATTTTCGTCATTTCACAGCATTCCACTGGAAACCTCCGTGTTTAATTCGACAGTAAATGTAGTAAGAATCTATTTACGTGTACTTGAGGGGTTTATTACACGTTCTTAATCATTTATGGGAACTCTCATTGTGTATTTTAACAGTTTTACCACAATTAGACAGTTTGCTTAGAAGTATTTACTGGAACCGCCACCATTTTGACTGATTCACGCAAAAAAAACGCCAAAGCCTATCCTCCTAAATTGTAAACACAAAAACTATTCTCGTGATTCAAAGGCTTTAGACACCAATTCTGAGCTCTGTAAACATGAACTCTTAATATTTGAAAGCACAGTCCCGTGAAAACGCCACCAGAAGTACCCGGACTTGTAAACATTACCAGTATTTTCGTCATTTCACACCTTTCCACTGGAAACCTCCGTGATTGAATTCGACAGTAAATGTAGTAAGAATCTATTTACGTGTACTTGAGATGTTTATTACACGTTCTTAATCATTTCTGGGAACTCTCATTGTGTATTTTAACAGTTTTACCACAATTAGACAGTTTGCTTAGAAGTATTTACTGGAACCGCCACCATTTTAATTGATTCACACAAAAAAAACGCCAAAGCCAATCCTCCTAAATTGTAAACACAAAAACTATTCTCGTGATTCAAAGGCTTTAGACACCAATTCTGAGCTCTGTAAACATGAACTCTTAATATTTGAAAGCACAGTCCCGTGAAAACGCCACCAGAAGTACCCGTACTTGTAAACATTACCAGTATTTTCGTCATTTCACAGCTTTCCACTGGAAACCTCCGTGTTTAATTCGACAGTAAATGTAGTAAGAATCTATTTACGTGTACTTGAGATGTTTATTACACGTTCTTAATCATTTCTGGGAACTCTCATTGTCTATTTTAACAGTTTTACCACAATTAGACAGTTTGCTTAGAAGTATTTACTGGAACCGCGACCATTTTAACTGATTCACACAAAAAAAACGCCAAAGCCAATCCTCCTAAATTGTAAACACAAAAACTATTCTCGTGATTCAAAGGCTTTACACAACAATTCTTAGCTCTGTAAACATGAACTCTTAATATTTGAAAGCACAGTCCCGTGAAAACGCCACCCGAAGTACCCGGACTTGTAAACATTACCAGTATTTTCGTCATTTCACAGCTTTCCACTGGAAACCTCCGTGATTGAATTCGACAGTAAATGTAGTAAGAATCTATTTACGTGTACTTGAGGGGTTTATTACACGTTCTTAATCATTTCTGGGAACTCTCATTGTGTATTTTAACAGTTTTACCACAATTAGACAGTTTGCTTAGAAGTATTTACTGGAACCGCCACCATTTTAACTGATTCACACAAAAAAAACGCCAAAGCCAATCCTCCTAAATTGTAAACACAAAAAATTTCTCGTGATTCAAAGGCTTTAGACACCAATTCTTAGCTCTGTAAACATGAACTCTTAATATTTGAAAGCACAGTCCCGTGAAAACGCCACCAGAAGTACCCGTACTTGTAAACATTACCAGTATTTTCGTCATTTCACAGCATTCCACTGAAAACCTCCGTGTTTAATTCGACAGTAAATGTAGTAAGAATCTATTTACGTGTACTTGAGGGGTTTATTACACGTTCTTAATCATTTCTGGGAACTCTCATTGTGTATTTTAACAGTTTTACCACAATTAGACAGTTTGCTTAGAAGTATTTACTGGAACCGCCACCATTTTGACTGATTCACGCAAAAAAAACGCCAAAGCCTATCCTCCTAAATTGTAAACACAAAAACTATTCTCGTGATTCAAAGGCTTTAGACACCAATTCTGAGCTCTGTAAACATGAACTCTTAATATTTGAAAGCACAGTCCCGTGAAAACGCCACCAGAAGTACCCGGACTTGTAAACATTACCAGTATTTTCGTCATTTCACACCTTTCCACTGGAAACCTCCGTGATTGAATTCGACAGTAAATGTAGTAAGAATCTATTTACGTGTACTTGAGATGTTTATTACACGTTCTTAATCATTTCTGGGAACTCTCATTGTGTATTTTAACAGTTTTACCACAATTAGACAGTTTGCTTAGAAGTATTTACTGGAACCGCCACCATTTTAATTGATTCACACAAAAAAAACGCCAAAGCCAATCCTCCTAAATTGTAAACACAAAAACTATTCTCGTGATTCAAAGGCTTTAGACACCAATTCTGAGCTCTGTAAACATGAACTCTTAATATTTGAAAGCACAGTCCCGTGAAAACGCCACCAGAAGTACCCGTACTTGTAAACATTACCAGTATTTTCGTCATTTCACAGCTTTCCACTGGAAACCTCCGTGTTTAATTCGACAGTAAATGTAGTAAGAATCTATTTACGTGTACTTGAGATGTTTATTACACGTTCTTAATCATTTCTGGGAACTCTCATTGTGTATTTTAACAGTTTTACCACAATTAGACAGTTTGCTTAGAAGTATTTACTGGAACCGCGACCATTTTAACTGATTCACACAAAAAAAACGCCAAAGCCAATCCTCCTAAATTGTAAACACAAAAACTATTCTCGTGATTCAAAGGCTTTAGACACCAATTCTGAGCTCTGTAAACATGAACTCGTAATAATTGAAAGCACAGTCCCGTGAAAACGCCACCCGAAGTACCCGGACTTGTAAACATTACCAGTATTTTCGTCATTTCACAGCTTTCCACTGGAAACCTCCGTGTTTAATTCGACAGTAAATGTAGTAAGAATCTATTTACGTGTACTTGAGGGGTTTATTACACGTTCTTAATCATTTCTGGGAACTCTCATTGTGTATTTTGACAGTTTTACCACAATTAGACAGTTAGCTTAGAAGTATTTACTGGAACCGCGACCATTTTAACTGATTCACACAAAAAAAAGCCAAAGCCAATCCTCCTAAATTGTAAACACAAAAACTATTCTCGTGATTCAAAGGCTTTACACAACAATTCTTAGCTCTGTAAACATGAACTCTTAATATTTGAAAGCACAGTCCCGTGAAAACGCCACCCGAAGTACCCGGACTTGTAAACATTACCAGTATTTTCGTCATTTCACAGCTTTCCACTGGAAACCTCCGTGATTGAATTCGACAGTAAATGTAGTAAGAATCTATTTACGTGTACTTGAGGGGTTTATTACACGTTCTTAATCATTTCTGGGAACTCTCATTGTGTATTTTAACAGTTTTACCACAATTAGACAGTTTGCTTAGAAGTATTTACTGGAACCGCCACCATTTTAACTGATTCACACAAAAAAAACGCCAAAGCCAATCCTCCTAAATTGTAAACACAAAAAATTTCTCGTGATTCAAAGGCTTTAGACACCAATTCTTAGCTCTGTAAACATGAACTCTTAATATTTGAAAGCACAGTCCCGTGAAAACGCCACCAGAAGTACCCGTACTTGTAAACATTACCAGTATTTTCGTCATTTCACAGCATTCCACTGGAAACCTCCGTGTTTAATTTGACAGTAAATGTAGTAAGAATCTATTTACGTGTACTTGAGGGGTTTATTACACGTTCTTAATCATTTCTGGGAACTCTCATTGTGTATTTTAACAGTTTTACCACAATTAGACAGTTTGCTTAGAAGTATTTACTGGAACCGCCACCATTTTGACTGATTCACGCAAAAAAAACGCCAAAGCCTATCCTCCTAAATTGTAAACACAAAAACTATTCTCGTGATTCAAAGGCTTTAGACACCAATTCTGAGCTCTGTAAACATGAACTCTTAATATTTGAAAGCACAGTCCCGTGAAAACGCCACCAGAAGTACCCGGACTTGTAAACATTACCAGTATTTTCGTCATTTCACACCTTTCCACTGGAAACCTCCGTGATTGAATTCGACAGTAAATGTAGTAAGAATCTATTTACGTGTACTTGAGATGTTTATTACACGTTCTTAATCATTTCTGGGAACTCTCATTGTGTATTTTAACAGTTTTACCACAATTAGACAGTTTGCTTAGAAGTATTTACTGGAACCGCCACCATTTTAATTGATTCACACAAAAAAAACGCCAAAGCCAATCCTCCTAAATTGTAAACACAAAAACTATTCTCGTGATTCAAAGGCTTTAGACACCAATTCTGAGCTCTGTAAACATGAACTCTTAATATTTGAAAGCACAGTCCCGTGAAAACGCCACCAGAAGTACCCGTACTTGTAAACATTACCAGTATTTTCGTCATTTCACAGCTTTCCACTGGAAACCTCCGTGTTTAATTCGACAGTAAATGTAGTAAGAATCTATTTACGTGTACTTGAGATGTTTATTACACGTTCTTAATCATTTCTGGGAACTCTCATTGTGTATTTTAACAGTTTTACCACAATTAGACAGTTTGCTTAGAAGTATTTACTGGAACCGCCACCATTTTAACTGATTCACACAAAAAAAACGCCAAAGCCAATCCTCCTAAATTGTAAACACAAAAACTATTCTCGTGATTCAAAGGCTTTAGACACCAATTCTGAGCTCTGTAAACATGAACTCGTAATAATTGAAAGCACAGTCCCGTGAAAACGCCACCCGAAGTACCCGGACTTGTAAACATTACCAGTATTTTCGTCATTTCACAGCTTTCCACTGGAAACCTCCGTGTTTAATTCGACAGTAAATGTAGTAAGAATCTATTTACGTGTACTTGAGGGGTTTATTACACGTTCTTAATCATTTCTGGGAACTCTCATTGTGTATTTTAACAGTTTTACCACAATTAGACAGTTTGCTTAGAAGTATTTACTGGAACCGCGACCATTTTAACTGATTCACACAAAAAAAAGCCAAAGCCAATCCTCCTAAATTGTAAACACAAAAACTATTCTCGTGATTCAAAGGCTTTACACAACAATTCTTAGCTCTGTAAACATGAACTCTTAATATTTGAAAGCACAGTCCCGTGAAAACGCCACCCGAAGTACCCGGACTTGTAAACATTACCAGTATTTTCGTCATTTCACAGCTTTCCACTGGAAACCTCCGTGATTGAATTCGACAGTAAATGTAGTAAGAATCTATTTACGTGTACTTGAGGGGTTTATTACACGTTCTTAATCATTTCTGGGAACTCTCATTGTGTATTTTAACAGTTTTACCACAATTAGACAGTTTGCTTAGAAGTATTTACTGGAACCGCCACCATTTTAACTGATTCACACAAAAAAAACGCCAAAGCCAATCCTCCTAAATTGTAAACACAAAAAATTTCTCGTGATTCAAAGGCTTTAGACACCAATTCTGAGCTCTGTAAACATGAACTCTTAATATTTGAAAGCACAGTCCCGTGAAAACGCCACCAGAAGTACCCGTACTTGTAAACATTACCAGTATTTTCGTCATTTCACAGCTTTCCACTGGAAACCTCCGTGTTTAATTCGACAGTAAATGTAGTAAGAATCTATTTACGTGTACTTGAGATGTTTATTACACGTTCTTAATCATTTCTGGGAACTCTCATTGTGTATTTTAACAGTTTTACCACAATTAGACAGTTTGCTTAGAAGTATTTACTGGAACCGCGACCATTTTAACTGATTCACACAAAAAAAACGCCAAAGCCAATCCTCCTAAATTGTAAACACAAAAACTATTCTCGTGATTCAAAGGCTTTAGACACCAATTCTGAGCTCTGTAAACATGAACTCGTAATAATTGAAAGCACAGTCCCGTGAAAACGCCACCCGAAGTACCCGGACTTGTAAACATTACCAGTATTTTCGTCATTTCACAGCTTTCCACTGGAAACCTCCGTGTTTAATTCGACAGTAAATGTAGTAAGAATCTATTTACGTGTACTTGAGGGGTTTATTACACGTTCTTAATCATTTCTGGGAACTCTCATTGTGTATTTTAACAGTTTTACCACAATTAGACAGTTTGCTTAGAAGTATTTACTGGAACCGCCACCATTTTAATTGATTCACACAAAAAAAACGCCAAAGCCAATCCTCCTAAATTGTAAACACAAAAACTATTCTCGTGATTCAAAGGCTTTAGACACCAATTCTGAGCTCTGTAAACATGAACTCTTAATATTTGAAAGCACAGTCCCGTGAAAACGCCACCAGAAGTACCCGTACTTGTAAACATTACCAGTATTTTCGTCATTTCACAGCTTTCCACTGGAAACCTCCGTGTTTAATTCGACAGTAAATGTAGTAAGAATCTATTTACGTGTACTTGAGATGTTTATTACACGTTCTTAATCATTTCTGGGAACTCTCATTGTGTATTTTAACAGTTTTACCACAATTAGACAGTTTGCTTAGAAGTATTTACTGGAACCGCGACCATTTTAACTGATTCACACAAAAAAAACGCCAAAGCCAATCCTCCTAAATTGTAAACACAAAAACTATTCTCGTGATTCAAAGGCTTTACACAACAATTCTTAGCTCTGTAAACATGAACTCTTAATATTTGAAAGCACAGTCCCGTGAAAACGCCACCCGAAGTACCCGGACTTGTAAACATTACCAGTATTTTCGTCATTTCACAGCTTTCCACTGGAAACCTCCGTTTATGAATTCGACAGTAAATGTAGTAAGAATCTATTTACGTGTACTTGAGGGGTTTATTACACGTTCTTAATCATTTCTGGGAACTCTCATTGTGTATTTTAACAGTTTTACCACAATTAGACAGTTTGCTTAGAAGTATTTACTGGAACCGCCACCATTTTAACTGATTCACACAAAAAAAACGCCAAAGCCAATCCTCCTAAATTGTAAACACAAAAAATTTCTCGTGATTCAAAGGCTTTAGACACCAATTCTTAGCTCTGTAAACATGAACTCTTAATATTTGAAAGCACAGTCCCGTGAAAACGCCACCAGAAGTACCCGTACTTGTAAACATTACCAGTATTTTCGTCATTTCACAGCATTCCACTGAAAACCTCCGTGTTTAATTCGACAGTAAATGTAGTAAGAATCTATTTACGTGTACTTGAGGGGTTTATTACACGTTCTTAATCATTTCTGGGAACTCTCATTGTGTATTTTAACAGTTTTACCACAATTAGACAGTTTGCTTAGAAGTATTTACTGGAACCGCCACCATTTTGACTGATTCACGCAAAAAAAAACGCCAAAGCCTATCCTCCTAAATTGTAAACACAAAAACTATTCTCGTGATTCAAAGGCTTTAGACACCAATTCTGAGCTCTGTAAACATGAACTCTTAATATTTGAAAGCACAGTCCCGTGAAAACGCCACCAGAAGTACCCGGACTTGTAAACATTACCAGTATTTTCGTCATTTCACACCTTTCCACTGGAAACCTCCGTGATTGAATTCGACAGTAAATGTAGTAAGAATCTATTTACGTGTACTTGAGATGTTTATTACACGTTCTTAATCATTTCTGGGAACTCTCATTGTGTATTTTAACAGTTTTACCACAATTAGACAGTTTGCTTAGAAGTATTTACTGGAACCGCCACCATTTTAATTGATTCACACAAAAAAAACGCCAAAGCCAATCCTCCTAAATTGTAAACACAAAAACTATTCTCGTGATTCAAAGGCTTTAGACACCAATTCTGAGCTCTGTAAACATGAACTCTTAATATTTGAAAGCACAGTCCCGTGAAAACGCCACCAGAAGTACCCGTACTTGTAAACATTACCAGTATTTTCGTCATTTCACAGCTTTCCACTGGAAACCTCCGTGTTTAATTCGACAGTAAATGTAGTAAGAATCTATTTACGTGTACTTGAGATGTTTATTACACGTTCTTAATCATTTCTGGGAACTCTCATTGTGTATTTTAACAGTTTTACCACAATTAGACAGTTTGCTTAGAAGTATTTACTGGAACCGCGACCATTTTAACTGATTCACACAAAAAAAACGCCAAAGCCAATCCTCCTAAATTGTAAACACAAAAACTATTCTCGTGATTCAAAGGCTTTAGACACCAATTCTGAGCTCTGTAAACATGAACTCGTAATAATTGAAAGCACAGTCCCGTGAAAACGCCACCCGAAGTACCCGGACTTGTAAACATTACCAGTATTTTCGTCATTTCACAGCTTTCCACTGGAAACCTCCGTGTTTAATTCGACAGTAAATGTAGTAAGAATCTATTTACGTGTACTTGAGGGGTTTATTACACGTTCTTAATCATTTCTGGGAACTCTCATTGTGTATTTTGACAGTTTTACCACAATTAGACAGTTTGCTTAGAAGTATTTACTGGAACCGCGACCATTTTAACTGATTCACACAAAAAAAAGCCAAAGCCAATCCTCCTAAATTGTAAACACAAAAACTATTCTCGTGATTCAAAGGCTTTACACAACAATTCTTAGCTCTGTAAACATGAACTCTTAATATTTGAAAGCACAGTCCCGTGAAAACGCCACCCGAATTACCCGGACTTGTAAACATTACCAGTATTTTCGTCATTTCACAGCTTTCCACTGGAAACCTCCGTGATTGAATTCGACAGTAAATGTAGTAAGAATCTATTTACGTGTACTTGAGGGGTTTATTACACGTTCTTAATCATTTCTGGGAACTCTCATTGTGTATTTTAACAGTTTTACCACAATTAGACAGTTTGCTTAGAAGTATTTACTGGAACCGCCACCATTTTAACTGATTCACACAAAAAAAACGCCAAAGCCAATCCTCCTAAATTGTAAACACAAAAAATTTCTCGTGATTCAAAGGCTTTAGACACCAATTTTTAGCTCTGTAAACATGAACTCTTAATATTTGAAAGCACAGTCCCGTGAAAACGCCACCAGAAGTACCCGTACTTGTAAACATTACCAGTATTTTCGTCATTTCACAGCATTCCACTGGAAACCTCCGTGTTTAATTCGACAGTAAATGTAGTAAGAATCTATTTACGTGTACTTGAGGGGTTTATTACACGTTCTTAATCATTTCTGGGAACTCTCATTGTGTATTTTAACAGTTTTACCACAATTAGACAGTTTGCTTAGAAGTATTTACTGGAACCGCCACCATTTTGACTGATTCACGCAAAAAAAACGCCAAAGCCTATCCTCCTAAATTGTAAACACAAAAACTATTCTCGTGATTCAAAGGCTTTAGACACCAATTCTGAGCTCTGTAAACATGAACTCTTAATATTTGAAAGCACAGTCCCGTGAAAACGCCACCAGAAGTACCCGGACTTGTAAACATTACCAGTATTTTCGTCATTTCACACCTTTCCACTGGAAACCTCCGTGATTGAATTCGACAGTAAATGTAGTAAGAATCTATTTACGTGTACTTGAGATGTTTATTACACGTTCTTAATCATTTCTGGGAACTCTCATTGTGTATTTTAACAGTTTTACCACAATTAGACAGTTTGCTTAGAAGTATTTACTGGAACCGCCACCATTTTAATTGATTCACACAAAAAAAACGCCAAAGCCAATCCTCCTAAATTGTAAACACAAAAACTATTCTCGTGATTCAAAGGCTTTAGACACCAATTCTGAGCTCTGTAAACATGAACTCTTAATATTTGAAAGCACAGTCCCGTGAAAACGCCACCAGAAGTACCCGTACTTGTAAACATTACCAGTATTTTCGTCATTTCACAGCTTTCCACTGGAAACCTCCGTGTTTAATTCGACAGTAAATGTAGTAAGAATCTATTTACGTGTACTTGAGATGTTTATTACACGTTCTTAATCATTTCTGGGAACTCTCATTGTGTATTTTAACAGTTTTACCACAATTAGACAGTTTGCTTAGAAGTATTTACTGGAACCGCGAACATTTTAACTGATTCACACAAAAAAAACGCCAAAGCCAATCCTCCTAAATTGTAAACACAAAAACTATTCTCGTGATTCAAAGGCTTTAGACACCAATTCTGAGCTCTGTAAACATGAACTCGTAATAATTGAAAGCACAGTCCCGTGAAAACGCCACCCGAAGTACCCGGACTTGTAAACATTACCAGTATTTTCGTCATTTCACAGCTTTCCACTGGAAACCTCCGTGTTTAATTCGACAGTAAATGTAGTAAGAATCTATTTACGTGTACTTGAGGGGTTTATTACACGTTCTTAATCATTTCTGGGAACTCTCATTGTGTATTTTAACAGTTTTACCACAATTAGACAGTTTGCTTAGAAGTATTTACTGGAACCGCGACCATTTTAACTGATTCACACAAAAAAAAGCCAAAGCCAATCCTCCTAAATTGTAAACACAAAAACTATTCTCGTGATTCAAAGGCTTTACACAACAATTCTTAGCTCTGTAAACATGAACTCTTAATATTTGAAAGCACAGTCCCGTGAAAACGCCACCCGAAGTACCCGGACTTGTAAACATTACCAGTATTTTCGTCATTTCACAGCTTTCCACTGGAAACCTCCGTGATTGAATTCGACAGTAAATGTAGTAAGAATCTATTTACGTGTACTTGAGGGGTTTATTACACGTTCTTAATCATTTCTGGGAACTCTCATTGTGTATTTTAACAGTTTTACCACAATTAGACAGTTTGCTTAGAAGTATTTACTGGAACCGCCACCATTTTAACTGATTCACACAAAAAAAACGCCAAAGCCAATCCTCCTAAATTGTAAACACAAAAAATTTCTCGTGATTCAAAGGCTTTAGACACCAATTCTGAGCTCTGTAAACATGAACTCTTAATATTTGAAAGCACAGTCCCGTGAAAACGCCACCAGAAGTACCCGTACTTGTAAACATTACCAGTATTTTCGTCATTTCACAGCTTTCCACTGGAAACCTCCGTGTTTAATTCGACAGTAAATGTAGTAAGAATCTATTTACGTGTACTTGAGATGTTTATTACACGTTCTTAATCATTTCTGGGAACTCTCATTGTGTATTTTAACAGTTTTACCACAATTAGACAGTTTGCTTAGAAGTATTTACTGGAACCGCGACCATTTTAACTGATTCACACAAAAAAAACGCCAAAGCCAATCCTCCTAAATTGTAAACACAAAAACTATTCTCGTGATTCAAAGGCTTTAGACACCAATTCTGAGCTCTGTAAACATGAACTCGTAATAATTGAAAGCACAGTCCCGTGAAAACGCCACCCGAAGTACCCGGACTTGTAAACATTACCAGTATTTTCGTCATTTCACAGCTTTCCACTGGAAACCTCCGTGTTTAATTCGACAGTAAATGTAGTAAGAATCTATTTACGTGTACTTAGGGGTTTATTACACGTTCTTAATCATTTCTGGGAACTCTCATTGTGTATTTTGACAGTTTTACCACAATTAGACAGTTTGCTTAGAAGTATTTACTGGAACCGCGACCATTTTAACTGATTCACACAAAAAAAAGCCAAAGCCAATCCTCCTAAATTGTAAACACAAAAACTATTCTCGTGATTCAAAGGCTTTACACAACAATTCTTAGCTCTGTAAACATGAACTCTTAATATTTGAAAGCACAGTCCCGTGAAAACGCCACCCGAAGTACCCGGACTTGTAAACATTACCAGTATTTTCGTCATTTCACAGCTTTCCACTGGAAACCTCCGTGATTGAATTCGACAGTAAATGTAGTAAGAATCTATTTACGTGTACTTGAGGGGTTTATTACACGTTCTTAATCATTTCTGGGAACTCTCATTGTGTATTTTAACAGTTTTACCACAATTAGACAGTTTGCTTAGAAGTATTTACTGGAACCGCCACCATTTTGACTGATTCACGCAAAAAAAACGCCAAAGCCTATCCTCCTAAATTGTAAACACAAAAACTATTCTCGTGATTCAAAGGCTTTAGACACCAATTCTGAGCTCTGTAAACATGAACTCTTAATATTTGAAAGCACAGTCCCGTGAAAACGCCACCAGAAGTACCCGGACTTGTAAACATTACCAGTATTTTCGTCATTTCACACCTTTCCACTGGAAACCTCCGTGATTGAATTCGACAGTAAATGTAGTAAGAATCTATTTACGTGTACTTGAGATGTTTATTACACGTTCTTAATCATTTCTGGGAACTCTCATTGTGTATTTTAACAGTTTTACCACAATTAGACAGTTTGCTTAGAAGTATTTACTGGAACCGCCACCATTTTAATTGATTCACACAAAAAAAACGCCAAAGCCAATCCTCCTAAATTGTAAACACAAAAACTATTCTCGTGATTCAAAGGCTTTAGACACCAATTCTGAGCTCTGTAAACATGAACTCTTAATATTTGAAAGCACAGTCCCGTGAAAACGCCACCAGAAGTACCCGTACTTGTAAACATTACCAGTATTTTCGTCATTTCACAGCTTTCCACTGGAAACCTCCGTGTTGAATTCGACAGTAAATGTAGTAAGAATCTATTTACGTGTACTTGAGATGTTTATTACACGTTCTTAATCATTTCTGGGAACTCTCATTGTGTATTTTAACAGTTTTACCACAATTAGACAGTTTGCTTAGAAGTATTTACTGGAACCGCGACCATTTTAACTGATTCACACAAAAAAAACGCCAAAGCCAATCCTCCTAAATTGTAAACACAAAAACTATTCTCGTGATTCAAAGGCTTTAGACACCAATTCTGAGCTCTGTAAACATGAACTCGTAATAATTGAAAGCACAGTCCCGTGAAAACGCCACCCGAAGTACCCGGACTTGTAAACATTACCAGTATTTTCGTCATTTCACAGCTTTCCACTGGAAACCTCCGTGTTTAATTCGACAGTAAATGTAGTAAGAATCTATTTACGTGTACTTGAGGGGTTTATTACACGTTCTTAATCATTTCTGGGAACTCTCATTGTGTATTTTAACAGTTTTACCACAATTAGACAGTTTGCTTAGAAGTATTTACTGGAACCGCGACCATTTTAACTGATTCACACAAAAAAAAGCCAAAGCCAATCCTCCTAAATTGTAAACACAAAAACTATTCTCGTGATTCAAAGGCTTTACACAACAATTCTTAGCTCTGTAAACATGAACTCTTAATATTTGAAAGCACAGTCCCGTGAAAACGCCACCCGAAGTACCCGGACTTGTAAACATTACCAGTATTTTCGTCATTTCACAGCTTTCCACTGGAAACCTCCGTGATTGAATTCGACAGTAAATGTAGTAAGAATCTATTTACGTGTACTTGAGGGGTTTATTACACGTTCTTAGTCATTTCTGGGAACTCTCATTGTGTATTTTAACAGTTTTACCACAATTAGACAGTTTGCTTAGAAGTATTTACTGGAACCGCCACCATTTTAACTGATTCACACAAAAAAAACGCCAAAGCCAATCCTCCTAAATTGTAAACACAAAAAATTTCTCGTGATTCAAAGGCTTTAGACACCAATTCTTAGCTCTGTAAACATGAACTCTTAATATTTGAAAGCACAGTCCCGTGAAAACGCCACCAGAAGTACCCGTACTTGTAAACATTACCAGTATTTTCGTCATTTCACAGCATTCCACTGGAAACCTCCGTGTTTAATTCGACAGTAAATGTAGTAAGAATCTATTTACGTGTACTTGAGGGGTTTATTACACGTTCTTAATCATTTCTGGGAACTCTCATTGTGTATTTTAACAGTTTTACCACAATTAGACAGTTTGCTTAGAAGTATTTACTGGAACCGCCACCATTTTGACTGATTCACGCAAAAAAAACGCCAAAGCCTATCCTCCTAAATTGTAAACACAAAAACTATTCTCGTGATTCAAAGGCTTTAGACACCAATTCTGAGCTCTGTAAACATGAACTCTTAATATTTGAAAGCACAGTCCCGTGAAAACGCCACCAGAAGTACCCGGACTTGTAAACATTACCAGTATTTTCGTCATTTCACACCTTTCCACTGGAAACCTCCGTGATTGAATTCGACAGTAAATGTAGTAAGAATCTATTTACGTGTACTTGAGATGTTTATTACACGTTCTTAATCATTTCTGGGAACTCTCATTGTGTATTTTAACAGTTTTACCACAATTAGACAGTTTGCTTAGAAGAATTTAATGGAACCGCCACCATTTTAATTGATTCACACAAAAAAAACGCCAAAGCCAATCCTCCTAAATTGTAAACACAAAAACTATTCTCGTGATTCAAAGGCTTTAGACACCAATTCTGAGCTCTGTAAACATGAACTCTTAATATTTGAAAGCACAGTCCCGTGAAAACGCCACCAGAAGTACCCGTACTTGTAAACATTACCAGTATTTTCGTCATTTCACAGCTTTCCACTGGAAACCTCCGTGTTTAATTCGACAGTAAATGTAGTAAGAATCTATTTACGTGTACTTGAGGGGTTTATTACACGTTCTTAATCATTTCTGGGAACTCTCATTGTGTATTTTAACAGTTTTACCACAATTAGACAGTTTGCTTAGAAGTATTTACTGGAACCGCGACCATTTTAACTGATTCACACAAAAAAAAACCAAAGCCAATCCTCCTAAATTGTAAACACAAAAACTATTCTCGTGATTCAAAGGCTTTACACAACAATTCTTAGCTCTGTAAACATGAACTCTTAATATTTGAAAGCACAGTCCCGTGAAAACGCCACCCGAAGTACCCGGACTTGTAAACATTACCAGTATTTTCGTCATTTCACAGCTTTCCACTGGAAACCTCCGTGATTGAATTCGACAGTAAATGTAGTAAGAATCTATTTACGTGTACTTGAGGGGTTTATTACACGTTCTTAATCATTTCTGGGAACTCTCATTGTGTATTTTAACAGTTTTACCACAATTAGACAGTTTGCTTAGAAGTATTTACTGGAACCGCCACCATTTTAACTGATTCACACAAAAAAAACGCCAAAGCCAATCCTCCTAAATTGTAAACACAAAAAATTTCTCGTGATTCAAAGGCTTTAGACACCAATTCTTAGCTCTGTAAACATGAACTCTTAATATTTGAAAGCACAGTCCCGTGAAAACGCCACCAGAAGTACCCGTACTTGTAAACATTACCAGTATTTTCGTCATTTCACAGCATTCCACTGGAAACCTCCGTGTTTAATTCGACAGTAAATGTAGTAAGAATCTATTTACGTGTACTTGAGGGGTTTATTACACGTTCTTAATCATTTCTGGGAACTCTCATTGTGTATTTTAACAGTTTTACCACAATTAGACAGTTTGCTTAGAAGTATTTACTGGAACCGCCACCATTTTGACTGATTCACGCAAAAAAAACGCCAAAGCCTATCCTCCTAAATTGTAAACACAAAAACTATTCTCGTGATTCAAAGGCTTTAGACACCAATTCTGAGCTCTGTAAACATGAACTCTTAATATTTGAAAGCACAGTCCCGTGAAAACGCCACCAGAAGTACCCGGACTTGTAAACATTACCAGTATTTTCGTCATTTCACACCTTTCCACTGGAAACCTCCGTGATTGAATTCGACAGTAAATGTAGTAAGAATCTATTTACGTGTACTTGAGATGTTTATTACACGTTCTTAATCATTTCTGGGAACTCTCATTGTGTATTTTAACAGTTTTACCACAATTAGACAGTTTGCTTAGAAGTATTTACTGGAACCGCCACCATTTTAATTGATTCACACAAAAAAAACGCCAAAGCCAATCCTCCTAAATTGTAAACACAAAAACTATTCTCGTGATTCAAAGGCTTTAGACACCAATTCTGAGCTCTGTAAACATGAACTCTTAATATTTGAAAGCACAGTCCCGTGAAAACGCCACCAGAAGTACCCGTACTTGTAAACATTACCAGTATTTTCGTCATTTCACAGCTTTCCACTGGAAACCTCCGTGTTTAATTCGACAGTAAATGTAGTAAGAATCTATTTACGTGTACTTGAGATGTTTATTACACGTTCTTAATCATTTCTGGGAACTCTCATTGTGTATTTTAACAGTTTTACCACAATTAGACAGTTTGCTTAGAAGTATTTACTGGAACCGCGACCATTTTAACTGATTCACACAAAAAAAACGCCAAAGCCAATCCTCCTAAATTGTAAACACAAAAACTATTCTCGTGATTCAAAGGCTTTAGACACCAATTCTGAGCTCTGTAAACATGAACTCGTAATAATTGAAAGCACAGTCCCGTGAAAACGCCACCCGAAGTACCCGGACTTGTAAACATTACCAGTATTTTCGTCATTTCACAGCTTTCCACTGGAAACCTCCGTGTTTAATTCGACAGTAAATGTAGTAAGAATCTATTTACGTGTACTTGAGGGGTTTATTACACGTTCTTAATCATTTCTGGGAACTCTCATTGTGTATTTTAACAGTTTTACCACAATTAGACAGTTTGCTTAGAAGTATTTACTGGAACCGCGACCATTTTAACTGATTCACACAAAAAAAAGCCAAAGCCAATCCTCCTAAATTGTAAACACAAAAACTATTCTCGTGATTCAAAGGCTTTACACAACAATTCTTAGCTCTGTAAACATGAACTCTTAATATTTGAAAGCACAGTCCCGTGAAAACGCCACCCGAAGTACCCGGACTTGTAAACATTACCAGTATTTTCGTCATTTCACAGCTTTCCACTGGAAACCTCCGTGATTGAATTCGACAGTAAATGTAGTAAGAATCTATTTACGTGTACTTGAGGGGTTTATTACACGTTCTTAATCATTTCTGGGAACTCTCATTGTGTATTTTAACAGTTTTACCACAATTAGACAGTTTGCTTAGAAGTATTTACTGGAACCGCCACCATTTTAACTGATTCACACAAAAAAAACGCCAAAGCCAATCCTCCTAAATTGTAAACACAAAAAATTTCTCGTGATTCAAAGGCTTTAGACACCAATTCTTAGCTCTGTAAACATGAACTCTTAATATTTGAAAGCACAGTCCCGTGAAAACGCCACCAGAAGTACCCGTACTTGTAAACATTACCAGTATTTTCGTCATTTCACAGCATTCCACTGGAAACCTCCGTGTTTAATTCGACAGTAAATGTAGTAAGAATCTATTTACGTGTACTTGAGGGGTTTATTACACGTTCTTAATCATTTCTGGGAACTCTCATTGTGTATTTTAACAGTTTTACCACAATTAGACAGTTTGCTTAGAAGTATTTACTGGAACCGCCACCATTTTAACTGATTCACACAAAAAAAACGCCAAAGCCAATCCTCCTAAATTGTAAACACAAAAAATTTCTCGTGATTCAAAGGCTTTAGACACCAATTCTTAGCTCTGTAAACATGAACTCTTAATATTTGAAAGCACAGTCCCGTGAAAACGCCACCAGAAGTACCCGTACTTGTAAACATTACCAGTATTTTCGTCATTTCACAGCATTCCACTGGAAACCTCCGTGTTTAATTCGACAGTAAATGTAGTAAGAATCTATTTACGTGTACTTGAGGGGTTTATTACACGTTCTTAATCATTTCTGGGAACTCTCATTGTGTATTTTAACAGTTTTACCACGATTAGACAGTTTGCTTAGAAGTATTTACTGGAACCGCCACCATTTTGACTGATTCACGCAAAAAAAACGCCAAAGCCTATCCTCCTAAATTGTAAACACAAAAACTATTCTCGTGATTCAAAGGCTTTAGACACCAATTCTGAGCTCTGTAAACATGAACTCTTAATATTTGAAAGCACAGTCCCGTGAAAACGCCACCAGAAGTACCCGGACTTGTAAACATTACCAGTATTTTCGTCATTTCACACCTTTCCACTGGAAACCTCCGTGATTGAATTCGACAGTAAATGTAGTAAGAATCTATTTACGTGTACTTGAGATGTTTATTACACGTTCTTAATCATTTCTGGGAACTCTCATTGTGTATTTTAACAGTTTTACCACAATTAGACAGTTTGCTTAGAAGTATTTACTGGAACCGCCACCATTTTAATTGATTCACACAAAAAAAACGCCAAAGCCAATCCTCCTAAATTGTAAACACAAAAACTATTCTCGTGATTCAAAGGCTTTAGACACCAATTCTGAGCTCTGTAAACATGAACTCTTAATATTTGAAAGCACAGTCCCGTGAAAACGCCACCAGAAGTACCCGTACTTGTAAACATTACCAGTATTTTCGTCATTTCACAGCTTTCCACTGGAAACCTCCGTGTTTAATTCGACAGTAAATGTAGTAAGAATCTATTTACGTGTACTTGAGATGTTTATTACACGTTCTTAATCATTTCTGGGAACTCTCATTGTGTATTTTAACAGTTTTACCACAATTAGACAGTTTGCTTAGAAGTATTTACTGGAACCGCGACCATTTTAACTGATTCACACAAAAAAAACGCCAAAGCCAATCCTCCTAAATTGTAAACACAAAAACTATTCTCGTGATTCAAAGGCTTTAGACACCAATTCTGAGCTCTGTAAACATGAACTCGTAATAATTGAAAGCACAGTCCCGTGAAAACGCCACCCGAAGTACCCGGACTTGTAAACATTACCAGTATTTTCGTCATTTCACAGCTTTCCACTGGAAACCTCCGTGTTTAATTCGACAGTAAATGTAGTAAGAATCTATTTACGTGTACTTGAGGGGTTTATTACACGTTCTTAATCATTTCTGGGAACTCTCATTGTGTATTTTAACAGTTTTACCACAATTAGACAGTTTGCTTAGAAGTATTTACTGGAACCGCGACCATTTTAACTGATTCACACAAAAAAAAGCCAAAGCCAATCCTCCTAAATTGTAAACACAAAAACTATTCTCGTGATTCAAAGGCTTTACACAACAATTCTTAGCTCTGTAAACATGAACTCTTAATATTTGAAAGCACAGTCCCGTGAAAACGCCACCCGAAGTACCCGGACTTGTAAACATTACCAGTATTTTCGTCATTTCACAGCTTTCCACTGGAAACCTCCGTGATTGAATTCGACAGTAAATGTAGTAAGAATCTATTTACGTGTACTTGAGGGGTTTATTACACGTTCTTAATCATTTCTGGGAACTCTCATTGTGTATTTTAACAGTTTTACCACAATTAGACAGTTTGCTTAGAAGTATTTACTGGAACCGCCACCATTTTAACTGATTCACACAAAAAAAACGCCAAAGCCAATCCTCCTAAATTGTAAACACAAAAAATTTCTCGTGATTCAAAGGCTTTAGACACCAATTCTTAGCTCTGTAAACATGAACTCTTAATATTTGAAAGCACAGTCCCGTGAAAACGCCACCAGAAGTACCCGTACTTGTAAACATTACCAGTATTTTCGTCATTTCACAGCATTCCACTGGAAACCTCCGTGTTTAATTCGACAGTAAATGTAGTAAGAATCTATTTACGTGTACTTGAGGGGTTTATTACACGTTCTTAATCATTTCTGGGAACTCTCATTGTGTATTTTAACAGTTTTACCACAATTAGACAGTTTGCTTAGAAGTATTTACTGGAACCGCCACCATTTTGACTGATTCACGCAAAAAAAACGCCAAAGCCTATCCTCCTAAATTGTAAACACAAAAACTATTCTCGTGATTCAAAGGCTTTAGACACCAATTCTGAGCTCTGTAAACATGAACTCTTAATATTTGAAAGCACAGTCCGGTGAAAACGCCACCAGAAGTACCCGGACTTGTAAACATTACCAGTATTTTCGGCATTTCACACCTTTCCACTGGAAACCTCCGTGATTGAATTCGACAGTAAATGTAGTAAGAATCTATTTACGTGTACTTGAGATGTTTATTACACGTTCTTAATCATTTCTGGGAACTCTCATTGTGTATTTTAACAGTTTTACCACAATTAGACAGTTTGCTTAGAAGTATTTACTGGAACCGCCACCATTTTAATTGATTCACACAAAAAAAACGCCAAAGCCAATCCTCCTAAATTGTAAACACAAAAACTATTCTCGTGATTCAAAGGCTTTAGACACCAATTCTGAGCTCTGTAAACATGAACTCTTAATATTTGAAAGCACAGTCCCGTGAAAACGCCACCAGAAGTACCCGTACTTGTAAACATTACCAGTATTTTCGTCATTTCACAGCTTTCCACTGGAAACCTCCGTGTTTAATTCGACAGTAAATGTAGTAAGAATCTATTTACGTGTACTTGAGATGTTTATTACACGTTCTTAATCATTTCTGGGAACTCTCATTGTGTATTTTAACAGTTTTACCACAATTAGACAGTTTGCTTAGAAGTATTTACTGGAACCGCGACCATTTTAACTGATTCACACAAAAAAAACGCCAAAGCCAATCCTCCTAAATTGTAAACACAAAAACTATTCTCGTGATTCAAAGGCTTTAGACACCAATTCTGAGCTCTGTAAACATGAACTCGTAATAATTGAAAGCACAGTCCCGTGAAAACGCCTCCCGAAGTACCCGGACTTGTAAACATTACCAGTATTTTCGTCATTTCACAGCTTTCCACTGGAAACCTCCGTGTTTAATTCGACAGTAAATGTAGTAAGAATCTATTTACGTGTACTTGAGGGGTTTATTACACGTTCTTAATCATTTCTGGGAACTCTCATTGTGTATTTTAACAGTTTTACCACAATTAGACAGTTTGCTTAGAAGTATTTACTGGAACCGCCACCATTTTAACTGATTCACACAAAAAAAAACGCCAAAGCCAATCCTCCTAAATTGTAAACACAAAAAATTTCTCGTGATTCAAAGGCTTTAGACACCAATTCTTAGCTCTGTAAACATGAACTCTTAATATTTGAAAGCACAGTCCCGTGAAAACGCCACCCGAAGTACCCGGACTTGTAAACATTACCAGTATTTTCGTCATTTCACAGCTTTCCACTGGAAACCTCCGTGATTGAATTCGACAGTAAATGTAGTAAGAATCTATTTACGTGTACTTGAGGGGTTTATTACACGTTCTTAATCATTTCTGGGAACTCTCATTGTGTATTTTAACAGTTTTACCACAATTAGACAGTTTGCTTAGAAGTATTTACTGGAACCGCCACCATTTTAACTGATTCACACAAAAAAAACGCCAAAGCCAATCCTCCTAAATTGTAAACACAAAAAATTTCTCGTGATTCAAAGGCTTTAGACACCAATTCTTAGCTCTGTAAACATGAACTCTTAATATTTGAAAGCACAGTCCCGTGAAAACGCCACCAGAAGTACCCGTACTTGTAAACATTACCAGTATTTTCGTCATTTCACAGCATTCCACTGGAAACCTCCGTGTTTAATTCGACAGTAAATGTAGTAAGAATCTATTTACGTGTACTTGAAGGGTTTATTACACGTTCTTAATCATTTCTGGGAACTCTCATTGTGTATTTTAACAGTTTTACCACAATTAGACAGTTTGCTTAGAAGTATTTACTGGAACCGCCACCATTTTGACTGATTCACGCAAAAAAAAACGCCAAAGCCTATCCTCCTAAATTGTAAACACAAAAACTATTCTCGTGATTCAAAGGCTTTAGACACCAATTCTGAGCTCTGTAAACATGAACTCTTAATATTTGAAAGCACAGTCCGGTGAAAACGCCACCAGAAGTACCCGGACTTGTAAACATTACCAGTATTTTCGTCATTTCACAGCTTTCCACTGGAAACCTCCGTGTTTAATTCGACAGTAAATGTAGTAAGAATCTATTTACGTGTACTTGAGATGTTTATTACACGTTCTTAATCATTTCTGGGAACTCTCATTGTGTATTTTAACAGTTTTACCACAATTAGACAGTTTGCTTAGAAGTATTTACTGGAACCGCGACCATTTTAACTGATTCACACAAAAAAAACGCCAAAGCCAATCCTCCTAAATTGTAAACACAAAAACTATTCTCGTGATTCAAAGGCTTTAGACACCAATTCTGAGCTCTGTAAACATGAACTCGTAATAATTGAAAGCACAGTCCCGTGAAAACGCCACCCGAAGTACCCGGACTTGTAAACATTACCAGTATTTTCGTCATTTCACAGCTTTCCACTGGAAACCTCCGTGTTTAATTCGACAGTAAATGTAGTAAGAATCTATTTACGTGTACTTGAGGGGTTTATTACACGTTCTTAATCATTTCTGGGAACTCTCATTGTGTATTTTAACAGTTTTACCACAATTAGACAGTTTGCTTAGAAGTATTTCCTGGAACCGTCACCATTTTGACTGATTCACACAAAAAAAACGCCAAAGCCAATCCTCCTAAATTGTAAACACAAAAACTATTCTCGTGATTCAAAGGCTTTAGACACCAATTCTGAGCTCTGTAAACATGAACTCTTAATATTTGAAAGCACAGTCCCGTGAAAACGCCACCAGAAGTACCCGGACTTGTAAACATTACCAGTATTTTCGTCATTTCACACCTTTCCACTGGAAACCTCCGTGATTGAATTCGACAGTAAATGTAGTAAGAATCTATTTACGTGTACTTGAGATGTTTATTACACGTTCTTAATCATTTCTGGGAACTCTCATTGTGTATTTTAACAGTTTTACCACAATTAGACAGTTTGCTTAGAAGTATTTACTGGAACCGCCACCATTTTAACTGATTCACACAAAAAAAACGCCAAAGCCAATCCTCCTAAATTGTAAACAAAAACACTATTCTCGTGATTCAAAGGCTTTAGACACCAATTCTGAGCTCTGTAAACATGAACTCTTAATATTTGAAAGCACAGTCCCGTGAAAACGCCACCAGAAGTACCCGTACTTGTAAACATTACCAGTATTTTCGTCATTTCACAGCTTTCCACTGGAAACCTCCGTGTTTAATTCGACAGTAAATGTAGTAAGAATCTATTTACGTGTACTTGAGATGTTTATTACACGTTCTTAATCATTTCTGGGAACTCTCATTGTGTATTTTAACAGTTTTACGACAATTAGACAGTTTGCTTAGAAGTATTTACTGGAACCGCCACCATT